>NC_081369.1:25200727-25506061 GCF_030684315.1 Stegostoma tigrinum
AAAATGAGATATGGAAAGCAAAACCTTTAGGCAGACTGAAAGTGGTTGAGGCTGTACAAAGAAATGCAGCATGTTAAAAAACTCAGTGGTGAGTACAGACCAGCTGAAGAAGATGGAACCCTGGTTTGGACACTGAAGATAAGCTGTTGTGCTGTTTCTGGCACCTGACTATAACATTGGCGAATCTGTGATTAAGTTGAAGATGTTCTGCAGATAAGTGCCATTTGTATGGAAGACCACATCTATTGAATTTGTGTTGGTTGTGCAATACTGTCAGCTGGGAATCAGTCTACTACTTAGCAGAAGAGAGGCTGACATTTTTCATCAGAACAATAGAGTTTTAGAGGATTTTGTGATTGAATTTATTTACCTACAGGCTGTGAACTGCTAAACCAATTCATAATATCATTCTTAGTTGTATCTGTCATTGCATGTGTAATTTATATGTTATAACTAGTACAATTTGCTTGTTAATTTATGTTTATTGAATCTAAGATAATGAAAGACACACATTGGCAGCCACTGTTGACATGGAGCTCAACATCAGATGAGCTGATGACCAGCTGAGCATTCTACAAGCTGCAGCAGTGAGTATTTGAGAACAAAGACTTCAACAAAAGAACTGAAGTCCTGGTGTACAGAGCAGTTATTGTTACCACACTCCTGTACTGCCTGGACTATGTAGGAGCAACAGGTAAGATTGTCAGAGAAATACCATCAGTAATGTCTCAGCCTCATCCTCTGGATTTGATGTGAGAGGACCATTTAAAAAAAAAATGTTGGTGTTCCTCTCAAGTATTCATGTAATATTCAACTGTAATGGATTGGACACTGTGTTTGGATGCCTTAAAAGCATCTCCCTCATATGGTCCTATTTTCTTAACTCTCAAATGGCCTGCATTCGAGGGGAGGACAAAGAAATTGCTTCAAAGTTTAGAAGCTCTCCTTGACACATAGCAGAGTTGACATTTAAGGATGGGGAGGAGTTTGCTACCAATTTCTCAAAATGGCACCAACTTCTTCTTCAAGCTGTGTCATGCTTCAAGCCAAATGCTTTAAAGAGGAAGGTAAGATGGAAAAGGAAGCTTATCTTGGGCTCAAGATCCCACTAAATTGTGGAAAATCCCGCCACATGAACCCAAAGATCTGCAGATCAAAAATCACTGCATTCAGTCACATGAAGATACAGAGCTGAATTTCCTCATCTTCAGCAGACAGTGTCCTTGAGTTGAGGGACAGCTGAGGATTTCAGACCATGTTTAATATTTGCATTTGGTTGTTGTACAGTACAAGTTCTTCTGTTTTAAACTGTGGAACATTGTTGCTTCATCATTTTAAAAAATAACTAGGATTTCGGAACTGTTTTCTTTACAAAAGTTATTGGTCTAAAATAACACTGTTAAAAGTGTCATAAAGCAAAATTTGACACTGTGAAACATAAGCAGCTAATAAGGAAGGTGAGCCAAGGTTTGTTGAGGCATTTTAAAGGAGGAAAGCAAAATATAGAACTAAAATGTTTATGGAGGGAATTCAGGTCTTCTAGCTTAGCCAGCTGTGCTGTACACTTTATGATTGATGTATGTTTTGAATATAACTTAGTGTAAATTTGGGTTTTGATTTTTAAGTTATTAACGTGTAGCTTTTTTTTTCATCTAGCTTGTAAGTATTTCTGTACTTAATGTAATTTCGTTTAAAACAGTTTTTGAGGCCTAAATATAGATATAATGGATTCTGTGTATATTGGTAGAGTTTTATGCCTTTTATCAGGGTGTTGCATAACCAGGAGTCAATGTACACCAGTGGTCACAAGGTAAAGGAGATTTTGTCTCAGTCAGGACAAGCGTAGTATAATTCTGAATGAGGTCAAATTTATGGAGACCAATCAGGGCTGGAAGAGCCAAGTCTAGAGGAACAGATATGAACGTTTAGCAGCGGGTGAGCTCAATTAAGGGTGGAAGGGATCATATTAAGAAAGTGAAAATGAGTAGTCTTTGTGATGACCCAACTGTATGGTCAGACACTCATCTTTAGATTAAATATGAATCCAAGTTTGCAAACTGTCTGTTCAGTCTCAGGCAATTGATGGCAAGAGGGATAGACTTGATCTATAGGGAAAACAGTCACAGGGAACAAAGAAAACAGCTTTGGTCTTCCCAATATTTCATTGAAGGAAACTTCTGCACACTAGCTACTGAATATTAGTCAAGCAGACTGACAAACCGAAGACTGGTGAAGTGGGATAAAGTGAAGCTGGGTGTTGTCAGCATACATGTGAATAATTAAGCTATTTTTTCAGATGGTGTTGTTGAGGGGCAACAGAAGGTGGCCAAGAATAGATTCTTGGAGGACATTTAAGATTCCACTACTTGAATGAAAAGAGAAGCTTTGCTAAAATTTTCTGACTGCCATTAGATAATAAGAATAGAACTGGATGACTTTGAAGAGACATCAGAGGAGGATGATGTAGTCAACTTTGTTAAAGGCTGCAACCAGATTAGGAAGGAGAAGGGGAGAAAACTTTCCTTTGTCACAAGTTCATAGCATGTTATTTATAACTTTGAGAGCCATTTTCATACTATAGTAGGGGTATAAAAATGATCGAGGGATGGCAGCACATTTGAAGAAGAAAGGAGTACCTGAACAGAGAGAACTATAACAATTTCAGCTAATGCGTCATCTCCTGAAAAGAATAATGGCTAAACTGAAACTTTCACAAAGAGCTTGAGTTATGGAGTCTGGATAGGCTGGGACTGTTCTCACTGGGGCGTGGGAGGTTGAGGAGTGACCTTCTAGAAGTTCATAAAATCATGAGGGGCTTAGATAAAGTGAATGGCAGGTGTCTTTTCCCGAGGGTAAGGGATTCCAAAACTAAGGGGCATATTTTTAAGGTGAGCAGAGACAGATTTAAAAAGGACGTGAGGCGCAATTTATTTACACAGAGTAAGTTCATGTGTGGAAAGGACTTCTAGAGGAAGTGATAGTATATGAATAGGAAATGTTTGAAGGGATATGAGCCAAGTGCAGGCAGGTGGATCTAGGTTAGTTTCAGATTATGGTCAGCATGGACTGGTTGGATTGAAGAGTCTGTTTCCGTGTTGTGTGACTCTCTGATTGAAATGGATAAATACTTGCTCAGTAACGGTGCGAAAAGATATTGAAAAAAAGCGGTTAAATGCAGTTGTAATAATGATTGATCATGAATTGTATGAATTATGTGTCACAGTTGAGGGGCTGAGTGGCCTGCTCCAATTGTATTCACCTCCTGATTAATTTTATAAAGCTAAGGCTTCTTAAAAATTCTTTGAATATATTGACTTTCTGTATCCATGTCATGCCTGTTATTTTGTGTTTGAATTAATTTATAACTATTAGCCAAAATGTTAATTTGAAACATGTTAGCATGTTCTTTAATGTTTTAAAATTCTGAAGTAAATCCCACCAAGCTTTGGCTGTGGCCTTTTGTGTTCTTGAGGAAGAATGGGATGGATGGTCATAGTGTAAGAATATAAAATGTAAGCTAAATACATTCTTTAATTTTGCTTTCACTGTAGGTTTGGCTATAATTCACAACAAAGGCTATGAGTAATCTTATTAACATTTTTAAGCAAAGTCATTTTTTATTCAAAATAAATGAAAATGAAAACAAAAGTCCTTTAAAAAGACAAGTAAGCACAATCCCAGTTTGTGAATAAATATAAAAAATGAACAAATTAATCTTGCTAATGGAATTGCTGATTCTTATATTTAGTTATTGCATTTTTTGTCCAAAGATTGATTATGTACTAGTGTATACTTTCTTTCAGAGAAAGAAATGAATTGCCTGCAGTGTTGAACATTTCCCTTAATAGAACAATAATATCCAGAAACTGAGATGTTTGTGACACAATCATTTTTTTTGACCTGTCATTTTAATTAACCCTTCTGAGAACAAAGTCCTTGAGCTTTCTCAGCTGCTAAAGATATTGTCCAAGGAACAATAAAGCAAAACATTAAAAAAAATGTTATTTCTACTAATTTTCTCACTATTTGCCCCTACAGAGTTCACCAGGCTGACCTGAGAAGTTCTTTATGAATGCTACATTGAACTAACCATTAGTATGTGTGGAGCATTAGTGAACAACATCAGTGAAATTAGGAAAACACAGAAGAATAAAATTACAAATCTCCCTGCTGTGTATTTACTTGTTCTGACATGCTATTGATTTAGACAATTCCATTTCCTGAGGAAAAAAAACAATTACCATTAGTATATTAATGACATTTTACTTTATTATTCCATTTTAGAACTTTAAGAAATAAATGATGCTCTCAAATTTCCTGTCAAAAGTTTGTGTTCATAGAAGATAGAAAAATGTAAATAATATAGAATCCTCATGGTCTGGAAGCAGACCTTTCAGCCTATTGAATCCAAATATGCCCTGTGAAAAGCATCCTACTCAAAACGCCCTTCCCACCCTGTGTAACCTTGCATTTCTCATGGATAATCCAACTAGCCTGCACATCTCTTGACACTATAGACAATTTAGCATGGCCAATCCACCTGATGCACATCTTTGGTCTGTGGGAGGAAACTGATGTGTTTGGAAGAAACCCTTTACGGACATGGAGACAATGTACAAACTCCACACAGACAGTTGGCTTGAGGGTGGAATTTGACAGAGGTCCCTAGTGCTGTGAGGCAGCAGTGCTAGCCACTGAGCCACTGTGCCACCCAATTATATTGATGGGATAAGTCACCAGTTGTGGAGTACATGGGAATATCTTTACAGTACACAGCTTGTTAATTGCCTCAAAGTTCATGTTCATTAAGAAGTAATTTGTTAAATTTGCTGCCTGTAAGTGATATTTTAGGATATTACTGCAGAGTCGATAAGGGGGAACCAGCAGATATAGTTGATTTGGATATTTGGAATGATTTTGACAAAGTCCCACAGACAAAGTTATTAAATTAATTAAAGTGTATTAATTAGGATATTATATTTACAGGAATTGAGTATTGGGTAACAGGCAGAAAGCAGCGAGTGGGGAATGGGTCATTCTCAGTTTGGCAGTCTATAAACAATGGGTACCACATTCTCAGTGGTGGGCCCCACTTGTTCACAGCCTCTATAAATAATTTAGATGTGGGGACAAGTTGCAAAATTTCCAAGTTTGTGAACAATATAAGCGTGGAGGGTATGTGAGTTATAACAAGAATGCAAAGAGATTTCAAGGTCATTTAGAGAGATTGACTGAGTGGCGCGACTATGACAGATAGAACATGTGAATAAGTGTGAGTATAAGGGACAGAGTGCAGAATATCTCTTAAATGGTGAGATATTGGAAAGTGTTGAAGCCCAAATAGACTTGGGTATCCTTGTTCTTAAGTCACTAAAAGTTAGCATGCAGGTACAGGAAGCAATTCAGAAGGCCAACCGTACAATAATTTGAGTGATTCTTCTGGACCTGGAATATTATGTACAATATAGCTCCCTGATCTAAGGAAAGATAAATTTGACATAGAGGAGGTATAGCTGAGATTTGCTACATTGACTTCTCGATGGACTGTCCTATGAGGAGGATTGTGGAGACTGGACCTAAATTAAGTTTGGAAGAATGAGAGATGATCTCATAGAAAGTTCCAAAATTCTTAGAGATAGGCAATAGGTGTGGAAAAGATGTCTTCTCTCGTCTAAGAATAAAAGGCAAGTTGTTTAGAACTGAGATGAGGAAGTACCTCTTCACTCAGAGAGTGATGAATCTTTGGAATTCTCTACCACAGAGACCCATGGAAGTTCACTCATTAAGTAAGTTCAACACAGAGATTAAGTGATTTTGAATAAGTAATGAATTTTTTAAAAATGAGGATCATGTGAGAACATAGTATTGGAATAGATGATCAGCCATGATTGAAAATGATGAAGAAATCTCAAGGGGTTGACTGGGCCACAGCTGCTCCTATGTTCCTAAAAAAAACCCTGCTTTTTTAAACGCTCTTTTGGAAAAGACATCGAATGGATAAACACCAAAGCAACTTGTTAAATTCTTGAATTAAATTCAACTCATTTAAAGAACTCTGTTGATTCTCACCATCCTAATGTGATGCACTATTCCTTCTAAAACTTCCCATGGCCTAATATCCTTCTGTAATGCCATTTGTTCCATTGGCCATTTCATGGCATCATTCATAATTTAGCCGCTGTCGTGCAAGTGCCACTGACACGTTACCAATAATGGGTTCTCTTCCACAGACCACACCACTGATCTGCATCATTATTTCCCTCCTAATGACTCTTGGTTGTATAATTTCAAACTTTGCAGAAGGCTTGTAATTTGGAAGTTTTGTGAACTGTGAGGAGAGTAAACATCAAGAGGACACAGACAGGCTACAGCAATGATCAAACACGTGGCAAATGAAACGTAATGTTAAGAAATGTGAAATATTTTAATTTGGAAGGAATATCAAGGAGAGGAAATGTAAAATAAAGCAAGCAATTCTATATGTGTTGCAGGAGCAGAAGGATATCAAGGTATATGTGCACCATTAAATGAAAGTAACAGGGTAGGTTGAGAGTGCAATTAATGAAGCATCTGAGATTGTGGCTTTGTCAATAGGGGCATAAGGTGCAAATGTCAGCATTTTCTGATAAAACTGTATTAAACAATGGTTTGGCCTCAACTGGAGTGCTGAGGCCATTTCTGCTTATCACATGTTACAAAAGGATATGAAAGCATGAGAAAGGGCAAAGAAGAGATTCAGGATAATGGTTGTAGGGATGAGAAAGTCGAGTTATAAGGATGGATCGATGAAACTTAGCACTGTTCTCCTTGGAATAGAGAAAGATTAAGAAAATATTTGAAAGAGGTGTTTGACATTATGAGGGGTCTGGTCAGAACACCAAACAAGAAATTGTTTAGTTGGGGGAAGGGATGAAAGCAGAAGGCAGTACCCAATGTAATTGGCAAAAGAAGCAGCAGTGATATGAAGGAAATCTGTTTTCATGCAGCAAATGGTTTCTACCTGGAACACACTGCCTGTAAAGGTGATGGAGACTTTTTCAGCTGAGAACCTCAAAAAAAGTTTGATAATTATGTGAAAAGAAAGCAATAGAGGTCAATGTGGAAAAGCCTTGGGGAGTGGAATTTGGTACATTGGCTGGTCTGGACATACAAAAAGGACTACTTACTTCTCTGATGTCTATTCTATAATTCTCCTTTGTAGCTCAAAGATATGCTCCACAGGCATGTTGGGACCATATTTTTCAGAATATTTTCTTAGCCTTGAGATTTGGAAGTGGCTCTGATTTAGTTCTATGATTGTGGGGTGGGGGCTAAGAGGAGGAAATGTGTTATTAGTGATGAGGAAGGAAGGGGACAGTGCTTGGGGTAGTGGAAGAAGGCTCAATTTGACAAGGTCTCAGGCAGGTGGCGCTGTGGCATATTGGACCACCACCTTATTTTCATTATAAGTATCCACAAAGAATAATGTCTGGACGACAGGTAGTTGTGATGGAGATATAGTGACGGAAGGAAGCAACTGAAACTCACTATACAAAGATTGTTATAGAAAGCCACAAAGGAAACTTGTCTGTAAATGAGAAGTTTTTCTATTGGGGACATCATAAATTTCTTTCAATATTAGTACGTAAAACGTTAAGTTGAAAAATGTAACTGCTGTAAAAAGCAAATGGATTTTCCTTGACTGGGACTTGCATATTTTTGTCTCAATCTTCAAACCAGTTTTAATATGACATCTTTGTGCGATAAGTTTAAGCTAATACCTACATGTTTTAAGAATTATGGTAATAGATTTAATTTTTAATGTTCTTGATATAGACTGTTAGATTTTAATGAATCTTGATTGTGCTGCTGTTAATGTATCCCCTTGACTCTTTGTAAAGTATGAGGAAATCAAAAAGCATTGCTCCTTGACAGATTGCATCACATTTTTATAAGCCCAAGAAAATTACTAATTTTATTGCCAACGGTACTTAACAAAGTTGAGGAAGTGCCAGCTAGTAAATCATGCATAATACACTGCAAGTGTGCAGGATGTTAATTGAGTTTGTGCCACATTCATAACTGGTGTTTAAGTTGATATAAAATAAATGATTAATGGTCGCAAATTTATTTTTTAATGCCTCACTTACTTTGTGTCTATATTACCTTCCTTTCTATCTAACCATATAAACTATGTCAAAATTATACATCTGGTTTGATCATGTATATTTCAGAAGGGGAGACTCAAACTGTGCAAAAGGACAGAGGCAAAATTGACTCTTATGTTGCACCCTATGCGCCCTTTAATGAATTATTGCTCATAAACAGATCAAAACTTGTAATAGGGTGACTTGCTACATAAAAGCTGAACATCTGCTGTCCCAGTGTATTCATTTAGAAGCTTGGTCCCTCCTCAGTGTCATATTGTGTGGTCATGACCTGATTACATAAATGTCTGTACTGAGCTCATGCTGCTGTAGTTAATCCATTATCCATAACTCCTGATGTAACATACATTGTTCATAGCTCAGTCATTAATGGAAAAAATATATGTCCCTTCTCTGAGACATTTTTTTCACCATAATGTACATTTGTATGGCTCCCAAGGAAAGCATTATAGGTAAAGATCATTGCATTTCACTCTTGCTGCTAAGTGACCTTGGGATCCTGAACAAAAGACAATGTGATAGTTTATCTTTTTTGTCCAGTGGCAAACTGATGATTATTCTGCTTGACCTGAGTAGTTTTTGCTGCTCTGAATTTGTAGCTGTATCAGCATCTTGATGTAAAATTTATCAAAGAATGCAATCATTAAAGCCGCAGAACGCCACATTAATAGGCTTTTAAAAATGTCACAGATATTTGTTTGTTTAAGGTTCTTGTGCTTTTTAAGGCCTTTGTATTACATTTTATCCCAACATACAACTTGCGGTCATTTCACTGGAAATCAATTATGTGATTGCCATTTAGCTTATAATAAACACCAATCTAACTGAATTTAACTTTTAATTGGCCATTTTTAATGATTTGGTTGAGTAAAGTTATATTAAATTCTAAATTAGCTTCTAGTTGAAAGTTGGAAGTTGGAAATAGCAGTCATAATATTTTTGCCATTCTACTCATTCTAAATTTAGCTGCCTTAAGGGGGCAAATTTGGATGTGTTCAGCATTGGAAAGCTGAAATTGAACTTTGTCCAAATTTTGAAGGAACAAGAGATTTTTTCTTTCTCTCTGCGCAGGCAAAATGATCATCACCACCTGCAAGTTTCCCTCCAAGCCATACACAATCCTAAACTGGCACAATAGTGCCATTCTTTCTCAGCCACAATCCCGGAATACCCATCTTAACAGCAATGTAAGTGTGTCTACATCACACACTCAAGAAGGCAGTTCACCACCACCTTCTCAAGTGTGGTCAGGGATGGGAAATAAACAACTTCTTTTAAAAATAACAATTTTATTATGGCTGGTCTGGTGAAATGATTAACTGTTTTCAATTGCCAGTCCTAAACTTTCTCTCAAATATCTTTTATCTCAAATTAAATATGAGTTAATTTTATCACGTTTAGTGAAGGATTTTTCTCTGTGAGGCTTAGCAAAGACCTATCTTCTCAAATCTGCTTCATTACCCATGCACCACACTCCTGTTGTGCCTGGTCATTGCATCCTCCAATTTTATACAGGTATGGTACTCTCTACTACTGAATCAACTAGGTTTCCTGGAGCTGACATCATTTTTCAAGCTCAGCTGCACCCCCGGCCAAACACTGACAGTCTGGAGCTACTGTTCACTAGGTAACTAATGGGAAGAGAATCAAAAACAAACACTTCTCAAAGTATTTAGATAGTGTGGCTGACACAACATTGCAAATACAATTGCCCATTTATACGTTTTGTGCTTTTTAAGAACAAAGCTACACAATTTACACATCCATAGCCTTAATCCCATTTTAGAAACCTGTCTCAGGGGATGCTACTCTTTCCCCAATGCCTTTGTGTAGCCCAACATTCACTTATTGTTACATGTGGGTCCATCACAAACTAGAAAACCTTCAACTCATTCAAATCATTCACTTTTATTCAGCAAAAGCAAATTGAAGTTAAACAAACAGAAACTGAATTTCCTCTAGGAACTGAAGAGACTGCTTGCCTTTTGAGCATTAAAACTTTCACTGTCAAACAGTGATCATTGCGCTGACACCTACTGGAACCATGTGTCTGTTATATTCTGTCTGGCCCATTGCACTTGGCACTGTAGCGCTCTACCATGCAGCAGGAGATGTTCTTCCAGCTCAATGTTCTCATCTTTCTCCTCTGAAGACAGCTCCTCAGCTTTCATCACACGCCCTCTTTACCTGTTCCAGTTCTGCATAACAAGGCATACGAGGAGAATATGGCACATTGTCTGCATCAGATCCTCATCTTCAGCAGGCCTATTGTTCACTCGACAATAACTCTTGTTTAAAATAGACAGTGTCATGTCTACATTTGGCCTCAGTCAGGGTGTTGCATAAGTCAGTCATCAGCCAAAAACCACAGTGACCATATCATGGTAAAACTTAGCATTCAGTTTGAGAGTGATTAAACTTATCAGATCAGCCATGATCTCATTGAATCGCAGAGTGGACTTGATGGGCTGAATAGCCGACACTGTTTCCATGTTTTATAGGCTTTTAGTCAAACTGAAGCAGAATGTCAACATTCCACATGTCATCTAATTTTGACCTCATTGAGACAGAAAATGTCGGCATGAGATATGATGACCAATCTCCATATCCACAGCCATTTTCCTTTTGTACCAAGTATGACTCAAGCCAGTGGAAAGTTTTCCATTTATTCCGTTAAATCCAGTTTATCTCAGCCTCTATGAGGCCGGATTTGGTTGAATGTTGCCTTGATGTCAAGGGCTGTTACTCTTACCTTTCTAGTTCAGCACTTCTGTTCATAATTGAACCAAGGTTTTAATGAGGTCACAAGCTAAGGGACCTTGGCAGAAAGCAAGCCGAGTGCCAGTAACCAAGTTGTTCTTTCACAATTTTTGCTTGGTAATGCTGTTGATAACCCTTTCCAATGCTTTCCTTACAAATAAGAGTAGAAAAAGGGTGGTAATTTGTTGGATTGAATTCTTAACTGACTATTTATGCACAGGACATACCTGGATAATTTTTCATATTGCCAATGTTGAAGCTGTACAAAAACAGATTGACAAGGAGTGCAGCTAGTTCTGTAGTCTTCAATACTATTGCCACAATGTTGGTTAGGACCCAGTTGTCTTTGCAGTATCCATTGGTCTTCAGTCATTTCTTGATATCACGTGGAGTGAATCAAATTGCTTCAGACTGTCACCCATAGTCCTGGGGAGCTCAGGAGCAGACCAAGATGAATCACACATTTCCAATTACTTCAACCATGTTTGCTCCACTAATGCGCTAGATTCCTTCATGATTGGGGCTGTTTGTGGAGGCATCACCTCCTGTTAGTTATTTAATTATCCACAACCATTCACAATTAGGTGTCAAGTTCAAAACAATTACATGATATTTGTCTAGTGCAAATATTATTTCCCCCTTGTCAACCCAAGCCAGGATATTGCCCAGATCTTTCTGCATTTGGACAAGGACTGTTTTTGAATCTGAGGAGTTGATATAGGAAGGATATTATTGATTGGAAGGCTTGAGTTATAAGGAAAAGGCTGTGTTGGCCAGGGTTTTTTTTTACTGGAGCACAGGAGGTTGAGGGATGGCCTTGTAGAGATTTATAAAATCCTCAGGGGCATAGAAGAGGTGAATAGCAAAGGTCTTTTCTCTAGTGTGGGGATCTTAAAAACTCGGGGGCATAGTTTAAGGTGATAAGAGAAAGGACATGAGGAGCAACTTTATTTACACAGAGTGGTGAGTTTGTGGAACAAACAACTGGAGGAAGTGATGGATGAAGTTGCAATTACAATTTTAAAAGACTTTTGGACAGGCACATGAATAGGAAAGGTTTAAGGGCATATGGGTTAAGTGCAAGCAAGTAGAACTGGTACAGTCAGGAAAACTTGGTTGGCATGGATGAATTGGACTGAAGGGTCTATTTCTGTGCTGTATGACTATATGACAGGATGAACAGAAGGGTCAGTTGTACTGTTTGTGGTGTGAATATAGCACAGATTCACTGCAATGCTATTCAAATAATGTGCACATCCCAGTGAATTTAGATACTTTTATATCAACCTGTTCAGAATCACAACTTTGGAGGAGTGGGACTTGAACCTGCGATTCCTTGTTGAGAAGGACGTACCAGTGCACCATAAAGACTCTTCCACAGAGTTTAATTTTCTCTTACTTCTATGATAGGTTGGTTAGGAAACTGTTCCTAGATGCTGTCACACATATCAGGAGCAGGTAGGCCTTGAACCCAGGTTTCCTGTCTCAGGGAATAGAGATACTGTCATTGCTCGGCAAGAGCCCTTTCCACTGAGTTTAGATGTTTGATGGGTGATTAGTGCAGTTTTTAAAAGACAATTAAATAGTTACTGGGTGACTCTTCTCTGATAGGATGCTCCAGAACAGGGGCACAAAATCTTAAAATTAGAGTTGGCCCAGAAGGAATGAATTTAGAAAGCATTTCTTCATGCAAAAGATATTGTAAATCTCAAACTTCCTCCTGAAAAGACTTCAGATTCTCAGTCAATTGAATTTACTAAGAGTGAGATCAATAGATATTAGTTAAACTAGAACATCAAGGGATTTGAAGCCAAGACGGGTAATTGGATTTGAGGTATTGATCAACATTGATCTAATAGAATAAGAGAACAGGTTTCAGGGGCTGAATGGCCCTGTCCGTTTCCAAGGAGAGACCAAATATTCTAATTATAAATCTACCGAATATTAATTTGATTCTGTGAGAGGATTTCCACTGTTGTAAATTGAAATGTTTCAATTTTTGTGTTAGAAACAAATTTTGAATATTGATTTCCCTTATCCAGGCAATTAGCCTCACTAATTGTATTTGTATGTTATGTGGAGTTGTGACTGCAAAAATGATTAAATTATTTAGTTTATGGGCCACATGTAGATGGCCTCATTTACATGTACACAACAGCTAGCGTATGCTTCTACAGTTTGTTTTTAATATGGCTTTCATTTTCTTGTTTCTGTGCAAACAAAAGGTTTTGCTAAATGGGTTGCATGTGAAAAGAAATGTGCAGGGGATGATCTGTTAATTCTAAATCTTGGAAATTCTGTGCAAGGTAATTTCTAAATGGTGTGCTTCACAGCAAAATTAGAATTTCTTTTCTAATTTAATATGAAAAGTAGATCAAAGAGTTAGTTGGCATTAAACTGATTTTGACACAGTTATCATTTGCAGCTGCTGTGCTAATCACATTTATACAGTTGTCAGCTGAAAGGCATTGATGAGCCAGATTTGCACAAAAATCATTATTGGATTCCCATTGTGCTAAACATTATTTATTACTGTCAAATGACAATAATGGTTAATTCAAAGGTGGGAAATGGCCATCTTTTACACTTGGTGCAGCAGCTCCTGGTCAGTCACAACAAAAGAATCCATTGAATGCTTGCCAAAGGAACTTCATTTCTAAAACACAGAAATAATGGATTGAATTTGTATGCATTTTAAAAGAGTAATGGAGTAAAATGATGTTTATCTTGTTTGAGGAGTTTAATTTCTGTTGGCAGTTCTCCAAAATTATTATGCATCATTCTGTTTTCACTTGGATATGAAAGCTTTTGAAAACAGCAAATATGCATAGATTACACTGATTATATTCATGCAGCAGACAGAGACTAAACAATTACATAGCTGTGTTTTTTTCATAAATTAAAAAATTTTAAATGCATGTAAATAAATGATTGGAAAATAAACCGCATGGTGATCAGTGGTTGCATTATCTTACAAGTGAACTAACACTGTTCCACAAAGGATAGAGTTTCAATGTGGTTGTCAAAATCTTGTTGACAATCTGGGAGCTTTGTTCTCCAAAAATTCTTTTCATTTGTTAGTGCTGATTTCAAACTGACCCATTTTTACTCGACATTAGCCTTAACACACAATGTGGAGTTACAAAACTTTGGAGAGGTTGTAAATACTTTTAACACGTGGATGAGGTCTATACAATGGCCAGCTTACAAGTTAATTAAATGGCCAACCCATTTTTAAAATATTAGGAAAAGTTGCCTACTTGTATCTGTTAAGGTTTAGAAATATGTAACATCTGAATAAATAGCTATTTGCTGGCAATACCGTAAGTGTTACCAATGCAATATTATTAATGTTTGGCTGCTTTTCAAAACCATGCATCATCACAGTGGGTGTTGTAAATTCACAACTTGATTGACATCTCAAAGAGATTACTAAAGGATTAGCTGCCTCTGAAGTGAGGTTGTAGATACAGATACTTGTTTTTTGTATGGCATTAAGTACTCAGTTATTTAATTATACTGAATTGGCTCTAACTATATTTTTTAGATAAAGTGGATAGTTATGGTGCATGAGGCCTGCTTATGGTGGACATGGGTGAGTTCCATTGAGAGTGTGAGGGAAAAAGGTGATGGGTTGGGGTATAAGTTGTCATTAATTTGGCCTAGGGGACATAAAGGGTCATGGAGTTGGCTAGAGGACATGCATTGCCATGGAGGGTATGTGTAACAATTGGTGATAGGTAGAGCATGATTTGACATAAAACAGTATAGGATCCATTAGGGTTGAGCAGGGGCTGGGCTAGCATCAGTTATCATGTATGGACACAGGAAGTTGGGATCAGGGATTGTGAGGGGTGGGGTGTAAGAGTCTTATATCCAAAAAAAAAAGTAACTGGAACAAAAATATAGAGAACCCAGCCTGGGTTTTTACTATGCCTGACCCTAACAATGCCTAATGCAAGTTTTAGCATCTGATGTGTCAATTTGGACCTGACAAATTCTGTTAACAACACTACTTAGACATATCCAGATAAAAGGAAATTCTAATTCTAATTCTAATGAGCATCCCTTCAGTCGCACAAGGTCACTCACAAACATTATTTATTGGCATCAACATGGAATTTCTTCTACTGTTGCAGAGCTAGTGGAAGCACTGTATATTATGTTCTCGGAAGAGTTGACAGAACACCTTTTAGTGGGGGTGGGGCGGCAAGTAATGCTGTAATGTTTGTAGACTTTAAACAAGGTTTTGAACAGAACGTTGGCACACTCATGGGAGCCATCATGGCTATTCCTTAAAGGCTGCAAAATAATGTGGAAATGGAGCAAAGGGACAAAGCTGTTTGCAGACAAAGGACGAGAATGGGCTGAAAATAGAAAGATTTTCAGTCAGCATTTTACCTCTCTTCATCGCAATCTGGATTCGGTGTCGATAGCAGCTGTGCTTCAGCAATGGTGAAGACAGCCATCAGCTGCATGCAGTGTCTCGGTGGCTATTACATGTCTATGAGAAATTGCGGAATTCCTGCTATCTTGGCAACTGTCAAAATGATTTCATTCTATAGCAATGAAAGGTTAGGTCATCATGTTGAACCAGAGAGTAGTTACTTGAGGCATTACCCTCTGTATGTGTGGCTAACATTTACAATCCTACATACATGGATGGCATTCCATTATGGAGCCATGTTAGGAACATTGTGGAACAGACTACTGGTATCGTGAAATAATGGCTCCATTGCCTGCACCATTCTGCAGAACCATGCAGTACTCATGAAAGTGTACCTCCACTGTAATGAAAATTTTCCATCACATATTCCTCCAGGTTAACAGAATCTCTATATTTAGATATAATAATCTTTTTTCTGTACTGCCTTTCCTGGAAGATTTCCTTTGCAAGCAGGAAAAAAATAATGACTCAATAGCCCATGGAATTGCTATTGGGAGAACCGTAAATGGAATTCTTGAATGCAGAGCCTCTACATAACAAGATTATAAAGCCCAACTTTAAAGAAAAGTGCCCAATGGTTTGATTATTCACCGATATGATTGGCAGCTTGACAGACATTCTCAAAGTCCAACAATATATGTGTAGATGTGGAAAATACACTTAACAATTCCTTCTCAATCATTCATGTGAGGAAACCATTTTAAATTTCATATTGAAACACTCTTTTAGTTGGTCAATTATAATGGACTTAATCAATCCTGTTCATTTACACTTCTGTTGACAATGACGCTTCTGTAAAACTGGATGTACTTGTTTGAGCGAGGTGATAGAAATATATCTTTCTTATCTTCCCAGTGACATTTTCATCGTGTTAACATGCTTACAAGTACAATGTTTTGAATTTTTAAAAAAAATCAAACATTAATATTAGCCTTAAGGCTGGATAATATAATTGCGTCTAATGGTCATAATGGAACAAAATTCTAAGCTGGTGAATTGGCCACAAGCTGAGAACCTTTGCTGAAATTTTGATTACAATTGTTCTTTCCTTACATACTAATAATTGGAGATAGATTTAAATTAAAAATGCCCTTCATCTTTCTAATTTAAAAAATGATTGAAAATGAATGACAAAACTCTCCACAGAGTACTAAAATTAACAATTTTCAAATTAATATCTCAAATAATTTAAAGCGAAATGCAATCATTACCTACAGTCATTTTTATTCAGTTCAGCTAGGTTAGTTTGAGCAAATGGTGTCCTTGGTTGATGCACTTGACAGCAGTGTCTACATGTGTCAACCTCAGACATCCTAATGATAGTAATTTTAGTTGATCTAAATTGGATTATAATATGATGTTCTCATTTAGTCGTCTCTTTATCAGTGGTTGGCTATATTATAATTGGAGCATAAAGTGAACTGCAGAACCTATTTAAGGATCAGTGAGCCTATAACACTAAAAGCAGGGAATAGCTCTGCCTATTTGTAACTGGGTTACGCTATTATCTTTTATCTGTAATTGAGAATGTATGTTAGGAGTCATGAGTTTATCAGTGTACAGAAACACTTTTGGGCTTTCTGTCAAGTGTCTCCTGCAGGGAATTAGTTGCTATCTTTTTACAAATGAAAAGCAAAACGTGCGTTCTGTGAAGTTTACGTTCGGGCCTCCGGCATTTATTATCGCAATTTAGTGTAGTAGCTGCTCAGTTGTAAACCACTGTATAAAATATATGTACATGAGATGTGAGGTTATTTTCTTGTATGTGTTGGAAGTGGTGGCTTTACAATCTGGAGGCAAAATATGCAATTTATTTGAGAGGAGCAAGAGCTGTCACAGCAACCAAGGAAACATGACATAAAATAAAATGCAATGTGTTAGCTGCCTATAGTATAAAAGATGTTTCAGTTAGCCTCAAAATATCACAGTGGTATGATTATTACACTATTCTGTCTTGTAGTCTACTTGAAACTTAATTTGCTTACAGTTACATGCCTTCAATATGGATTAGTCTTTTAAATTGCTGATGGATTATTGTTAAATTTAAATTAACCTGTAAAAGACTTTAAAACTCTAAAAGTGAATAACAAATAATTCCCACGCAACAATACACGGAGCTGTACACTCCCATAGTAATGCAACATTTCAGACTACTAGCTAGACTTTTGATTGGCTATTGAATCAAATTGCCAAAGTTCAAATTACGTGTGTCTTGATTCTTTTCAAGTTAATGTATGGAGAAAAGAAAGAAATTAAACACAGAATAAAAATAAAGATTGTGTTCCTAACTATGTGAGGATATCTGACAACTCTTTATTGAATTGAATTGATTGATTTATTGTGGCTTGTATTTTACAGTGAATAAAATAGTAAAATACAATGGAAATGTCAACTGTCTCCAGTATCCAGCGCCAGTTTGATTAGTTTAAGAATAAAAAGAATAAAAAGATAAAGCTAAAATGAGAGTCCATTCTCATTCCTCCGCCGTTATATTTAGTGCCAGCTTCAATTACGCACAGTTCTGAAATGAGTCAGATATAAAGTACAGTCTCCACTATACTGCCCCAACACTGTGTTTGACCTATGACCTCTTCCAGTTGTATCTGTGTGACATTCCTGTTTCCCACAACAGATTATAAATGAGTGTGGCAATTTAACACCAATTACCACTGAGTGATGGACAGCTTTCTCCTGTGGACTATTGCCACAGTAGAAATTGGGTCAAGTCATCCCATATTCATGTCTCTTTGGACCCTCACAGTCAACAAAGAGAGAAGAAACTCATCTCCCAACAGCCAAGTTTAGACCTAAATCCTTGCCCAGAGTTGATGGGGCAATGGCCAGATGCACTGCACCAACTAATCCTTTTTACAGGGTATATTTAAAACTTTCTATTCAAGGCAGTGTATTAGAGAAACCTTTGCATGGATTTTGATATCAGAAATATGGATTTTTGCAGATGGACCACAACATTGTGTATTAATCAACCATCCTTGGGGAATACCAGTGACCTATCTTCAGGTACTTTTTTTCTAGCTATGATTTTCTAAATTGATAACACAATTGCCCCAAACTGTATTCTTCATTCTTATGTGCTGAAACTTGGTTGCTGAATGATATCTTTAGCTACGATAAATCAGAATGACAGAGCAACTTTTTCAAATATATGTGTGTCCTCAGAAATTACTAGGTTTAGATCTGAGGCATATCAGATCCATTAGCCATTTCCTTGGGACAACACCAGAAAAAAAAATCAGAAGGAGCAGCTGGACAAAGAGCAGAAATAAGACACAGATTTGGGAAAACTTTGCGTCAGACTTTATTCTTTGATTGGGGATCATGAGTCAGATTTCCTTGTGGAGTGATAGGGATTTATTGAGTCATGGTTGCCATCTCCTGAAGCATGCCCAAGGTAGAAATGGAGGTCAGTAGGTCTGTTCACCAGATAAAAGTGATCCTGGTTCTGTAAGTGTATATTAGGTCATCTAGTTTTTACAACTCAATTTCCTGATAGTGCTCCCCAAACTCTCATCGCTCTTGATGCACTGTCTACATTCCACGTGGCCCTCATGCCCTCTCCAATATATCCACTCACACACTGTCAACTACTGATAGACCTCATGAGCCCTGGCAAGACATTGGGAAATTTTTGAGATGCTCTTGAAACTGTCAAAATAACCATGAGGAAAATATGCTTCAAAAAACTCTTAAAAATTCTAAAACAGGCCTTCTATATTGTTCATGACCCCTCATATCTGGTGTGAACCAACTTACTGTGGGTGACTTCTAAAGCTGGCCTAACTACAAGGTACCTGAAATGATCACCCCTGTAACGAAGCCATCCCCTACTGAAATTACTGACTGCAAAATCATGACCCCTGTTCTCCTGCACTCTTGAAAATAGAAGAGGAAAAACACATCAGCCATAATTGATTTGATGGGCCAACTAGCCTCATTCTGCTTCTATATCTTATGGCTTTATGGAGTTCTGGACAGGAAGCATTCAGGAATCCTGGAATCAAGACCCATTGCTTCTTTTTCCCCTGTCTGAATTAAGTTTGCTATACGTGTGGATGGCAAAATTCAACACATTAAAACTTTTGAGCACAGAAGAGATACCTTGAATGGGTTCATATCGACTAGGCACATTACCTTTTCTATTCTCATGTGGATCTTGCTGGTGATGAGAGCAAAGGTAGTGAAAGTCTGTTTGAAATGTCTTTGAAGTCTGACTGCTGCCCCATGTGATGGTAAAGAACTTGATTACTTCAATGCAAATAAAATTAGAGGTTGATTCATAATCGACTGCCAAGCTGCAAGCATCCATATTGTTTTTGCACAAACTCAAAATCCACAGGATAGTGTGAGCCATCATTAAGCAAACCTTTTACAGCTTCAAACATGTTGTTAGGTGGAATCTTCCCAACACCTAAATGACATATAAGTCAGTTGGGGAAAAAATATTTGTGATTGGGAAAAAATGAGATTCTCGATGTCAAGTCAAAAAAGTTTGATCTTTCACTCAATATCTTACTGGTAAGATAACATTCTTGGTAGCAAGTGGTGAGATACCTACTCGCATATATTAACATTTCATTATTATCTAATCTCCTACCTCACTTATGTACTGTGTGGCATTTTACAAGACAACTTACTCACGGAGATAATCTATACCCTAACTTTTATTCTATTTAAAGGCAAGTATAAGATGCTGCATTCTTACACCACATTTAGAATACAAAAACAATAAAAAAGTATTTGCATAAACTTAACTCTATCAAAATACTGAGCAAAATAGTATATTATTTAACTACTGCTCATCAAAAGTTCCAATATTGCACCTTCCCATAAACATGCCCTTGGCTAAGGCAAATTCAGCAAAACAGATTTCCCTCATTTGCTATCTCCTCCAGTTCAAGAGAAAGGAAAAGTTGAAGGAATGAATCTAGCAGCAGAGAGAGAACTCAAACTTTTTGCAGCTACAGCAAGAGAGCAGTATCTGGCAATTTCAACTCCAAAAACCCACCTTCAGCGCCTGAAAGCAAAACTAAAACCCTGGGTATGTGTGAGCCTGATTCTACTCACTCATGCTTCTTTCATCTAAATTTTTTTTAAAAAGCTGAAACTATTTACTCTGTTATCCATGGAGCAGACACCTTGGTAACAAATTTATTACATGCCTCTTCAAGAGAGCCAGGGCAGAATAAATGCATCTAAAGGCACATCTCATCACATTGGAGATACTCCAGACTGCACAATTCTCCACGTGAATGTCTGAGTGGGTACTTGGCAGTTCCAGTTCAACACTCGCACCTTCATCTTGGCCAGCATTTCCCAACACCTCAGGGTAATCTCCATGGGCAATGACTGCCTGCATCTTCATCCAGAAAGGTTGGCACCGAGCATGCTCCAGGTTCGCTACAATATCATGGTGCATCTCCAGCTCATATACATTTCACTTCAATACTACACTTCGGGATGCAGTGACAATTTTCATTGCAATGCTGCTGCTGGAGGACTTTATGCATGGGTATAGATAAATGCATTGGAGCAGGATACATCTCATGGCTTTTAGCTTGCTTGAATGCTCACTGCATCTCTGTCTTTTCTTGCTTTGTGTTTTTACATATTGCTGCCTCACTCAGAACTTGCAGACACAGTACTTCCATCTTGCTTTCCCTTTTAGGACAGACACAAAATGAAACAGCCTGCCTTGCTTGCCAGCAATGATCACTCAGAGGTGAATGTGTCATCAGTGCCGCATATACAGCTTGTGGACCATGTCTTCTAGTTGAGAGGACAGTCAGGTCAAAGGGAACTGTCATCTGTCAGAGGATCCTACCACAGTCAGTCCAGGGCATTGTTTGATCAGTGCAGAGGTATGTACATAGTCACTCGGCCACAAGGAGTGATCAGGGCCAAGGGTTATGTACCATTACAGACTAAAGTTTGGGGCGACATTGAGTTCTGTAGGCCCAATCAAGCAGTCCAGGAAATACCAATTAAAACAATCAGGGAGCCGCACAGCTATCAGTCAGGGATCTGGTCAGTCATCACGCAGCGCCATAATCCCAAATCAGTTGAGAGCTGGGCCACAGGTAACACCAGAAGCCTAGTGACTGAAAATCATGGGAATGTTACCAGGGGCCACTGCAAATAGTCATTTATGGTCACCATCACCCTGGCTTCCTTAGTTAATACATCTAGCAATTAGTATAAATAAGTTGTCAGTTGAGGGCTGATGAAGGAATGTGGAGAGTTGGGTAACTGAAGGGGCTACCAGGGAGTGCAAGGAAGGAAGGAACATGGAAGTTCAGGAGGGGTCTCTTGATGACCAGGCTGAGTCCATGAGTTTCAGTGTGAAGCATAACCTGCGGCTTTCCATCCTATCTGAGCCTCAGTGTACAACGGGAAGGAGAAATCCATCACAGAAGCCAACCTTCCATCCACGGACTCCATTTACATGGCCTGTTGCCGTGGAATGGCTGCCAACATCATCAAAGACCCATCGCACCCTGACAATGCTCTCCTACAAACTTTTCCATCAAGCAGAAGTTACTGAAGCTTGAACACACACACCATCAGGTTCAAGAACAGCTTCTTTCCTGTTGTCATTGGACTATTGAATGGACTGTCTAACTTCAAATAACACTGGTCTTGCTCATGTTGATCTTGCTTAGCACACACCATGCATGGTGTAACCTGTATGCCTGTGTCCAATTGTTTTTTTTACACCCTATGGTCTGTATGTCCTTGCTTACTACGATTTGCCTGTCCTGCTTGTCAACAAAGCTTTTTACTGTACTTAGACCCATGTGACAATCAAGCAATCAATCTGAAATAGCTGCCAAAACACCAGGAGTGAGTGGAGTCAGCCAGAGGACGCGGGCTATTCTTGTGAGTAGTGTGAAACCCTTTGCGGGGCAATTGCATTAACTCGTCACTTACACTGCACAGGTTTAAGACATTATAGAATTCTTTAAATTGTATGAAATGCATCTAGTGACCAGCTGTGCAGCTTATACATCCTGGCCACAGCCAATCTTAAACATGTCATTGGTCACTACACATAGATCTCTGTGAAGCAAAAGTAATCACAGACGACTATAAAAGTCTTACCTGAGGGCCACAACTGATAAAGCCCATCCAAGGTTTCTCAGCAGAAGGAACTGGAGCTGAGTTCCTCACACCTTGAACTGTAAGTATTTTCTAACATGCTTTTATGTAATGTTGCCTTTCCTTGCTGAAGTTGGGTTGGGGTGTTGGAGAATAAGGTTCCAGTGATTATACTACACTTACAATGTCCTATTGTATTTGTGGGAGTTGGATTGTGTTGCATAACATTGGTGTAAGGCCTGTAATGTCAAAGGTCCATGTGCAGGCATTCTGTGCCCTCTTTGTTATAATTTATGTCCATTCTGAATGTTGGACCTCTCAGATAACTATCTGTTTTGTTTCTGATACTGTGGAGCTGATCGCCGAGGTGGTCAAATTGCCCAGGTTTGAATCCCACCATAGCAGATGGTGGAATTTGAATTCAATAAAAAAAAATATCTGGGATTAAGAATCTACTGAAGACGATGAAATTATTGTCGATTGTCAGAAATCTGCCATCCTCACCTTTTCTGGTTTACATGTGACTCTAGACCCACAGCAATATGATTGACTTTCAGGTGTGTGCTGAAATGATCTAGAAAGCCACCATTGTATCAATTGCTATGAAGACTTAACAATGTGTACAATCTACCTTTTGCACTGCAGAATTTCACCAAAGATCCTTAGTATTTTCCAAATCCATGACAACTTCCATCTAGAAAGGCAAGGGCAGTAGATACATGGGAACACCACAACCGGTAAGTTCCCCTCCAAGCCACTCACCATCCTGACTTGGAAATGTACCATGATTCCTTCATTGTACCTGGGTCAAATCCTGAAATTCCTCTCCTTGGAGGGTATCCCTTCAGCAGTTTGACTGCAACAGTTCAATATGGCAGCTCACCACCACCTTCTCAAGGGCAACTAGGGATAGACAATAAATTATGGCCTAGCCAGCAATGTCCCATGTGTGAATTTAAAAAAAAACTCATGGTATTTCTTCTTGAAACCAAGGTCAATGGATCCTGCCACCATTGTGGTTATTGTCACTGTGGCCATGGTAATACTACAAAGATGATGAGAGATTGAAAGAGGACTAAGAATTTATAGACTACTGGGGACAGTTTTCTGGAACAATGCATTGTGGACCCAAACACAGATTAGGTTATTTTGGAACTGGTATTGTTGAATGAGGTATGTTTAATAAATGATCTTAGAGTAAAAGATCCTTCAGAAAACAGTGTCTGCAACAGAAGTCATGGCAGAACTTAACATACAGTTTGAGAGTGGGTCAGAAAAAAAAACCTGAGCTAAATTTAAATTACAGAGGAATAATGGCTGAGTTGACTGGAGTGGAGTGGGAAAGGAGTTTAGCAGAACAGCAGGTTGAGGAACAATGGCAGACATTTAAGAAAATAGTTCATGACAAAAAAAAATCCCTGTAAGAAAGAAGGATACAAGGGGATAAAATGACCATGGTCAACCAAGGAAGTTAAGGATTTTATGAACTTGAAAGAAAATAAATGCAATATAGCAAAGATTAATGGTAATTCAGTAGATTGGTCAACTTTTATTGGCTTTTAAAACTTTCCCAAAGAAAAAGAGGGAGCAAATAAACCATGAGGCATACAAGTGAGTAATAAATTATACACAGTAAGAGCTTCTTTAAATATGTTATAAAGAAAACGAAAGGGGGGAACGGGTGGAAGGGGAAGCAAATAAACATCACCAGAAAAAATATACTAGGGAAAGTAATAGAGCTAAAATCTAATAAGCCCCCCTGGACCTAATAGATTTCATTCCAGGATTTGGAAGGAAATGGCTACAGAGATAATTGGTGGACAGGAAGTAATTCTCCAAGAATCATTAGATTTGAGAAAAATTCCAGAAGAATGTAAAATTTTCAATGTAAAACCTTTATTCAGAAAGTCAGAAAGCAAAATAAATTATGTTGAGAGCACCATATCATAATGCAGCAGACATTGTTCAATTTCAATTCCTCATATGTGCGTTTTATGTGTGTCTATGTGTGAATGTCTGCACATCCTTATCCTTGCATCCTACACTCTGCACAAGTGGAACAGGCCAACAGAAGTATGATGGACACTGAGAAGCTGATAGGTCAGCAGCATTCCCTCATGAGGAAAATGAGACCATTGAAATGGACCAATTTCATCTCTCTTCACTGCAACCTGATTGAGCACTGAAACATTGGACACAACAAGCTGGATAGAACTTAACTGACACCAGTTCCAATAGATGTGAGTTGGTTGGGATAATCATTTGTTGACTGTAAACTGCTCTTTGAAAGGCAAGCAGGCCCTGTTTGTTCACAGAAACAACGTTTCTTTTGTTTCATTTTCTTCACTTTTCCTGTTGTCGATAAAAGTTAACAATTTTTGAAGGCTTTCCAATATGTAATGCTTCCACGTGATATATTGACATGATGTCATGCAACAGCATTTTAACATGGCATGGAGCAAAGAATGGGTAGTATCTGCAGCCTTGCTCTTGTAGCTGCAGTTACTATGACAGCCAATGAGACAGATGATGATCTAAGGAGGCAGTACATTTTTGATTGTGCCATTCAGGCCTTAGAAGCTTTACTTTTTGGTTTCCTTCCACTACAGGTAGTGTGAAGGCCAATACCTGGCTGACAGCATTTGACCTCGTGCATGGTTGGTCTTTAAATATGACACCAATGGCATAAATCCTGGAAGGTCTGGATGAGTACTTCCGTCACTGTAGAGTGATGGTAGTGCAAGCATGTTGCTGTAGGGGTGCAGTGCATACGTCATGACCTGTGCATTGGAGAATGCTCATGTGAGATAATTCTCTAAAGTTCATAAAGAGAAACTCCATGAAACTCCCTGAAGAGAGGTCTGATTTTTGGTAAAATTTAGACCACTGCTTCAGTTAATGATGGTTAACTCCATGTTACAGTATAATTGGCAAAAATGTGCCTTTTCATTTCAGTATCAGAAGTATTTAAATCTAAGACCAATAAGCTATTTCATTTCCTAAAATGGTAAAATGCAGGACTTTAAAATAACGTTGGATATATTTCAGAAAGGTATTTGTTAGTCAATATCAGAGTTTGGACAATTTTTGACTCAGAATGCTGTACCAGTGCACAAAATGTAAGTTCATAGCTAATTATAAAAGCAACCAGGTTATTTGAAAGTGATTGTTAATACTGGCCTAGTATCCTCTGCACCATTGTCATGCAAATATTATGAGCTGGTGCAAATGGAGATAAACGTATAACGGAATAGTTGCAAACTGCAAAGCTCAAATTCAGTGAATTTCTTTTTGGCAGATAAAATCCATTAACCCTGGCTGTTGTGCAATAACAACTTATTCTAAATTTAGGACAGGAATCTCATATTGTTTAAGGGTTATCTATTGCACAGTTAATGCATATTGAGATATATGGAAAGAAATGGTGTCCAATATTTCCTTCAAAAATGGCATTAAAAAACTGTACTTTAAATGTACCTAATCCCTCAATATTCTTGTTAGTATGCTCCATTGCTGGCCTGTCAAACTGAAAACAGATAAACCAGTCAGAAATTGCTGGTTCAGTGGAAACCAGAGTTAAACCTACTGGGCAGCATTGTGTTATGCAGTTGACTGAATTCTGTCCAATATGTCAATTACTTGTAAGGAAAGACAAATAAGAATAGATTTCTTTGAGGGTCTGTGGTTGTTAGTGGTGTGGGGGTAGTTCCTAATTTCTTCATTTAGACAGTGATTTAACGGAGGTTATTCCAGCCAACTTACATCTACTCCAAAATCACACTGGAGACCTGCTCTGTTCATCTACTCTTCAAGTGGTGAAGGTGAAAATTATTCCCTTGCATTTCATTCATTTTTATCCTATTCCATCCCATCAATCCAAGGCAGTTCTACTTTCTTCTGTTCAGATTTTGGTGTGATGGGAGGAGTAGTGGTGTTACAGTATTGGGTATTTCGGAAGGGACAGAGGCAGATCTGTCTCACAGTCTTCACTGTGGCTGTTTTGCTGTTGTCAATTTTTTTCCGGGGAGAGCTCTGCTGCCTGTTTTTTCACCTCTGCCAGTGTACTGAGTGCTCCTTTGCCATTGGTACTCTGTGCTGTCAAACTGAGAAATAATGGAAGTCACTTACTGAAGATGGACGAGTTTGTATTCTGCAAAGACCGTAATCCAACCCATCACTTGAATTACACTTTTCTCATTAATGTCATCGAGCAGGTTAAAATGTGGCTCAAAATGACAGTTTAGACTGTTTTTCAAAATGTCCTATTTCTATACTCATTTTGGAATTCACATTCTTCATTATACATTAACAAAATGCACATGGGCCATGGCAATTTCATCTTTGATAATGTGTAACAAAATATACATGTCTCAGAACTATATTTAAGTGCAATTACTTCAGACACATGGCACTAGACAAGAAAATATCAATGAGTTGTTCTACATTTTGCTTTCATTTAGACAGTTGTCTTATGCAAACAATACATAAGTGTCTTCGAGAATTTTGCGTTAGTACTTGGTTTATGAAACTGTCACAGTTTGAAACTAGTTGTAATAAAACAGTCAATGAAATTGTTTCAATGGTTAGTGAAATCTAAGAGATAACAGCACAATATATTATACTGAGACAGTCTTGCCATTTTTTTGAATTCTGCTGCTTTCATACATCAATTTATTTCACACGTTGTTTAAGGGGTTCAACAATAATATGGTGCCTCTCATACAGTGTCAACTGATTCAGAAGAGAATCTATATATTCTCATTTAGCAGAGGTGTTGAGACCACAGTTCATATATTTTAAAATCATTTGCTTTGAAAAAGGATGACAAAATTCAGAATAGAAAGGAATCAAAGCTAGAATTTGCTTTCTATCTTACCTTCTTTTGTTCAGCAGAAATGCGCACAGACTTGTCCCTCAAGCATCATACGTTCTGCATCACACTTTAGGGTCATGTTTTTTGATTTATTCACATTTTTGTGGAAGAAAGGAAAGTTGAAATTCTGGAATAATGAAAACTGTTGAAAACAAAACAAAAGTTGAATCAATTAAACAGTTCAAACTTTTTTCCACACAAATCTTGGGCCTGATTTTCTGTTCCACATGGATGGGTCTGATGGTGGAGGATGTAGGGCATAAAATTCAGAGGGCCCAGAACCCATCTTAATCTTACCAAATAATTTGGGAAGCTTGCCTGACGATGGACCCATTCCCATTAACTATCCCTGTGCCACCAGAGTTTAACTGGTAGCAGGAAGGGCACACACAATCCACAATGCCCAATGGATTTTCCTACGCATGCAGGTGTTGCACCAGAATGGTACTCCTCCCTAGCTGATTTCCTTGGCCCATCTGAGGACTACCTCAAGGTGCTACCTATGTCCAGGTTTCCTTCCACCCCAGGGTCCCTCAAATCTTAGTCCTCAGCCTGTCACTCTCCCACCTGGTGAGACCCCCAAACACTTAACCAAAATCCTGGTATAACATCGTGTATTTCTGATATGATTTTTCTGTATGATCAGATGCTTCCTATGGTAGGATTTCCCAAGTCAGAAGGATGGAAACACCACCACTGACCTATTAACAATAACTTTGGTTTTAATGGTTGCAGGGCAACCCTTGTTCTCCTCAGTGGTGACACATTGGTAGACACTCCTCCACCAACTTCAATCAATGAGGTTGCAAGGGATGAAGTAGCACCATGGACCTGCAGACTTGTACAATTGTGCCCAAAAGGTTGGTTAACTCAGTTGCTATTTTGGGTGCAATTCTCAACTGGCTTAGGTTACTATGAAGGACTCTCCTTCTCCCCTCTCCTGTTGCCTGAAGTGTGGTGACCTTCAGTTTAAACCACCACCACTTGTCTATCCCTCCCTAATTAGAGAGCAGCCCTACAGTCCGGTAAGTCTGTGGTAAATTTACCTTTATATTTGTGTCTCTGTTGTCTGCTTTTTACCTTTCGCACAGTTCATAGTCTCACATACATATTTCTCAATTTTCCCTCCACAATGAACAAATATTTGTGCATCCAAATTGCATGAAATCAGTTTCTTCAATTTTTTATGTCTTTCTGCCATCAACTGCTTCATCCCACCTGCTTCTTACCTCTGATCACTTTCCCACTGGCCCTGTTGCTTCTACCCTTACATAATCAGTTTGCCATAAATTAAATCCCAAATGTTTCACCAACCAGTCCTCCCTTGGTCTGAATGGTTCTTTTGCACATCCATCTGTTCCACCTCCATCAATGTAATAGACCAGAGCCTCACTTAAACAGTTCTTCTAAATATGATATCATCCTCATGATACACATGTATAACCAAAATAAATTACATTGCCTCACTTTTACCATCCCCATTCAAATGGTTATAGAACTTAAATAAAAACTATATTCTGCATTATTTAAGAATTAATGCACTCTAAGTTCTTTTAAATTATTGAAATAAACAACATTTCCATATAAACAAATCTGCCTTATATTAACTACCTTTCACTTATCTCCTATTTAGAACACTCTCTGACTTAACTAGAGCAGGTCATCTAAAAATGTTATACCTTTACATTTTGCCTATTTCCCCAGTATCCAATTTCCAATGTCAAACTCTGTTGTTCTCAATCAAAGGCTCAAATGACACTTATAGCTCGAAAAAGTATAAGACTTAAAATTTTCCTGAGTATTTATGGTTAATCAATTAAACTGCTAATAAAAATTTGAATCCTGTTGCCTGTAACAAATTAGAAACTAGAACCATGAGAAATTCTGACAATCTGTCCATTATGCAAAGGCAAAGTAATTCAAATTGTTCAGTCTTTTTTTCCCAAGTGCTTTTTAATCACCATTTTTTCCTCCTTCCAATACAAACAATAATAAAAGAAAAGGTTTTCAGAATGATATAATTAAATGCAACATAAAATGTTATGGCTTTGAATAACTCCATTAATGTTTTCATTCACATCTCCTTGTCAGTTATTGGACCATTTGTACTTTATCTTGCTTAAAATGAAAAATCAAAACCAACAATTGATGACAGGAAAAATTATTCATACAGCTGTGCACATTATTTTTCTAACAACGAGTATGAGAAAAATGATTTGTTTGTCAGGAACTAATCACAAAAAATACATTCTAGCCAAAAATTTGAAGTGAAGAAGTGAATCTTCCCTGCACTTCTGCAACAAAATTTTGAAAAACTGATAACCCCTGAAAATGGGCATTAGGAGCGCGATGCACAATTAGTCCATATCATTCATTTTGATGTAGATGGCAAACAAACTTTGTAGTACCTTGTCATTACCAAGACTTAAGCAGACAGTCCATGCTAACCATGCTGTTGAGTGGCAGCATGCCTCGACTGCGGACAAATATCTGTGGGCAAATAATGATTCAAACCATTCTCAACTACTTAAAGCCATCCTGCACCTCTTGAATGAGAGGTGCATTGGTGTACCTCACAAATATGAGGTGGGAGAAGTGGGTAGATGGGAGAGAAGATGGATCGGTTGTGTCAGGTCAAAGAGATGTGGATGAGAGGGAGGGTTGGTCATGGGATGAAGCCGGGGTGGGGAGATTTTGAAAGTGGCAAAGCCCACATTGAGACCATTGGGCTGCGGGCTCCCAAGGTAGAATATGAGGTGCTGCTCCTTCAGTTTCTGGGTGGTGTCATTGTGACTCTGGAGGAGGCCCAGGTTGGACATATCACCCAGGGAGTGGGAGGGGGAGTTGAAACGGTTCACGATTGGAAGGTGTTTTTGTTTGTTATGAATAGAGTGCAGGTGGTCTACAGAACGATCTCACTAATGTAGAGGAGGCCACATCAGGAGCCGCGGATGCAATAGACCTTCTACCTTTAAAGAACTTTGCGTAGAGCTTGGAGCCCACTCCATCTGGATGTGGTGACCGATCCATTATTAGACACAGCAATAGTATGGTGCCTGACAGCTGATGTCGCAGTTTCTACAGTAACACAGGCAGAAACCCACCCAATATCCGAATGCTCCTGTGAAAGTTCAGATTGAAATCGTGCAAACTCAGCTTGTGAGAACTCAGTGTTCCAAGGAGCTTTGTCGGTTCCTTCAAAATGCCAGCCTCCTGCCCTCGAATACACGGCTAGGATTGACTGATGAGTGCAGTAGCATCCGAGACCTGCCGTCTTGTCTCACGATGACGGCATTCACCTTTTGATGCTGACATAACACGGTGAGAGCTGGATGAACACAATAGGCCAAGGAGCATCAGAGGAACAGGAAGGCTGATTTTTCGGGCAGAGACCCTTCTTAAGGAATGGGGGAGGGAAAGGGGCTTCTGAAATAAATAGGGAGAGAGGGGGAGGTGGAGAGAAGGTGGATAGAGGAGAAGATAGGTGGAGAGAAAACAGACAGGTCAGAGAGGCGGAGATGGAGCCAGTAAAGATGAGTGTGGGTGGGGAGTTAGAGAGGAGATAGGTCAGTCCAGGGAGGATGGACATGCCAAGGAGGCGGGAAGAGGTTAGTAGGTAGGAGATGGGAGTGAGGCTTGAGGTGGGAGGAGGGGATAGGTGGGAGGAAGGGCAGGTTAGGGAGGCGGAGACAAGATGGGCTGGTTTTGGGATACAGTAGGGGAGTGTTCTTGGCCTGGGAGGAGGGTGAGGGAGGAGGTGTACAGGCAGGTGTAGCACTTCCTGCAGTTGCAGGGTAAAGTGCCGGCTGTGGTGGGGCTGGAGGGGAGTGTGGAGCAGACAAGGGAGTCCTGGAGAGAGTGGTCCCTACGGAAAGTAGATAAGGGTGGTGGGGGGGAGAAATGTCTTTGGTGGTGGGGTCAGATTGCAGATAGTGGAAGAAATTGGAAAGAAATTGGGCTGGGTGTTGCAATGAAAAACTCTTCTGAAAACGCGACACAACTGACATTTAGTCAAACAAACATAAGATCTAGCCTCATGTTTGCAAAGTATCATAGTCAGTTAATCTTGAGGTGTGCCTGGAGTGCGCAGAGCCCATTGTAAACTTTGGTTCTGTAGGAACAGAAGGGTCAATGCTCCTAACACTGTTTTTGAACCAATGGTATGTGAGGTATATATGCAAGCTTAGTGTTCTCTTGCTTTTGCCAGAATCACACGGCAGAAATATGGAGTTAACAAGTTGTGACTTCACTCAGCATGTAAAGTGGATTTGGTGCCAATGGTGTGAATTTCAATCTCAGCACTTCAGCTAACAATCCCCTTAAACATCACAGAGTTGAAAATGCATTCAGCAGCAGGACGCACTGGCCACCAGTACTTCTTAAAGGAATTAACTGCACTAAAGTTAGTTCTGATTGATTTCTATTGACTGCTGTCGAGTTAGTAGGAGTGTGCAGTGATTTGGACTGTTATTTGAAGTTGCTGAATTCTGGGGAGAGTCGTGGCACATGAGGCAGGCTCTGCTGTTGTAGTCAAGTTCTAGGTCAAGTCATTTGCTCACAAGCCTAGCTGCTGCAGCTTTTGCTTCACTTTGCCTACAATGTGGCAAGGAGAATGAGCTGTAGCAACCCAGTGAAGGATAAGCTGCTCAAAGAGGAGTGGGAAGAAAGGCTCCTCAAAGGAGGCCACAGATTCAGAGAGCATTGCTACTATCTCAGCTTAAGCAGTGGGCAAACACCTCTGTTTCACTGGTGCTCATTTAAATCTGCCACCTAAAAGTAGATCTTGCCAAAAATTGCCAATGCAGGTGACCTCTCCCATATCTTCCGGTTTACCATGCACTGCAAAAATATGAATATATTCAAGCCCCTTTTGCTAGACAGTGCACATATGCCATGTCAAATGTTCTTGAGCATTGAGATTACTTGAGTGTTTAAGTGTCTTCTTCTAGGGCCATTGTCACACTCTCTATGTCATGAGATTTCAAGGTCTGCTGCATCCTGTACAACCTCATCATCTGATGAAGCATTCAGGCCCAAAACGTCAGCTTTCCTGCTCCTAAGATGCTGCTTGGCCTGCTGTGTTCATCCAGCTCCACACCTTGTTGCTTGCTAGCATGTTTGGCTAAGAGGACACACTGGTGGTTAGTAACTGAGGGAAAATGTGAAATTTTTGGTGTTTGGGGAACTCGGGTATCACAGTTGGGTAAACTAAGCTTGGCCACTCCAGACAAAGAAACAGTTCTGCTGCCCTCTCCCTTCTACCATCTCCTCCTCCTCATCGTCCTCTTCTCTTTCTTCCCCACAACTGCTTACCATGTAGCTGCAAATAGACTTGATGGTGAGATAACAAAGTGTGGAGCTGGATGAACACAGCAGGCCAAGCAGCATCTTAGGAGCACAAAAGCTGACGTTTTGGGCCTAGAGCCTTCATCAGAAGAGTGGATATACACTGAAAGAGTAGTAGCCCTGTCATCCACATTATCTTTGAAAAGCTGCAGTGTACTTGGATAAGCATTGGCAATCCAGTATTGCCCCTTATTGACAGAAAAATGATTCAGCAGACATAAACTAATAATGCTAACAACGTATAGTTGGCATGGCTGACACTCCCGTTCATACACAATCGTATTCCCCTACACCAATTGCTGTGTAACCACCAGGCCACACAACTACTTTACTTGTCCTTACCTACATCCCATCTAACCATTCTCCGTAAGTCAATACTACTCTGCCCCCAGGGCACATTGTAGAACCACAACTTATCATTGGACAATGGGGGAACATTACATACAGGCAAACAATTGGACCATTCCAAATATGAACTTTTATTTACAGAAAACAAAAGGGAACATAACCAAAAAGAGTCGAGACTGTGGTTTGCCCTGACAATGAAAGCCAAATGCTGGCATCATGACCAATGACTATTTAACACTCCACGATGGTCTGCTGCACCCAGTCTCATCTACTGGAGCTGGGTGTCAGTCAGATCCTGTTCTGTTTGTAGCACCGACAACTCAACTCCATCATGGAAAAAAAGAGAGCTTCCTCCTCCCCAGGGGGCTCATTCTTTTCCTCAGAAAACCACTCCATTTCTCCCAGTTCCTCGGCATCCATCCCATCGCCTCATTGCCTGCTCCATCTGTGTGGAACACATCATACCAGGATGATGTGATCTGCTGTGCCCAGTCAGTCCAGGCAGCAGAATCACTTCTTTGGGAAACTCATCATCTGTCCCAGCACGACCCTGGCTACCTCATGTGCCCTAACCTGGTGAAGGTGCTGTGCCAGCTGGGTGGCCAATACATTACACCATAAAGAGAGTGACCTGCAGTACTCTGGCTCCTGCCCCACCTCAGCCCCACATCACCATTCAACATATCATTGGGTATAGTCAAGCCCATTGTAATATGACAAATGATGAAGTGATGTTACCCTTCTTCCCCAGCACCCTGAGAAGTTTCAAAATGATAGGACACTTTTGGCCTGCATTCACTTGTTTTAAAGTCATTATCACTAATGTCTGCATCACTGAGGTAAAAATGTTTGATTTGCAGGCACTGGCAGCACACCACAGAATTCTTGCTGAGCAGCCCTCAGACATGACTGAGCCAGGGCCCAAACTGTTGTGTTTGCAGCTCCCTGACTGACTATAAATTTTTGCCCGAGCTGCTTGTGACTGGCTCAAGCAGACAGCTGATATGGCCAAGCCCCTGGACTGTGAGTGGTCTCTCCCTGTGTCTGCCATTACTGGGATCCCCTCATTGAAAGCTGTGCCTCCCTTCCCCACCCGTTTTGGATTCTGAACTTGCCCCCACCTCATTTTCAACATGACCAGAACATGCAATGTGTGCTGTTGCGCAGGCAGCTGGCACATGAGAGATTGGTGCCTTGGTTTACTGGATGGCAAGATGTCCCTCCCTCCAACAGATCTCTACTGAGAACTATGACAAGCAGCATGCTTGAGTTTCTGTGCTAATGATACATATTTACAGAAATACTAATAGCCTTTAAGCACTGGATAATGGACCGATGCTCTAACAGTTTTGGCAAGGTAAAGCAAAGCATTGACTCTGAGCAGGCAGATGGGTGCAAAGTAAATAAGTGTTAAGAAGTGAGCGGGTAACCCTGAGACGCAGCCTGGTCCGATCTGTGAACTGTGCACAGTGTCCTTGCAATGCCAGTCGCAGGTGTGCCATGGAATATGAGTCTGTGTTACCAAAGCATCCTGCAAGTGGATTGGAGAATCCTGAGGGGTTGGCAAGTGTCAGATGCCAGTATCTGTGGACAAGGTTACGTGTAACAGTGCCCATGGCTCATGCCCTGAGATGCCGTTTCGTGATAAGCAACATGGAGAATCTCCACAGCCAGTGGTGATCTGAAGTTGCAGGTACCTGCTCTAACTTCAACATCGAAGATTCTTGACATCTTAGTTTGTTTGGTGTGTTTTGTAAGATAGAAAGCTGTATATTAGTCAGGGGAGATGTGCAGATAATAGAGTTTAACAAGCAATGATTCCCCTCAAATCAGTGACCTACTGCTGTCATGATAGACAACGGGAACTGCAGATCCAAGATAACAAAGTATGGAGCTGGATGAACACAGCAGGCCAAGCAGCATCTGTGCTCCTAAGCTCCACACTTTGTTATCTCTTACTACTGTCATGATGCCTGGGAGATGTGTGCAAGATGCAGTGACTTGTTCCCTGTGTGGGGATAGCCCTTGCTGGACCTCCTGCACCATTCCACCATGTGTCCGACCACACAGTTCAGGCCCATATAAAGCTTACATCTGAAAGGACTGCAGACGCTGTAAATCAGGAACAAAAGCGGCTGTTATGAGGAAGGGTCACCAGACCCAAAATGTTAACTTGGATTTTTTTCTTCATAGATGCTGAGCTTTTCCAGAAATTTCTGCTTTTGTTCCTTCTAAGATTCCACTGGTTTGGAATCTGCAGATGAGCTACGTTTCATTTAATTTTAAAAATTCCAGTGGCATATTTTTACCTGATTAGTTCAAGCTCACATTTGCAATCTAATAAATCAAAACTCTCAATGATAACAATTGGCAAAAATCTAACCTGTAAATAAGTCTAAAGTACTTCAAAATCTTTTCTCCTAATAACCAACATTTCTAATGTTGAATGAAGTGTTTGCATGACTGATAGCATAAAACATTTTGTATGTTGGAATACATGATTAGACTTGTCAATAAAATTGTCTCCTATAGCTCTGGTGCCATTCATTAATGTTTTAACTTGGTTCAATCTTACTCAGAGCAGCTGCAGTTTGGGGAAGGAGACCAGGGTAGGGGGATGGGAGTGTTGCATGGAAAGGGGAGTTGGTAATAGCTCATGTAATTATTATCTCCCATGTTTTATCCTTTGTTCAATCTCTCAAAATAGTGCTCATTAACAAAACAGCAACCCACACAGCAGACTCGGTGGCTTACAAATATGGGTCTGGTATTTCTCACATCATGTGGTGTGAATTCCTGTTGCCAGCTGGGACATACAGCCAGCGTCACCTCATCACTGATGATTGGCAAACCATTCACTGGTCCCCTCAGCTACCAGTTAACCAGCTACTTCAGAAACGTGGGTGAAATTTACCCCTCCCTCCCTGGTGCAGTTTGAGCAATGCAGGAAAAGTAGGGAAAATACAGCGAGAAAGAAAGAAAAATCAGATTCTCTATGTCATAGAAGTGTTTTGAGATTTTCCCCTCAAGCCTTAAGTGGTGAATTCAGAATCTCACCATTGCGTGTTGATTACCTTATTCCCACGCTTCTGCATCTCATGAAAAGGGGGTCAGTTAGCTCAGTTGGCTGGATGGCGATATGGAGCACAGATTCAATTCCTGCACTAGCTGAGCTTACCATGACAGTCTTACCTTCTCAATCTGGCCTCGCATGGTCCACTGCCATTTGTCTCTGTCTCTAGAGAGTGTGGGGCCCTATGGTCCTCCCAGAATATGGCAACTTGCTCTTGTTTGCCTCACTTTTGCACCACTCCCAATTTTCTTCCACCTTGAGAAAGTAGACTGTGCAAATTCCTGAACTGAAAGTCAGTGCAAGTACCTGCCGCTTGCAACTTGCTGAGTGTTTCTGTGACCATCATGCAGCTGCTTCTTCAGAACAACATCCCTGCCACTTCTTGGGCCCACATCTTCCTTGATCCTTCATCCAGGTAAATCACCAGCTGCACCATCTCACCATACCTGCTTCCAGGCTGACTCTTATACCACTTCGAACCTTCAGCACTTTGGACATTTAGGACTAGCATGATGCTGCAGGGATGCCCATATAGCTCATGCATCTGCACTGGTTGCATTTTATTGTTATTAGCTTGCTTTCATAGTGTTCACTCACTTTGTGCTCACTTGGACATTGCCAGCCTCTGTCTATTTCACTTTGCTTTCTTAGCAGATACTCACTGACCTTGGCACAGTCTTAAAGGCTATTAGCCTCTGTGGTTCACTTGCTTTCAAAATGCAAAGGCTATTTAGCACTCAGTTACACCATGCCAACCTCTGTGACTTGCATTGTTTTTTTGGTGCAGGTGGAAAGCTAGCCAATGTCATATTGAGGAATACTGACCTGTCATGGGAGGGAACATGTTCTTTTTTAGCACTGAGCTATGTTAATGTCACAACTACAGCATGGGTAACCAATTTACACAACTAACTCACTGTATATACACTGTGCAATGTACATCATCCCATGGAATCATATAGCATGGAAGCAGACCCTTCTGTTCAACTATTCCACCCCAGCCATTTTCCCAAAATAAACTCATCCACCTGCCTGCATTTGGCATATTTCTCTCCAAACTTTTCCTATTCATGTACTTATCCAAAATGCCTCTTAAACAAATAACTGGACCTGCATCTACCACTTACTCTGGCAGTTCATTCCACACACTAACCGCTCTCTGTAAAAAAGTTGCACATCATATCCTTTTTAAGTCTTTCTCCTCTCACCTTAAAAATGTCCCCTAGTTTTGAACTCTCCACCTTAGGGAAAAGACCCTTCCTTTTCATCTTATCTATTCCCCCTTATAATTCTATAATCTTCTGTAAAGCCATCCCTTAACCTCCTAACCTCCAGTGGAAATTGTCCCAGCCTATTTTTATAACTCAAACTCTCCATTCCTGACAAATATTTTCTGAATCCTCTCCAATTTAATAATATCCTTCTAATAACAGTACTTCAGGAGAGGCCTCATTAATACTCTGTACAACCTCAACACAACATCCCAAATCCTGTACCCAAAGGTCTAAGCAACAAAGGCAAGCATGTTAAACATCTTCCTAACCACCCTCTCTATCTGTGACAGAAACTTCAAATAATTTATATACCTGAATCCACCGGTTTCTCTGTTTTACAGCACTAACCAGGGCCCGACCATTAATTATATAAGCACTGCCTTGTTTGTTTTACCAAAATGCAATACCTTCCATTTATCCAAATTAAACACCATCTGCTACTCCTTAGTCCATTGACCCAATCAATCAAGATCTCTTTGTAATCTTAAATAACCTTCTTCACTGTCCACTATGCCACCAATGCTGGGGTCATCTGCAAACTTGTTAATCATAGCTCCAAATTCACATCCAATTCATTTATCTAAATGACAAACAATAGTGTACTGAGTACTGATCCTTGTGGCACACTGCTGGTCACAAGCCTCCAGCCTGAAAAACAATCCTCCGCCACCACCCTTTGTCATCTACCAATAAAGCTAATTTAGTATTCAATTGGCAAGCTCACTCTGAATCCCAAGTGATCTATCTTTACTAATTAATCTACCATGTGGAACCTTGTGAAAGGCTTTGTGAAAGTCCAAGCAAACAATGTCGACAATTCTGTCCTCATCAATCTTTTTGGTTACTTCCTCAGAAAACTCAATCAAGTTTGTGAGACACAGTTTTTTTTTGTGCAAAAAGCCATGATGACTATCCCTAATCACTCCTTGCCTCTCCAAATGTATGTAAATCCTATCTTTCAGAATCACCTCCAACAACTTATCCACCATCAATGTTTGTCTCACTGGTCTGTAGTTCCCAAACTTCTCCTTCCAGCCATGTGTAAATAAAGGCACAACATTGGTCACCCTCTCGTCCTCCAGCATCTCACCCATGGCTATGGAGGATACAAATATTTCTGCTAGGGGCCTTGCAATTTCTTCCCAACCTTCCTACAACATTGCGGGGTACACTTGAGCAGGTCCTGGAGATTTATCCACCTTTATGTTTTCTAAGGTCTCCAGCACGTCCTCTTCTGTAATGTGACCTTTTCAAAATAGCAATACTTATTTCCCTGCATTTTCCAGCCTCCATTTCTTTCTTTACAGTAAGAAAGGTTCACTCAATATCTCTCCCATCTCCTGACATTCAACACAAAGATGACCACTTTGATCTTTAAGGGGCCCTACCCTCTCTCTGTAGGTGCTCTTTTCCTCTTAATGCACTTGCAGAATGACTTTGAGTTATCCTTAACGTTATCTGCCAAGGCTATTTCATATCGCCTCTTTTCCTTCCTGGTCTCCCTCCCTACACTCTTTATTCCACTCTAAAGATTCATTTCATCCCAGTTGTCTATATCCAATATATTTTTTTTTATTCTTGACTAGAACCTCAATATCTTTATTCAACCATTGGAGCCTAATCTTACTGGCCTTGTGTGAAAATCTAAGGGAGCAGACTATAGCTGGTGCTGGTGATTATGTTCAGACAGTTGAGCATCTACCAACAATTTGCATAAGTAGCAGTACAGACGAACAAACACTTTTTTTTACAATCCCACCAACAGCCAAAAGAGAAAAGAAAATAACAGTCCTTAAAATGGTATGGTGTTTCTTCTTGTTGCTGAGCACACATTTAGTTGTGCAAGCTGAGGATATTAGCTGGTTAATTGAGGTCAAGTATAACATCACTGGTGACAAATCAACATTGCATGTTCCTAACAGTGCAGGAATGGTCATAACAAAATGTTGTCCGAAAGCGTGTGCATGTACCGCCAACATTGTTTCAGCCCATTTTGCCTTTGGAACTGAATTCCAACTCACTAGAATTACAAGAAATTTAGAATGAATTGATTTTTTTGGACATTCCACGAATGTAAGCCGAGAAATAAAGTTACGCCATCGATATTATGTTCGTAGTGAATTCCATTCTCTTCAATTTTAGCAGAGATAGTATCTGATTATTTTAAATGGATTGACTCCTTGGTAAAAAAATTTTGACGCTATCACTTGGATGCTACATTCTGATGAATATTTTGCAACTTTATTTTTTAAACTGCTGTACATCTAAAATTGTAGGGATTTTCACTTGACCAAGCAATTTATTTTCGGTTTGGCTATTTAAGCCCTGGCCATAAAGCTGACACAAGTGAAGGGCATTAGTCGATTTAACCAGCAGATTAAGTGCAATCAAACTTATTTCACTTTATTAAATTATGCTGCTTAAGTTCATAATGTTAAAGAACATTTATCTTCCATTAGGTCTTTTGCAGTAAAATGGCATGTTAAGGCCTCCAGCCATTTGTCAATGTGCTGTTAAAACCATTTTTGATTTACTGATGTTAAAGTGGCCCCTTTTAAAATAAAAGAGTTGAGCCAGAAAATTGCACAACAAAAATAAATAAGTTTGCACTAATTATGGAGACTTGCTGGAACAGGCATCTGAATGTGACTACAGGCATCTGTTTAATTTTTAACAGATTGTTTTATTAGAAGTAATGTGCATAATGAAAAAAAAGTGGTTTTTACATGTGAATTGAACAATGCTATCCAATTCAAAAACAAACCAAATTAATGTACATTTTGATATGTTTTTATTGTGTATTGACATAATGACAATTGTCCAAGAACAGTGTTTTGTGTGGTTGTCTGATTTGAAAATAAGATTTGTATTTTGATAACAGATGGTGGTTCATTTTGCCAGCGCAGTGCTAAAGTGCTTCAAGTTGTGATGTGTTTGATTTTATTAGAGATCAGATTTAACGCATGCATGCCACATATCTGAAATTGCATTCCCATTTCTCATTCGTGAAAGGAAATGAAATTGTGTTGAAATGTAATATGGTCACCCCTAGGCTAAACCAGTATGACTGGGAATTGCTACATTATAAATCTAATAGTTGTGGCTCGACCCTGAAAATTGTATGTTATAGCATGAATAATAGGAACTTTAATTTGCAAAATTCACTTTCATTTTTGCTGGCATCATGACTATTTTATATTTTTTAAATTATTGTACTTTTCAGGCCTACTTAATAATAACTACCAAAATCAAATGGAAATGTCATATTTTTGTTATTACTCAGTTTTCTTTGCATTTATTTATATTTAAATAACATGCATTTTTTAATGAGCTACTGATTTAGAACAAGAACATTTGAATATCTGGCAGCTCTTTTAAATGGTATGTTGGAATAATGATCAAGTGTGCAATGGAATTTATCCAAGCCTCCTACTTGCCCCTGTTTAATAGAGAGAGTGTTTAAATATATTTTAAATGCTATTAAATGATTATGGTAGTGCTACTTTACATTTCACACCAAAACTAGATATTTCTTGAGTCACACCAGTCTGTAATTGTCTTCGGAGTACACAATAAACTAACTGTTTCCCTGAACCACCCACACTCAGTGCCTTGGTCAGAAATTATTGCATTGTTTCTAATCTAGAGAGATTAGATGATCTAAGTACATATTAAAGGAATATGTGTTTAGGGGAGGGATATGGAATTAAAAATGAAAGGTTTAGTGAAGCTTTCTGTTCATTAGAAGAATACAGTAGACAAAATACTGAAAAAGGAGGCTGAGAACTTATTAATCTACTGAGTGATTTAATCAGTTCTGGATTTCCTATTGCAGCACAAAATGCATTAAAACTTTAATTATTCAATTAGTAGTTAAAGTGATAATGAATGTGATTTAAATTTAAACATGTCAAAATTAGGTGATTGCTATCAAGTGTTCTGCTGCAAATTGTTCAAATTGGTTTAAAAATTAGATGACCATTAAGATTTGACTGCAGAGAGAACATATATTTAGAAACTGAAAATTACGCGATTTGAAGAGTGGTGCAAACCAATAATACATCATGGGTTTTGGGTGACAGCTTCAACTATTAAAGCAATGCTTAAGTGGTTTATCAATGTCATTGGAATCCTAATTTTTTTATTACCCTCTGGCATTTTTTTTCCTGCACAAAACAAACAAAAATATTTACTCAATAAAGAAATCCAGCTGCAACTAAAATGAGCATTAAGTGGCAAGACATTTGAAATTCCAAAGATAAATGCATTTTGTAGAATACTAGCCCATCTAAAATGTTTTTCCATCATGTAACATAGGTCACTTTGGGTTTTTATTTGACTTGTTCAATTAGGAAACTTGCCTTGTCCATATTACATCTTGGCTCTGAATATAACTGAGTAGCTTTGTCCAAATTGAAGCTTTGGAGTGGTGTGGCAATTGTTTTGTGGAATCTCATGCCAAGAACAAAATGCTAGTGACAGGTATTTCACTCAATCAAGCTGTTGCTTTAATTAATTATTAGAGTGAAGTAAATAGGTTAAAAAAGAATCAAATTAGGTACACAAAGAGGTCAAGAAATTAAGACTGGACTGATGTAATGTGAAAAAAAAAGGATAAGTATGAAAAAAATGCATTTATAACAAAAAATAAAAATTCTAGGAACAATGTCCTATCTGCAGGGTTGAGACTACTCAACTTCAGTCATTCCTTTCCCCGAATGTTTTGAGATTGAGTGTCATTTCAGGAACATAAGTCTTGTTATTAAGAGGGTCCTTATATCACAAAATACCAGTCATAACTTTCTGTGGTGAGTGTAATTATGTTTGATCCAAAATCCAACCATTCTCGAAACTCAACAAGGCAATGATGGCAATGTGCTACTTTTTGTGATGCTAATTGTGAAGCAATGCAAATCATCCAACAATTTGTTGAGATTCACAACTTGCAGTATCACCCTTCATTTCCACAAATTGCTGACATTTTTAACACAATATTAACAGCATGTGCCATATGAGTCTGGCTTCACTTCGCCAGCAAATCTGGTTCAATTGTGTTGAACTTCAGCAATGTATTGCTTCATTTTCCCTGTCTTTCCTAGTTACTTAGACCAATGTGCAGTGATTAAGAGTATTTATGCTGTGATTTTAATAATTTACTAAAACTAATTTTATTGGATTACATCTGGAACCATTTAATGCATAATTAACTTACTAATCATTGAAGTCATTTTTTATTACTAAATGTATACAGATAAATTGTGAGTTTTTCTTCGCAATGTTACCCTCCGACTAAAATTGATGAAATGCAAAACACTTTACCACAACAGCAATTATCTTCCTTTTTCAGTTGAGCTATCTTAGACTTCTACAGTTATCATTTATTTGACTCTTGTTGAAATGACCTCATTGGATCACTGCATATTGAAGTCCAAAGGCTGAAAGGATCTTGAGTAAATAATGTACCTGTGTATGCTGAAGCCTGCATGTTTCATTGTGGAGCTTTCTGTCAGTATTAATATGCTTTGAAGAAGTGAAATTCTTCAGCTTCCTCATTTGTATGCAGAAAATGACCCTTTCTGTCAGGTTTTGTGTAAAAAGAAATTGAATGTACTGTATCACGGTCTCCAGTAAAGGGTAAGAGAGATTAAAAATTTCAGCTGATAGTATGTAGTGTTATATTTACTCAGCAATGATTGCTTCTTGTAGTGAAATCTTGTTGTTAAGATTAAGCTAAAGGCAAAAATATGCAGACATGTTTTTAGTACTCCTTGATTTCTGACCATCATTGTAAACCCTTTTGCTGCATTGCCCATAGGGTTTCCTGTCTCCTTTTATTGTTTTCAATCCCCCTGTAAATCACTGGCATCACATTAATTAAATGAAACACTGCAGCCGTTGCATATTGTACAGCTTATACGACCATTTGTAGATGAAGGTCAAGTAGTAGTTATTGATCTGGTGGATAAAGATGGTATAGTGCAGCAACAATACACTGGAAGCTAAAACATACCCCACGATAACAAGTTGTCAGTTATTTAATTATCATTAAAACTAAGCAAACCTTAATTTTTTTTTGAAAACATGTATCATGCTCTGGTCTTTTTCCCTTTCATCCTAAATAGAAAACAGTTACGTATTTAAAAAAATAAGATAAGTAGAGCAGAATTAGCTTGATGAAGTTTCCTTACCCAGCGTTCTTTTTTATGAACTGATATTAAAGGTAAAGATTGTGTACTGAATTCTATAGCATTTGTTTTCCGTAATCAACAACTCTGTTGTTTCATTGATTAAATTAATTACTCATATTATAGTTTAATGATTCTGTTTCATTTATAGGCTGGGTTTCATCTTCTTTAATTTCTATTTTGAATTCTTCACCTACTGTTACCAGTCTAAGAGAAAGCTTAAAATATTCAACTACCCCTGTGAAGGGGCAGTTTAGTGAAAAAGACACTAGATTGAATTTTGGACAATCTCTCATCGAGCCAGTGTGTTTGGTTGCAGATGTTTTGTCACCCTGCTAGGTAACATCGCCGGTGTGCCTCCGGTGAAGTGTTGGTGTTCTGTCCCACTTGTTATTTATATGCCTTGGTTTGCTGGGGTGGTTGACATCACTTCCGGTTCTGTTTCCCAGTGGTTTGTATATCACGTCCAGTTCAACGTGTTTGTCAATGGAGTTCCGGTTGGAATGCCAGGCCTCCAGGAATTCCTGGGCATGTCTCTGCTTGCTTTGTGCTATTATGGATGTGTTGTCCCTGTCGTATTCATGTCCTTCTTTGTCTGTCTATATTGAGAACAGTGAGAATTGGTTGTGTCTCTTGGTGGCTAGTTGGTGTTCATGTATCCGCACTGTCAATTTTCTTCCAGTTTGGCCTATGTAATATTTCTCGCAGTCCTTGTATGGGATTTTGCACATTACATTAGCTTTTTTGGTTGTGGGTGTGGGATCCTTCACATTTATCAGTAGCTGTTGCAGGGTGGGTGTTGGTCTGTGGGCTACCCTGATATCTAGGGGTCTGAGTAGTCTTGTGGTCATCTCTGATATGTCCCTGATGTATGGTAGGGTGAGTAGTGTATCTGGCCGTGTTGTGTCATCTTATTGTGATCAGTCACGGAGGGAATAGCAGACTGTGCTTATTGGGTATCCATTCCCTTTAAAAACTCTTGTACAAGTGCTTCTGTTTTGCTTTGTGCAATTCTTGGTCGCTGCACTGTGTTGTGGCTCATTTGAATGATATTTTGATGCAGCTCTGTTTATAGGCATTAGGGTAGCTGCCAGTGTAATTAGATATCTGGTCCATACTGATGGTCTTTCAGTATATTCTAATCCGAAGTTCCCCCTTGTTATTAAATTCTACTATTACGTTTAAGAAGGCCAGTTGGTTATTGTTCTTTTTCCTTTGTGAATTTGATTCCAGTGATGATGTTGTTTATGTGTCAATGGGTTTCTTGGCCGAATCGCATGAGTGTCTGCTATGCTTGTGGTGGATGGTGTTTCCGTAAGTGATGGTAGTGTCCAGGTCAATGATCTGACATGTCTTGCAGAGGCTGCCATGACAGTGTGTGGAGCTGGAGGAACACAGCAGGCCAGGTAGCATCAAAGGAACAGGAAAGCTGATGTTATGGGTCAGGAACCTTCTTCTGAAATGTCAATTGTCTTGTTCCTCTGATGCTGCCTGGCCTGCTGTGTTCCTCCAGCTCCACACTGTGTTCTCTCACACTCTAGTATCGGCAGATCTTACTATCTCATAAGAACATAAGAACTAGGGGCAGGAGTAGACCATCTGGCCCCTCGAGCCATGGCTGATCTTTTTGAGACTCATCACCACTTACCCCTCCGACTCACCATAACCCTTAATTCTTTTACTGTTCAAAAATTTATCTAGCCTTGCCTTATGAACATTCAATGAGGTAGCTTCAACCGCTTCACTGGGCAGGGAATTTCACAGATTCACAACTGTTTGGGTGAAGAAGTTTCTCCTGACTTCAGTCCTGCTTCCCTTCATTTTATCTCAGGGTTTTTTATTGTTGTGGTCAAAGTTGTCTCGAAGGCTGGGTAGTTTGTTGTGAACAATGACCTGCTTAAAGTTTGGCGGTTGTTTTGAAGGCAAGAATTGGAGGGGTGGGGAAGATATTGGCAAGATGCTCTTTGTGATCAATGATCTGTTGAAGGCTGCGAAGAACATGTACAGTTTCTCCACTCCATGGAAGTACTGGTAGATGAAAGGTACTCTATCAGTCATACCCCGTGTCTGTCTTCTGAAGAGGTCATTACAGTTTATCGCTGTGGCACGTCAGAACTGGTGATCGATGAGTTGAGCATCATATCCCGTTCTTATGAGGGTTCCTTCTGAACCATCAGGTGTTTGTTGCATTCCTTCTCTTCTGTCGTCACCTTCGATAACCAGTTCTTCACTTAAGAGCACAGAAAAGCCATGGGAACCAGATTTACTCCCCAATATGCCAACACTTTCATGCACAAGTTCCAACAAGAGTTCTATGCTGCACAGGACCTCTGACCAACACTTTACTCCAGATACATTAATGACGTTTTCTTCCTTTGGACTCATGGTGAGGAATCACTGAAGCAACTATATTGTGATATCCACAAGTTTCATCCCACCATCAGACTTATTATGGATTACTCCTTAGAATCAGTCTCATTCTTGGACACACACATCTCCATCAGTGACGGGCACCTATGTACCTCACTCAGTCGCAAACCTACGGATAACCTCATGATGCTACATTTCTCTGGCTTCCACCTGAAACATATTAAAACAGCCATCCCCTATGAAACATATTAAAACAGCCATCCCCTATGGACAAGCCCTACACATACACAGAATCTGTTTGGATGTGGAGGAATGAGACGGACACATGAAGGTGCTGAAGGACACTCTCATAGGAACAGGATATAATGCTCAACTCATTGATCATCAGTTCTGATGTGCCACGGTAAAAAACGGTAATGTACTCCTCAGAAGACAGACATGGGGTATGATGCCCTTCATCGTCCCGTACTTTACGGGAGTGGAGAACCTACACCATGTTCTTCGCAGCCTTCAACACGTTAATGATGACAATGAGCACCTCAACAAGAGCTTTCCCATGCCTCCACTTCTCGCCTTCAAACACCCACCAAACCTTAAACATACCGTTGTTTGCAGCAAACTACCTAGCCTTCAGGACAACAGCGACCTCAACACTATACAACGCTGTCACAGTAACCTCTGCAAGACATGTCAGATCATCGACATGGACACTGCCATCACATGTGGAAACACCACCCACCAATTGCACAGCAGATACTCGTGACTTGGCCGACATTGTCTAATTGTTACACTGCAGGCAAGGATGCTCCGAGGCCTGGTACTTTGGTGAAACCACGCAGATGCTTCAACAACAGATGAGTGGACACTATGTAACAATCGCCAGACAGGGACATTCTCTCCCAACGGAGGAACACTCCAGCGGTCTTCGGGTAAAAGTCCTCCAAGGTGTACTTTCAGATACACAGCAATGCAGAGTCGCTGAGCAGAGGCTGATAACCACGTTCGGTACCCATCAGGATGGCCTCAACTGGGATCTTGAGTTCACATCACACTACAGGTGATACACTATACTATATACTCTCTCACATGCATACATACACACACACTCATTCTTACAGACAGAGTCACACACACATACTCACAACACTCACAGAACCTTTCTCATACACACACATTTTCTCACATGTGTGCACACACTCATATGCAAATGCACACTCACACAGTCTGTCTCTCAAGCATGCACATGCACACTGTCTCTCTGACACACACACACACACACACACACATTCTATTTTGTTCTAAAAGCTCAGTTTATAGATAGTCAATATGGTTTTTTATAAATTCCTACTTCGGAAATAAAACCAGCCTGACTCCAAGTTGATACACAGTCAGGTTCTAAACAAGGTGTCATACCTAAATTGCATAGTTTGAGCTGAGATGTCACCTCTGGTATACTGAGGGAACTTTAGTTATTTCAGAGCAATGATGTGAAAGAAATTATGGAATTTGCACATTAATTCTTCCTAACTGATTAAAGATTTAACAGCCATCTTAGTTTGTTCAACACAATCACATCAGTTCTATGACTTTTTGATCTTTTGCTTATAAATTCTGTATCTGATGCCACCTCTCTCACTGACACCCGAAGAAGGTGTGAGACTCTGAAAGTTTGTGTCTTCAAATAAATCTGTTGGACTGTAACCTGGTGTCACATGGTTTTTGACTGTGTTCACCCCACTCCAACACTGGCACCTCCACATCATCACTAGGATAGGAGGTTGAGGCAATGGAGGAGCGGGAGGATGTTGAGGCAGTCGTGCACCTGGAGGTTGAGGTAGAGGAAAAGGATCTAAGGAGAAGGAGCTTAAGGCAGCAGAAGAGGAAGTGTCGCCCAAGGTGGTGGAGTAACAGGAGGAGGAGGTCAGAAGGCATAGGGGTAAAAAGTGGTTGAGGAGGTGAGTTTGCCAAATAATACATGTTATTTTTGCAGGATTCATGAGACAGTGGCCTAAAAAAAAGATGAAGTGCCGGTGATAAGTAAACCAGAGCATGACTGAGACATCAGTAGCTGCTGCACAAATGCAAGATGGCTGCCCAACATCCAGCACAATTTAGGATCCAGGCATAGAAGGCATGCAGATAATTAACAACTGGTTGAGATCTGAGTTTGGATTTTTTTTGTGTGTTTCTCTTTGTTCTTATCATTGTTTTTGTGTTTTATGGCATGTTTTAAAAAAATTGCTTCACACAGAATGAAAATATTAATTGAGGTCTTACTAGCCATTATTTTCATTTTGCAATTTTTATGTGTGGGTTACTCGTTAAATTTTATATCAATTTGATGCTTGTGAGAACATCCTTTTGATACTTTTAAAAGTTTCATTTTGGTGCCTTTGACAACTTTACTTTGGTGGCTTGGAGATCTTTGATTTCATGCCAATTGGCATCATCCTGATACATTAAGATGCCTTTCAACATTTCGATACCTTCAAGTCCTTGACTGACACAATACCAGAAAGTCTGGTGCCAAATGAGACTCTACTATTGCCAAGAACACTGGAATTTTTTTTAAAAAGTCAACATTTTGTAGTCAATTACCACGGGACATCTGGAGTGTGCAAGAAATGCAGGAAAAAAAGGCTGAACTTTATGGGAGACATTTGCTCACCCTGCTTTCCCCACTGCCCTCTCCTCCCACCAGTAGAGGAATGTTGGTACAATACCAACTGACATTCAGCAAAGCTGCCATACAGCCAGAATATCCCTCAGCGGGTACTGGCCCCAGCATTAAAAGCTGTTGTCCAATCTGATTGGCTACCAGCTCTAGCAGCCCCAGCAGTGGTTAGTGCTGATTGGTGGATGCTGCTGGGTCCACAACTGGGTGATAAGGGAGGAACAGTCTTGGTGCCCTGACCTAGGTTCGTCTGGGTTTTTCGATGAAGGGGGATTGGGGAGCCGAAGGTGAGCGGTAGTCTTGAATGGTTTACGAGGAACAAAGCGGGGATTAACAGCTTGAGGCCAGGATTCTCTGATATGCACAGATCACCTTCTGTAAAATGTGAACCCCCTACTCCATTCATTTACAAATCTGCCTTTCTGTGTCCTGCCTGTTGGCCTATACCAGTATGGTATGGGGAGAGTAATGTTTAAGTCAATTATCTTAACAATAAGCTCAGATACCCATTAATTCTTTTTGAAAAATGATGGGCAGGCTAATTTTGGTGCCTGCCAGCTTGTCTTTTAATGGAGAACAGATAGGGTTGTGTGGGACTGTGGTAGTATTTCCTGACCATATCTTACATGGCTGCCCACCGAAGCCTCAGCCGATGAAGAGCTGAAACATCCAACCTGATGGGTATTGGAGAAAAAATGTCCTTTGAATGAAATGCAAAGGGCTGAATATTAGCAGAAATCAGCTATTTTTGATGAGTTTCATGAAGGGGTTCAGTTCGCAAAGAGTATTAAGTTTTCATGCCATTGCTCCAAATTTGCCTCATTACTTATGCTCCACCCTGCTATGGTGCCCTGTTATCATATTCTCCTACTCACTATGTGGAAGAGCTTGCCATTGCCAGAATACCCCAGGATCACTGATATTTGAATCCCAGCCATGCACTTGGTAAAGCATTGGTAGTCTGGAATTTCCCTTCACAATGCACGTGGTGTGACAGCACACACAAACCTGACATTTGATGGCTGACACTTTGTTTTCACATTCTCACTTCTATCACTGTTTAGGAACCAGGCTATACAACTTACCCGTCCTTATTCCAGGTTACAAACCTAATCTTTCCCCAAAGCCTAGTGTAGCCCAGTATCTTGTCATTGCTCAATATGGGACCGTCTCATATAGGGCACCTCTAAGCAGGTCAAAACATTTGTTTTTATTCTGCAACAGCAGAAGTGAACAACAAGCAATAAGAAGTTCCCATTCACTTCTCAGAACTGAAATGTACTGTTCGCCTTTCGATAACCAATAATTTTACTGGCAACCACTGGATCCAGCTCTCATCTACTGGGAACTGACTTCATTTAAGTCCTAATTGGTTCATAGCATCAGTTGCTGCAGTGCTCTATGAAGCAGAATGTAATGTTACCTCTACTCAGCATCCCCACTTTCTTGCTCAGAAGAGTGGAGATGCTCTCCCAGTTCTTTAGCCAACATCACTTCCCATCTTGGCATGCTCCAAGAACAGAATGATAGGATAATGTGGCATTCTGCATCTGGAGTGTACCGCAAAGCCTTTCCCGGACCAATCCACGCATTAGAATTTCACCTTCATGAGGCCCATCATCTGTACCACAATGGGCTTGGTGTTCATGATAAATAAGATCAAATGGATCTGCTTACTTCAAGTCTGCCTGGTGATCTAATTTTTTCATGGGAGTTGATGCTTCAGTTTGCATGAACTAGCTAGGTGTAATTAAGCTTTTAAGTGGGTTTCTTTAGAAATAGGCTTTTGGTTTATCACCAAGATAAATAGCTGTTATTTGGATATATTGTATCTGAGAAAAGGCACTTTCTATACCGCACTGATATTTTGTTCTGGGCCAGAAGACCATTGAAATTAAAGCTTTGGGTCTGAGTGACTGCAGGAGCTGAGCTGTCAGCAGATGTTCAATAATATCCAATTTCTAAATTGTAAAAATGTGAATTTGGACTGCCCATGCTGGGAATTTAATCAAGTAATTAAAAAGAGCCATCAGAAATTAAATATTAAGTGTCAGATTATTCACCAATTCCTATTATGTGCTATTGATCTCTTTCATTGTAGTGAATAATTGAGTTCCACTATGTGTTGCATATTTTCAAATTAATTTATGCCATTTCACTGTTAAAAAATTCTTTCAATAGTCCTCTAGTTGTTGAAAACAATGGTTCATAGTCACTCTGTTCCCTCCTTTATAGGCTTAAAACAGAACACAAAATGTGTTTTTAAAGTTACTTATTTCTGTACTATTTTAATTAATTTATTAGAGAAGGTGCTGTATGTTCTACTAAAATGCTTAATAATTCTCTTTATGGTACTGAACATTTACAGGCAATTTAAGATTCTCCAAGCAACAATTCAAGCTCTTAATATTGCTTTGAACAGGAAACCTCAATCCTACTCTCAGAGGAATCAATACTTCCAAAAAACTTGCTCGGTCTAGATCTCAGCCTAAATTACTACTCCTTTATTTGGGTGGTTGTTTTTTGGTGATTTGAGGACCAGACTGCAATGTCATATCCACAAAGCTAACAGCTTTATTGTTGTCCATTAGAATGTGGAACGAAATGTGCTGAAGCATCTGGTGTACCTGGCTTCCACATTCTCAATTCGATCCCTTTTCAGCTTAAATTGAGTGTATTTGCTGGATTTCGAGACTACTGAATCATGTCCTTTTGTGCTGGGTGAATGCTTAACAATCTGGTTGTCATTGTTAAAAATAGACCTTTAGAGATGAGTTAATGATTCTGATTTAGTATTTCCCTTTGAGGAATATATACCACTAGGACAAGATTTACCCATCTGTATAAGAATACCCATGGGTACATTTTCAATCTGTTCATGGACACCTGCCTGCTGAACACATAAAGATAGAAGCCACGTTACCAGGCCAAAAAGACATTTTCTGGGTAGTTCTTTTTGAAACAAGAAGCAGGTCTGTACCCAGTGGGATGCCCATGATCATAGATATTTACGTAGAAATTGTGACGGGTGTTAAATTACCAACAACGAGTTCTTGCCAAAATGTGCACAGGGTCAAAATGCAACTTTGTACAAATCAGGCACTAACTGGCATGTTTAATATGCAATTTGATATTGTAAAATGGGATCTGGTGATATATTGGTGTTTCACCGCCTCAGTTGAGTGCATGTTTCATGCTCTTTGAAATAGTGATAGTTTATCATCAGAATTGTGTTTTATGTGATATTAATTAATTATAAGATGAGGTGGAAAATCTTTGGGATTCAAATTTCAAAGTTTGTTGGTCTGCTTTGAACGAGTAGCTGAAATTCGATACACATTATAAAAGGTCCTATCAACTCATGAAGGATCAGATTAATTGCGCAATACCTGCCTGCCAGAAGTTTTAATTTTCAACTTGGCACATGATCACAAGCGAAACAAAAAACCATTAAAACTTATTTTCACGGTGATGCAATCAACCAAACAATATTTATGCTGACCAGTGTTTTCCGCTACTGAATTTGTTTGTGTATTTTTTGCACGTTTGCATACAAATTGTGCCACTTGAACTTTTTCTGTCCTGCACAAATGGCTCATAGAGTCACACAGCATGGAAACAGACTCTTTTGTCCAACTCGTCAATGCTGACCGTGTTCCCAATCCAAACTTGTCCCACTTGTCTGCATTTGCCCCATATTCCTCCACACCATTCCTGTTCTTGTCCTATTCAGCATTAAATGTTGTAACTGCACCTGCACCCGTCACATCCTCTGGCAGTTCATAGAACATAGAACATAGAACAGTACAGCACAGAACAGGCCCTTCAGCCCACAATGTTGTGCCAACCATTCCACATATGAACCACACTCAGTGTAGGAAAGTTGTCTCCATGCTCTCTTGGAATCGTTCTCTGGTTGCCCTAAAAATATGCCACCTAGTTTTGAAGTCGCCCACCCTCGGGAAAAGACCCTTGCTATTCACCTTCTCTATGTCCTCATGATTGCATAAACCTCTATATGGTAATCCCTCAACCTCCTATGCTCATGGGGATAAAGGTCTCAGCCTATCTTTACAAACCAAACATTCCATTCCTGGCAACATCCCAGTAAATACAATGCTCTCCAATTTAATAATGTTTCTTTGGCTGGGCAACCAGAACTGCACACAGTACTCTAGAAGAGGCTCACCAACATCCTGTACAACCCAAAAATGATATCTCAACTTCTGTACTAAATAGTCTGAGCAATGAAGGCAAGTGATGACTGCGTTCTTAATCACTCTGTCTACCTGTGACACAAATTTCAAAGAATTACGTTCCTGAACTCCTAGGTCTCTCTGTTGTACAACACTACCCAGGGCTCTACCATTAATTGTGTTAGTCTTGCCTTTGTTTGTTTGACAAAAATGCAATACTTCACATTTATCCATATTAAACTCCATCTGCCATTTCTCAGCCATTGACCCAAATGATCAAGGCCTCTTTTTCATATGATATAATTTTCTTCCTTGTACACGATAACAACAATCTTTGTGTCGTCCCTATCAGAACATCCTTATCAAGTTTCTGTCTCACTCTGACAACCAGGCAATATTTCAGCTTAACCTTGTATTTCCCTGATTCAACCTTTGGTATTCATCCAGTGTAACTTCTATAAACAAAACAATGTAATAAGCATAAAACAGCGGTAGTAATAGAAGATGGAAAACTAATATGATATGTGAAATAACCTTATAGAATTAGAAATCTGAAAAACACCTTCTGCCTATTGTATTCAGATCTATTCCCTAAAAACAGGTGTTGGCCCGAAACGTCAGCTTTTGTGCTCCTGAGATGCTGCTGGGCCTGCTGTGTTCATCCAGCCTCACATTTTATTATCATGGATTCTCCAGCATCTGCAGTTCCCATTATCACTGTCCAACTCAACATATCACTGCACCTCCCCTAAAGCTGGTCAGAAAAACATCCATTTACCACAACAACTCGTGCAAATTAATAGATAACACAGTCTGGCACTGGGGGAACACTGCAGGCCAGGCAGCATCAGAGGAGCAGGAAAGTTGGTGTTTTCGGTTGGAACCCTTCCAAAATGTCAGCTTTCTTGCTCTTCTGATGCTGCCTGGCATTCCCTGTTCCTCCAGTTCCACGCTGTATTATGTCTGGCTCCAGCATCTGCAGTTCTTACTATCTCTTGTGTGGTTCAATACTAGCTAGAGAACAAACACTGATATAAACTCACATTATTTTGCTCAATTCTATTTGTGCATACATGGACTGATTTTGTGCTGTATTGATTCGGGAGTACACACACAGGCCTTTGGTAAGTTGTTGACTAAGCATGTTGAAAGGCAGTCAGAAGGGATATAGAAAACAAGTGTATTTGCACATTCCCATGATTAAGGCTTTAAAAACAAATAAATTGTGTATTTGCAATACAATATGCCATTAGTGTTGAGAATGCGTTGCTATCAGCTATCACCAGGAAAGATCAATACAGCCAGGAAGACCTTTTCAACTGTTTTGGGACTTAAAGTAAATGTCAACTTAGATTTCTGCTGTTAATTGATTTTTTTTTAACCCCTGCTTCTGCTACTTCTTGCTGCTGTTCTGTCTGAGTTTTTCTTGCCCTTATTAGATTGATTTTAGACTTTATGCAAGTGCTGTTTAATGTCTGTCACCACAGTTCAAACCATGGCCCTTTCACTGCTCATGCTGTTAAATCTGCTGATTTGGACAGAGAAATTGAGGTGGTGAAAGGTATAGTTATAACTTAAGCAGTGGTACAGCACCCACCTTCTCAAAGCACCCTTTTCTTGGGCAAGCTGCATCTAACTTAAAGTGTAAGTGAAAATCTGCCTCAAGGGGCAATCAGAAACTGTTTAAATCCCTAAACATGAATAGGAAAGCCTCAAATTCTGACATATGACTCAAAATTAACTGCAATGTGTCCACTTTAACAGAAACAGGTAAAGATTGAACCTCAGCTGGTGCTGCTTTCTCCATTTGACAGCATTTTTATTTTTATCATGAAGCCTGGGATTCAAAGCTTTGACAGTACAAATGTATTAAAGGTGAGGGTGTGGGATCGGGCAGAATGACTGGGATTTATGAGATAATTACATTTATGGGCTTACATGTGCACCAGGAGGAAAAGGGGTACTTCCCCTTGCCCAAATATTTTGACATCTTATGGTACTGGTCTCCAATGACCTGCCATCCCCATCTCCTCCATGATTGGACACATGCCTCAATGTTCAAGCATCCTGTGATGTTATAGCTCCCAAAATTGCTTTATAAGCCTCTAAGGGTCTGGAAAGGTTGATGCTGGGGAGTTCTTTAAGCACCACACAATATGACTTGAGCAGGGGATGACCTTGGATCTTGAAGGATCTATTATCAAGCTCACGAAGATTGTCTTAGTAACAGTAGGTAGTATTTCCTGTTCCCTAGAATGTTATCAGCAATGGCACGCAGGTAGGCAAAAGACAGTGAAAATGGAAAAGCAGATTCTCTACTTGGAAGAAACAATTTCCAATGTTCCCCTTAAGGTTTACATAGCGAATCAAGAATTTTACTAATGAGCAGGGACTATCTTATTTTCATGCATTTGCATCACATTATCAGCTAAATCTGCCGAATTTCAATGCAATTCCCAATTCCCCTCTCTTTTCTCGTGAAACTAAACTCCTATAATTCCTGACGTGAAAGTCAGAATGATTACCTGATGGCAGCTGATCACTGCTTGATTCTCTGGCCTTCAGACAGCTCCAATGTACCTGCTAGCTCCAAAGGCACTGGCCCCTTCCAGCCTTCATTTACACAAGTGGGAATCACCAAACTGCCAGCCTCACCGCATTATCATGGTGCTTTCAGACTAACAGGTATACCACTTCTGCTCTTCAGGACTTCACTGTGGAACCTTGTAAACTTCTGCTAGATCTCTTACCCCACAGTCATCTTTTGCATCTATGCTGGATGCTCTTAGAGATCTTCGCCTGCTTTGTTAATACTCATTCACTTTGCACTTACCAAAAGGCAAGGGCAGGGACCAGAAATGATGGGCCCTGGTGCTGCTTCTGGCCCAAGAACCCCAATCCATCCCCTTCACAAGCACAGTGGATACCTCAGAGACCTAGGCTTCAAGTTATTGGGCTGTGACATTCTCCCTAAACCTAGCCCCAGTTTAGAGGCTACAAACCTCTGTGATTTGCATTGTTTTCAGAGCAGGGTCAGAGACAGGAATCTTGTCACAGTTCAGAACGCTGCACTATCAACAGGGTGGACATGTTGATGTGCCTCCCCAAGCTATGTTAAGGTTATACTCAGTGTGTGCCAACAGCTTATGTAGCACACAGGCTGAAAGTACACCAATCAAACAGCCAATGGGAGGAATCTTTCATGGGGTCAAGGCGGAGGGAATACAGCCTGGTTGTAGACATGTTCGCTGAGCCGGCGGGTTTGATTGCAGATGTTTTGTCACCCTGCTGGGTAACATCGTCAGTGTGCCTCTGGTGAAGTGTCGGTGTTCTGCCCCACTTGTTATTTATATGCCTTGGTTTGCTGCGTCCTCAAACGTTCCTCATATGTTAAGCTTTCCACTCCTGGGACGAGTATGGTACTGAGGTGCATTGTTGCTTTTGCTTTGGAACAAAATTAAAAATCTTGGCAAGCCAGCCGTAGTGCAAAATAGTTTACCAATCTACACTTGTATTTGATTCACCTCAGAAGGTGCCTAATTACAGAAAGGAAACTTTGTGATTTTAAAGAAGCATTCCACAGAATCACAGAATTGCTATGTCGCGGGCAGAGGCCACTTGACCCATCATGACTGTACCAACCCTTGAATGAAAATTATGACTTAGTGCAATTTGTCTGTCTTTTCCCTATACCTTTGCACGTTGTTCCTATTTAAATAACCATCCAATGCTCTCTTGGGTATCTCAATTGACTTAGCATCCATGCACTTTCAAGCATTACAATTCAGACCTGAAACATGTGTTATGGGAAAAAGACATTTTCTATACTTGGAAATCACTTTAAATTTTTGGTCTCTTGATCTCAATCCTTATACGAGTGGAAAACAAAATCTCCCTATCTACTTAGATCTTCTCCTAGTGTATGTCCCTCGAAGGAGGATGGCCTGAATCTCCCCAGACTATCCACATAACTGAAGATTTTCAAACATATTTTTATAAACCTCTTCTTCTGTCCTCACTCTAAAGTCTTCACATCCTTCTTATAGTGTGGCACCCAGAACCATACACGATACTTCAGCTGATGTTTAATTTGGGTCTTATGATCTTTGTATTATGTCTGGTATTCATGACTATGAAACCCAAGCAAGAATTCTAAGAGATAATGGGAACTGCAGATGCTGGAGATTCCAAGATAATAAAATGTGAGGCTGGATGAACACAGCAGGCCAAGCAGCATCTCAGGAGCACAAAAGCTGACGTTTCGGGCCTAGACCCTTCATCAGAGAGGGGGATGGGGGGAGGGAACTGGAATAAATAGGGAGAGAGGGGGAGGCGGACCGAAGATGGAGAGTAAAGAAGATAGGTGGAGAGGGTGTAGGTGGGGAGGTAGGGAGGGGATAGGTCAGTCCAGGGAAGACGGACAGGTCAAGGAGGTGGGATGAGGTTAGTAGGTAGCTGGGGGTGCGGCTTGGGGTGGGAGGAAGGGATGGGTGAGAGGAAGAACCGGTTAGGGAGGCAGAGACAGGTTGGACTGGTTTTGGGATGCAGTGGGTGGGGGGGGAAGAGCTGGGCTGGTTGTGTGGTGCAGTGGGGGGAGGGGATGAACTGGGCTGGTTTAGGGATGCAGTGGGGGAAGGGGAGATTTTGAAACTGGTGAAGTCCACATTGATACCATATGGCTGCAGGGTTCCCAGGCGGAATATGAGTTGACTACAGTTGTATTTCCATTTTGCCATCACAGTGAAGTGCCAGTAAAACTGAAGAGATCCAAAGATAGTTTGAGGCCCAGGAAACAAATCTCTCAAGCAGTGTTAACTAGTGTTTTAAATTGCTCAGGTGGATTTTGGAGCTTCTGCTAGCTTTGTAAAATTAAGTAAAATCACTAACTTGGAGGCTACTTGTTTGATTGTATTTGATGATTTTTGATTATTCTTCGAGGTCCCTCAAGACTGATAATGATCGTGCATTATCCAGCCCCAAATGAAAAACTGAATCTCTTCCCACATTAATATGATTCTCTTGAATGAGATTACTCATTGTTGTAAAAATTGGGCTTACAGTATTTTGAAATTAATTTGTCTCTCAATCCAGTGCAGACACATTTCCTATTCGTCTGGTGTAGATTCATAACCAGAGGAGTTACGGTGCATTTTTTTGGTGTTCCAGGCATCTACCTAAGAGATATTAGTTAAAGAATTCAGAGGTTGGCCTGCAGGAGAATGTAAATGTACTACAAATGTTTAACCTCAAAAGAAACATAGCTTAGTATAATTCACTTGAGGCACATGAGAAAGGAACATTTCATAAAGGTTAGCATAATTGATTTATGTCAGATGATACTTCAAAATTTTGTACTGCTTTTAAATGTTAACAAGTGAAATCTTTCAGAAGAGGGTAACAAAATCAAAACTGCTCTTTTGTTACGTTTCATTAATTTGCTGTTTTGCAAGTATATGTTACATGATTGACTTGGTCCTGACACTCCCTCTGAAGCTATTCTTTCAATCACGCAATTCCAAAAAAATATTTTGGACTATCTGGTTCATTATAGTTGGAAAGTTCCAATGTACATGATACCTCAAGATCACTCTCTGTTCAACTCTAAGGTTACATGTTAGATGGGTGAACAAAACTATTGACCTGAAGGCATTTTCTGAAGGCGAGATTGAACTGAATACAGTTTATTAGTACTTTTTTGTCAACTGTTAGTTATGGAACATCAGTAAGGAAGCTTTCTCTTGACTTTCTTTGTAGAATTGAAATAGCTGTAGGACATAAACTTGCTTTATTTCAACCATTGATGCATCATAAAGATACTTACTTACATTGAGCATAAAATTTCACTTGTAAAATGTATGACATCATGTTTACACTCTTCACTTTTCTTGGTTTGCATTGGCTAAAATAAAAGCCCTTGACATGTTTTTAGTCAATTAAACTACTTTTGCTTACAATGAAGAAATTGTGCTTCCACCTACATAGTGCAAGTAAGTTGCAGTGCAAAAGCAGACTGGATGTACAACAGGACATCAATATGTAGCTGTTAGCTTCCTACCAGTGTCAAAAAGGAAATTACACTGACATCATCTTCCAAAAAAGCAGAAAATGTTTACAAGATTAATGACGTAAAAGTAACTTTTTTAAAAAGGTAATTCTGGAGTGGGAAAGAGCAATTGCAAGATAAAGGATGGTACCATTAAAATATCTTCTAACCTAATAAAAATAATTTTGTAAAACATGTCCATTAATCAGTTATTGAGTACATTTATTACTAGAATTTTAATTTTTGCCTGGTGTTGTACTGTTAGAATAGAAAGTTTTGTCATATGAACATACAAATTAGAGCAGTTGTAGGCCATTCTACCCTTCTAGTCTGCTCCACCTTTAAATAAAATTATGGCTAATTAAATTGCAGCCTTTATTCCATGTTCCAGCTTAATCCTTGATAACCTTTGACTGCCTTGTTGGTCAAGAATCTATCTGCCTCTGCCTTAAAAGTATTCAATGACACTACCTCTACTGTTCTCTGTGGAAGAGAATGCCAAAGGTTCATGACTCTCCAAAAGAAAAAAATGTTCCACTTCATCTCTACCTAATGTGAAATCCTCGTGGTTTTGAAACTCTCTCTTACTACTAGTTTCTCTCACAAGGGGAAACATCCTTTCAACATCCAGCCTGTAAATTCAGTAAGTTTGTCTCTCATCCTACTAGCCTTAATCAGATACAGGCCAGGCCTATCTGACCTGTCCTCAGATGGTAATCTGCTTTCTCACCGGTTATAACTAAAGCTTACCTTCTCTGAACTGCTTTCAATGTTTTTACATCCTTTCTTCAAAAAGGAGACTATAACTGTGCACAATACTCCAGATGCGGTCTTACCAATGCTCTGTACAATTATAGGCTAATTTCCCTACTTTTAGATTCCATTCCTGTTGTAATAAATGACATGATTCTATTTGCCCTCCTAATTACTTGAGTCCCAGCTCTGTGTGATTAATGTGTCAGGACACACAAATCCCTGCAAACCTGACTCCTGCAACTCATAAGCAATGTTTATTTTCTTTCCTTCCCGACAAGGTGGACAAATTCACATTTTCCTACATTGTATGCCTCCTCCCAAAAGTTTGCCACTCATTTAACTTATCAAGATCCCTTTGTAAGCTCTTTGTGTTATCCTTGCAACTTTCTTTCTGACCTAATTTTGCATCATCAGAAATTTACCAACCGTACAATCAGTCACTTCATCCAAGTTATTAATTAAGTAACCGAGGTCCAACATTGATCACTGTGGCAGAACACTTGCCACATCTTTCCAGTCATTTATATCCTTCCTCTGCTTCTTTTTCACCAGCCATTCCTCTGACAATGTTAATACCTCACCCCTATACCCTGAGATTTTATTTTGCACAATAATTTTTGATGAGGCGTTTTGCCAGTTGTTTCTTCTTTATCTTTACCAGCAGTCTAAAGATCAATTCAAGACTGATTATCTGTCAGTCAGATGTTACCTAAAAAGAAAAGATGCATTCCTGATACATTTATGTGCTGCTAACAGCTAGTTAAATGTACAAACTCACGCAGATGAACTTTTCAAGGTATTTGCAGGGGAGATATTTTGGCAATTCACACAATTTCACCTTTAACACACCGCAGGGCCAACAATTCTGGACGGATGGGTCCTGTGTAATGCTGTTGGCTGTTCCTGGAGTTCAAAAGGGGAAGCCATCTATTTTGCTGTTTACTTCATCAGTACAGAGTTGTTCCTCATTAGGCAGAGCAGCTGCACAGCAAAACTAGCAAGATAGTGTTACGGATGGCGTATACCATACACTATAACACCACTAGCATGGAATCTCCATCTTGCCTGTTGTGACATCAGATGTGCCATTTTTCGAAGTTCACCCTTCAAAGTTATAGTTGATGATCACAATTCAGCCCCAGATTTTACCAAATTTCTGTTGCACTGAAACAAACACTTTTCTTTCTGAGCATGCAAAAAATAATCTTAACAGTCTCGAATTTTCAGTCAAGCTTGCAGTGTGCCAAATTCCAACCAAACACCATCTACAAGTTCGCTGATGACAAAACTGCAGTGGGGCAAATATCTAACAATGACAAGTCAAAATAAAAGGGAGATAGAGGGCTTGGTGATGTGCTGCAATGAAAACAATCTGTTTCTCAACGTTGGCAAAACTAAAACACTGATCAAGGACTGTAGCAAGAAAGCAGGAGAACACACCCCCATCTACAGCAATGGAACTGATTTGAGAGAGTGAAGAGTATCAAGTTCCTTGGAGTGAAGATAACAGACAACCTGGCCTGGGCTCCCCTCATAGACGTGACAGTCAAGAAGGCACAACAACACCGCTCCATCCTCAGGTGGCTCAGGATATTTGGAATGTCCATAAGGTCCCTCACCAACTTCTACAGATGCACCATTGAAAGCATATTGTCCAGGGATACAATGGCCTGGTATGGCAACTGCTCTGCCCAGGGCCGCATAAAACAACAGAAGGTGGTGTGCACAGCCAAGACCATCACGGAAGCCAAGCTTCCAACCGTGGACTGTATTTACACAGCTTGCTGCTGCGGAAAGGCAGCCAACATCATCAAAGACTCATTGCACCTGGGTAATGGTCTTGTATAACCTCTTCCAACAGGCAGAAGATATAGGAGCCTGAACACATGCACAAGCAGGTTCAGGAACAGCTTCTCTCTGGCTGCTATCAGACTGTGTAATGAACTCTCACCTCAAATAATGTAACCTTCAATGTAGCCTGTGTACCTCTAATTCTTTTTGATCTGCACACTATTTGCTTGCTGTGATCTGCCTGTACCGCTTGTAAACAAAGCTTTTCACTGTATTTTGGAACACGTGACAATAAAATAAAAATCAAACTCAGAAGGAACATATATAAATACACATGGCCTTGCTTTTTGTAGGCAGAAACAAGATGTATATAAACTGTCTCCATTTCCCTGAACAAAATGGGTAACATTTGTTACAAAAACCGAAATTGCTGGAGAAACTCAGCAAGTCTGGCGTTGTCTGTGGAAAGAAAGCAGCGTTAATGGTTCTGGTCCAGTGACTCTAACAGAATGCTTCATCAGATGCTACCAGACCTGCTGATCTTCTCCAGCAATTTTCTGTTCTGTTTTAGATCTCTAGCATTCACAGTTCTTTGATTTATTCTGGTAACATTTGTTTACTACTTAATTTCTTAGGCTTGACCAATCAGAGTCAACCTGCAGAGTTTAAAATTTAAACAAAGCCTGACAGTTAACGGTCAACATGCAACCAAAGGAGGCAATTTGACCAGTGGGCCATTCAGCCTTTTGAGCCTGCTCTATGATGCAATAAGATCATGTTTGATAAGTTGCAACATCAAATCGTCACTCCCACCTGCCATTTGATAACCTTTCAAAATCTTGCTACCAATCTTGGGCTGTCAAATGGCAAGTAAAATTAACACAACTCAAATGGCAAGGCATGACCATCTCCAACAGGAGAGAATGTAATCATTTTCTCTTGGCATTCAATAGTCTCACCATGACTATCAACATCCTGAAGGTTACCATTGACCAGAAAATGAACTGAATTAAACACATAAACCCTGTAGCTACAATAGTGGTTAATAGTTAGAAATCCAGCAGTGATTAACTCACTTCCTGACTCCGCTCTGTTGGATCTGTTATCTACAAAGCATAGTTAGGAGTGTGATGGAATATTCCCCACTTGCCTGAAAAATTGCTGCTTCAACACCACCCAAGAAGCTTGACAATATCCAGCATAAAGCAGCCACTTGACTTCATTCAGTCCTTCTACCATCAAAGCTCAGTAGTAGCAGTAGGTATCATAAGAGGCATCATAAAAATTCAGCAAAACATCACCTTCCAAACTCATCTGGAAGGACAAAGGAAGCAGATACATTGAAACAACACCTTGTGCAATTTCACCTCCAAATCACTCACCACCCTGACTTGGAAACAAACCACTGTTCTTTCAATGCCACTGCATCAAAATTAATGGCATGGCGGGTTTACCCACAGCACATGAACTGCAGTAGTTCTAGAAGAAATTTCACAACCACCTTCTCAGGTCAACTACAGACAGGCAATAAGTGCTGTCACAGCAAGAGATGTCCACATTCCATGAATGAATTTTAAAAAGAAATTATCAATTAAAAATATTCAAGGTTTCTGCTTCCACTGCCTTTTTCAGTGAGAAAGTCTCAGAGGCTCACAACTTCCTTGAGAGCAAATATTTTAACTAAGATAACAAGGTGTAGAGCTGGATGAACATAGCAGAGCAGCATCAGAGGAGCAGGAAAGCTGACGTTTTGGACCTAGAACCTTCTTCAGAAATGGGGGAGGGGAAGGAAGTTCTGAAATAAATATGGAGGGAGAGGGGAGGCAGATAGAAGATAAATAGAGGAGAAGATAGGTGGAGAGGACAGGTCAAAGAGGCAGGGATGGAGCCAGTAAAAATGAGTGTTGGTGGGGAGGTAGGGAGGGGATAGGTGAGTCCAGGGAGGACGGACAGGTCAAGGGATGAGATTAATAGATAGGAGATGGGGATGGGGCTTGAGGTGGGAGGAGGGGATAGATGGGAGGAAGGACAAGTTAGGGAGGAGGGGACAAGTTGGGTTGGTTTTGGGATGCGGTGGGGGAGGAGAGATTTTGAAGCTTGTAAAGTCTTAAATGGGGAATCCCTGATATTTCAACATTGAAGCCAAAGTTCTCGATTCTTCCCTAAGAAGAAACATCCTCTCTGCATTTGCTCTGCCAAGACCTCACAGGATTTTATATGTGTTAATCAAGGTACTTCTTCCTCTTTTAAACTCTGGAGGATCTAGGCTTAGCCTGTCCTACGTTTCGTTATTAGACCATTTGCACATTCCAGGTATTCACCTCGTAAACCTTCACTGAATTGTCTCCAATACATTTCCATCTTTCTTTTAATAAAGTGACCAATATTATGCACAGTACGCCAGAGGTCACTGCATCAGTACACCCAAAGCCAAATCTCTACTTTTGTAATCAATTGCCTTGCGATAAATGGTACACTTTATTAGTTTTCCCACTTACTCACTGTGCCTGCATACTAACATTTTGCACTAATAATTCATCCACAAAGACAGCCAGACGTCTTTGCAACTCAGAGGTCTGAAATATCTCATCATTTAACTTTTTACAATTCTTCCTGCCAAAAAGGACAACTTCACATTTTTTGGCACAACTTTTCCCACTTGTGTGTCCTCTTCCTAACTTATTTTCCAACCTACCTTTGTGGAGTCTGCAAATTTGGCAACCATACCTTCTGCCCCTTCTTCTAAGTCGTTTCCAAGAATTACAATATGTTGAGATCCCAACACTGATCCCTTTGGCACACCACTTGTTATATCTTGCCAACTTGAAAAAGAAGCATTTATACCTATTCATTGCTTCCTGTTAGGCAGCTAATGTTCTATCCTTGCCAATGTGCCAACCCCGATACCACAACCTTTTACTGCCTGCAATAACTTTTGATGCAGCACCTTAGTAAATGCCTTCTGGAAATCTAACTCATTGGTGTATTCACCGGTTCCCCTTTATCCACAGTACGTTAACTCCACAAAGAACTCCAACAGGTTGTTCAAATATGTTTTTGCTTTCACAAAACCATGTTAATTCTTTTTGATTAACTTAAACTTATCAAAATGTCCTCCTATAAGAGATTCTAACATTTTCCCTATGACAGATGTTTAGTTAATTGGTTTCCTGCTTTCTATTTCTCTCTATTTTGAATAAAGGAGTTACATTCACTATCTTCCAATCTAATGAAAACAACTCTGAATCAAGGCAGTTTTAGAAATTTAAAACCAATGCATCAACTGTCTCACTAGCCAGCTCTTTCAAGATCCTAGAATGAAACGCATAAGGACCTGAGCAGTTGTCAGCCTGCAGCTCCAATAATTTACTCAGTGCCACTTCTCTGGTGATTGTGATTTTCCTGAGTTCCTCCCTCCTAATTTCCTAATTTATCACTAATTCTGAAATGTTGCTTTATAGTGAAGATTGGTACAAAATACCTGTTCAATTCATCTGACATTTCCTTATCTTCAATTATTGATTCTGACTTTCTAGACGATCATCACTCACTTTGTTAAATCTATTTCTCTTTAAATATTTAGAAAATCTCTTAACTACCCATTTTTATATGTCTGGTGGGCTTTCTCTCAAACGCAATTTTTTCTCTTTTCATTAATCTTTTGGTCATTATTTGCTTTTTAAAAAAAATATTCTAATCAATCTTCTGACCTGCCAACTGTCTTTGTACAAATATATGCTTTTTCTTTTAGTTTGATATTTTCTTTAAACTTTGTAGTTACCCATGTATGGTAGTCTATTGCTTGGATTTTTTTGACTTTTTTGGAATGTATCTATTCTGTATATTCTGAAATAGCCTCTTAAATACCTCCACCGCATCTCTACTGATTTATTTTTTAATCCAAACTACCAAGTCGATTTAGTCAGCTTTGCTTTCATGCCCTCACAATTGCTCCTATTTAAATTATAAATAAAGTATTGGACCCACTCTTTTTCTCTCAAAGTGAATTTAAAATTCAATCAAACTAACACAGCTATCCCTCTACCTTTTTCTACCTTCTGATCATTCCCAAACATTCGGTATCCTTCAAGATTCAGTCCCAATCATGTTTTCCTGCTGCCTTGTCTTTGTAATGGTTACCAGACTGTAAATTATTTCTAGTTGAGCTCAGTCGGACAAACTCAAAGATCCTCAAACATATCGGGCAATTACAAAGGCCGAGGCTCCTGCCCTATGGATGTGCTTCCCTGCACTATTCACAGTCATGCTCACCTCTCTTTCAACCCTGACCAAATCAGATGATCCAATCCCAAGAGATGTGCCTGACTCTGCCAGGCAATTCCCCCCCCCTCCACCTCCTTTTTGCATCACAGTGTCCATAGTGCAGACTCCAGCTCATAAGGGTCTGAGTCAAAGCTGCTTGAAATTCAAACAATTGCCGCTGATTTGTTTGCTCTAGACCAAATTGATATCCATGAATACCCACATACTGTAGCTGTGGTATATCAGCTGTCCAGCCATCCTTAATGTGTTCTAGGAACTGCCAAATTATTGACCATGACATTCAATTATATAGATATATATTATATATGTTTGTTTTAAGTGCTTTACAACCAGTTGTTATACCACTGTCAGATTTAAGAATAGAATTAACCTTAATTGCTCAGCAGAAAATCACCAACTAACCATCTTCCCCCCTTGTAGCTGAGTAAGAACCAATTCCCAGGGGCTTAGAAAGTTTATGCAAGGGCAAAAGGACACTTCCTTTCCTCCTTCTGCATACTCCCTTTGCATAGGGACATAGGAATGTAGGAACATAGGAACATAAGAGCATGAGTAAGCCATTCAGCCCCTTGGGCCTGCTGCACCATTCAATAAGATCATGACTGATCTGTGGCCTAACTCCATATGCCTGATTTGGGCTCATATCATTTGACACCCTTGGTTAACAAAAAATTGTCTCTATCAGATTTAAATTTGACAGTTGAATTAACATTTTCCATTGTTTGAGGAAGAGAGTTCTAAACTTCCACTGCTCTTTGAGTGTAGAAGTGCTTTCTAACATCTCTCCTTAATAGCCTGGCCTAATTTCTAAACAATGCTCCCTGGTTCTAGGATCTTCAACTAGTGGAAATAATTTATATTTATCAACTCCGTCTTCCCTTTTAATTTTCTGAAGATCTCAAATAGGTCACCCCATAATATTGTAAATTCTAGATAATAAAGGGTTAATTTGTCTAAACTCTCCTCATAACCTAACTCCTGAAGTCTTGCTACCTTCCTGCAAATCTACATTGAACTCCCTCGAGGGACAAAACATTCTTATTAAGGTGTGGTGCCTAGATCTGCTTGTGATATTTAAATGGGGTCTAACTAGTGTTTGCGAAAACTGTAGCATCGTGTCTGCATCTCTATACTCCAGTCCTTTAGATAGGAAGGCCAGCATTCTGTTAGTTTTCTTAACTTTTTTTTCTGCACCTTTTATGGCGTTTTAAAGTGCTGTGCAGCTGAACCCCCAAATCTCATAGTATAGTATATCACATTGCGCCTTCTAAAAAATAATCCTGATCTATCATTTCTTGGTCTGAAATTGATACCCTCACACTTATACTAAAATCCATCTGTAATAGCTTGACCATTCACCTAATCTATCTGATTTTCTGTTGCAATTTTATGCTGTCATCAACACTGTCTATGATGCTGCCCAACATGCGTCATCAGTAAACTTAGATATTTGACTTGTCAAGATATTATCCAAGTTGTTATTGAATATTGTGAAGAATTGAAACCCTAACATAATGGGGAGCCATTGGACACTTGCTGGCAATTTGAGTATTTACCCACTATTTCAAATCACTATCTCCTACTACGCAACCAATTTCCTATCCATGTCAATAATTTCCCTTAATTTCTAGGGCTTTCACTTTAGTTAATAGTCTGTTGAGCGCGACTTTATCAAAAGGCTTCGGGAAGTCCATATAAACTATGGCCTTTGTCACCTCTGCCAAAAACTATATGAGGTTTCATAGGCACGAGCTACTCTTCATTAAACTATGCTCCCTGATTAACTGACTCTTTTTGAGGTGATCAGTTACCCAAACCTTGATTATAGATTCCAAAAAATTCCTTCCCACAGATGTCAGACTAACTGCTCTGTAATTCCTTGGTTTCCCTCTGTCACCATTCTTAAAGAGCAGAGTGATGTGAGCAACTTTCCAATCCAGAAGTACAACTCCTGAATCCAGGGAACATGAAAGCTCATGTTTAGGTCAATGACAATGTACTCTCTTACCTCATTTAACACCAGTGGATGGAAACCGTCATGTCCTGGGGATTTGTCACTCTTCAGTTCCATTAATTTCCCATTATTTTTGATTTAATTAGCTAAATTTATTTAGACTTTGTCCCTGATTTTCTTAATTCCTTTGCAATTTCTGGCAAACTATCCTCCTGTTATAGAGTCGTAGAGATATACAGCACAGATACAGACCCTTCAGTCCAACTCGTCCATGCTAACAGGATATCCTACATTATCCTAGTCACATTTGCCAGCATTTGGCTCATATCCCTCAAAACCCTTCCTGTCCATATAACCATTCAGATGCTTTATAAATGATGTAATCACCATGCCAGCCTTTACCACCTCCTCTGGCTGCTCATTCCATACATGTACCACCGTCTGTGTGTAAAAGTTAATCCTTCAGTCCATTTTTATGTATTTCCTCTCTCACCTTAAAATTATGCCTTCTAATTTTGGACTCATCCATCCAAAGACCTTTTCACCCTATCCATGCATCTCTCGATTTTATAAACCTCTATAAGGTCAACCCTCAGCCTCTGATGCTCCAGGGAAAATACCCTCAGCCTATCCAGCCTCTTCCCATTGCTCAAACCCTGCAAACATGGCAAAATCCTTGTAAAACTTTCTAAGCCCTTTCTAATTTCACAATATCCTCCCTGTAGGAGAAAGACCAGAATTATGTGCAATATTCCAAAATCATTGTTTGGCATGTTTGCCATTTCCTCATTGTCATCGACAATGTCCCCACTCCCAGCCTTCAGTGGGCCATACCCAGGTACCCTTACCCAGGAACTTTTCCTTAATATAATTTTAAAATCTCCCCACACTACATTTCATGTCCTTTGCATGTTTCCTTTCATATTCCTTTTCAGCTGCTCTTATTAGCTGCTTTGTGACCCTTTGTTGATCTTTGGCCTATTCTGTGGGATCTGCACGGTTTTTTTGTGTTTGTGTAACACCTTTCTTTTAATTTTATGCTGTCCATTACCTCCTTAGCTGTCCATGTCTATTTTTTTGAGGTGAAGTTTATCCTTCTCAAGGGTACAAACTGCTTCGGAATGTTTGATAAAAGCTGAAAGAACCCTCTGGACACCATGGTCTACACTTCCTTCACCCCCAACGAACGTCCACCCCCACTTCCACAGCCAGAAGTCACCTTCCCCTGCAACCGGCGAATGTGTAACACCTGCCCATTTCCCCCCTCCTTCCCCAGTATCCAAGGTCCTAAACATACCCTCCAGCTGAAGCAACACTTCACCTGCACTTCCCAGAATCTAGTTTACTGCAATCGCTGCTCACAATGTGGTCTCCTCTATATTAGGAAAGCGAAACATAGACTGGGCGACTGCTTCGCAGAACATCTACATTCTGCTCGCATAAATGACCCTGAGCTACCTGTTGCTTGCCACTTTAACATGCCACTCTGTTCCCTGGCTAACATCTCTGTCTCTGGCCTGTGCAGTGCTCCAACAAAGTTCAACTCAACTTGGAAGAACTGCACCTCATTTTCCACTTGGTGCCCTACAGCCCTCTGGACTCAATATCAAGTTTAATAATATTAGGGCCCAAACTCTCCCATGTCCCAGCCCTCTACCCCACACACCAGGCCTTGGTATCACGTGGTTTACCGTTACACACTACCTGTTGTTAGTCACAAACAGCCCCAATTAGCAACTATTCACACTCCCAGCCTGATCGTTATCAACCCCTTTGTCTGTCCAGCTGCCTTTCTCGCTCTTTAGGGTCTATCCTATTGTTTACTCCTTACCTCACCCACCTCCCTATTTTCTGCATATAAACTGATGTTTTCCCAGCCACGACCAGTTCTGTGGAAGGGCCGCTACACCCAAAATGTTAACTCTGATTTTATCTTCACAGATGCTACCAGACCTGCTGAGCTTTTCCAGCAACTTTTTGTTTTTGTTCGTGAGCATTAAATGTTTCTTTGAACACCCTCTACTGTTACCCAATTGTTTGTCCTTTAGCAAAGCTTCCCAGTTTATTTTAGACAGTCTCTGCCTCAGCACAGTAAGTTTGCCTTACTTAAATCCGGAAGTCTATTATCCAATCCTTTTTGTCTTTTTTAAATGCTACATGAAACTTTATCAATGTTATGATCACTATTTGATAAATACTCACAAATAATTATTCCGTCACTAATTAAATCAGGTTCATTGCTCATTACTAGATCCAATGTTGCTATCCCCTTGTTGTATCCAAGATATATTACTGTACGAAACTATCACTGACACACTGTAGAAATTCACAACCTTTCTTGCACGTGCTTGTCTATCTTTACCTGTCGTGTTAAAATTAAAATCCCCATCAGTACTATTCTGCCTTTCCTTAAATTCAACATTTACACTATCCTGCACTTCTGAGCTGCTAATAGATGGTCTATATATGATAGTTATTATGATTTTAGTACTTTTACAGTTCTACAGTTTCACCCACAAGTTCTCCACTGCTTGTTTTCCCCTCATTCCATCTGCCCTCACCATTGAAGTACTAAGTCATACTAAACTGGCTGGTTTTGAATAATCTTTGTGTAAAAGGCCTGGCTGACTCTATTGATAAATATCCAGCTTCAGCTACTTCTTATTACAAGGCTGACGTGCACAATCTGCCTGGGGATTTAAAGGTTTCCATGACTTGAATGTGTTATTGGTTATAAAGAAATGAGGACATGCACTTAAATAGTTAAACAATTCACTTTAGTTGCCCATCCACTTGAACATTCAATGCTTTGGATTCAGTGCATGCTCGTCCAAGTTGGTAGATGACTCTCAGTGCCACTCAGGGATCCTACCTGCTACTGCTCCACATCTAGTGAATAGAACATCACTGTGTACTGTAGTGGCATTTTGTGAAATCCTTCTGGGACAGAAAAGTTGCCAGTTGCTGAGGCAAATTAATGGATTCCCGCAGAGATGAGGCATAAACTTGGCATGTTTATCTTGGCAAGCAGTGAATAAGTGGAGTGTCCACAAGGATCAGTTTTGGTGTCTCTGTTATTTACAATGCATATTCATAACTTGGGTGAAGAGACAGAGAGTAATGTGTCTAAGTTTGTGCAGGATATAACAACAGGTGGAAAGCTAGGCTGTTGGCATGCCATGGAGAGGCTGCATGGAGATATACACTTGTTACTGAGTGAGCAACAAAATGGAGACAAAGTATAATGTAGAGAAGTGTGAAATTCTGCAATTTGATTATGAGAATAGAAATATTTTTAAAATGTATAGCCACTGATGTTCAAAAAGACTTAGATGCACTTGTACAAGAAATATATAAAGCCAGTACAACAAACAATTTGGAAGGCAGATGGCATTTTGGCCTTTATTACACAAGGATAGAGCACAAGAATAGAGAAGTCTTGTTGAAATTGTGCTGGGTTTTGAAAAGGCTTTGGGAGCAGAGTCTTTGATTATTTTGAAGGCACGGGGCAATAGCTTCTCAATAAACAGAGGGTTGAATAATTACCAAGGGATAAGAATCAATGTGGATTTGAGATTAAAATCAGATCAGCCATAATGTTATTGCATGACAGAGCAGGGTCAAGAGCCTATGGCCTGCTCCTGCTCCAAATTTGTATGTTTGTATTCTGCGATTCTCTCATTGCCAATTCCACCCATCTCTTCATTCTGCCTCTAGATTCCATACTTCAGTACCATGCCAGGACATGCCCTCTCACTTTTAGTATCACATCTAGGTTACAGAGGCTCGATTAATGAATATAGTTAAGGTTGGAAGAAACAGTCACTCAAAAGCGGGAAAGTGGAGTTTAGGTAAAACATTGCCACCCTACCAGAAAGACCATTCCAAAGACTTGTGATCGTCCATTAAGAATAGGATCTCTTCATCCCTCTTTTAAATGAGCAAACCCTGAACATTCATTCTTCTCCAGTGGATACAAGACTAGCCTATGACTGTTTTCCCAATAAGACAGCCTACCCATTCCAGTTATGCCAACATGCATGGCACAGAATGCCAATAAAAGCTGAGAATAGAAGCTGGAAATAACAATTCAATTAGAAAAAGAACGAGGGAGAGTGTGTAAAGAGGGTGATAGGGAGAAGATGAAATGAAGGTCTATGCCTAAAGAAATAGAATGAGGGGACACCGGTGAGGGTGGGCAACAACACCTTCTAAGCTTGAGTGAGATATCTGAGGGGGAGGTGAGAACATCATTAACTGGGGTAAGGGTAGGAAGGTTGAGGGTGAGAAGTGTGCATTTGTATAACCATGACAACAGGGCAAATCATTTTAACTTGACGCAACAGTCAGATATAGCAAAAATGATCTCATGAATGTTTTGCTTTGACCGCTTTGCAGAACACCTCCGCTCAGTTCGCAACAAAAAACTGCACCTCCCAGTCGCAAACCATTTCCACTCCCCCTCCCATTCTCTAGATGACATGTCCATCATGGGCCTCCTGCACTGCCACAATGATGCCACCCGAAGGTTGCAGGAACAGCAACTCATATTCCGCCTGGGAACCCTGCAGCCTAATGGTATCAATGTGGACTTCACCAGTTTCAAAATCTCCCCTTCCCCTACTGCATCCCTAAACCAGCCCAGTTCGTTCCCTCCCCCCACTGCACCACACAACCAGCCCAGCTCTTCCCCCCTACCCACTGCATCCCAAAACCAGTCCAACCTGTCTCTGCCTCCCTAATCGGTTCTTCCTCTCACCCATCCCTTCCTCCCACCCCAAGCCGCACCCCCATCTACCTACTAACCTCATCCCACCTCCTTGAACTGTCCGTCTTCCCTGGACTGACCTATCCCCTCCCTACCTCCCCACCTATACTCTCTCCACCTATCTTCTTTACTCTCCATCTTCGGTCCGCCCCCCCCCCTCCCTATTTATTCCAGTTCCCTCTCCCCATCCCCCTCTCTGATGAAGGGTCTAGGCCCGAAACGTCAGCTTTTGTGCTCCTGAGATGCTGCTTGGCCTGCTGTGTTCATCCAGCCTCACATTTTATTATCATGAATGTTTACATTAACTGCCTGTGGTTTTTGTGCATGAAACTGCAATAAGTCTTGCAGAAGTCTTTTGTTCTAAAAGAAATTAAAACTGGGTAATGCTACAGTTAATATTGTACAGCAAACCTCTGCTGTACTGCACTGACAGAAGAGCTTTGGAGTTGGCATTTTCTTTTCAATTTGTTGATAGATAACATTAGTTTTCCACAGTGCCGTTACCATTTTAGAACTATTCCCCATTTACACACACAACCAAGAAAACTTGAGGAAACTTCCTGCCCATAATCAAAACCTTTTGTGGAACTTCTACAAAAGCTGTATAAGAAAATAATGCACACATTCTTGCATTTCTTGTTTACTCTGGCAGACATTTACCATAACACATCTTCAAATTGCTAGTCACGGTGAAAGCTAGTTTCCCAATGTCATCAATATTGCACAAATAAAATAATAAAAATAGTGAAATAATGGAAATAACTGAAATTCCTGCCAATTTAGAGACTGTTTTATTACAACATTACAATATTTCAAAAACATTTTATTTGATTTTGCTTTAACCTAATCTATGAAGATGCATATATTTTGATTGTGGTAACCTCTAGTAGCACACTGCAATTTTGTGCTCTTTTGTATTTGGAAGAATGGTGTTTGAATAATGCAGTAGTTGGAAAGAGAATACCTGTATCCAATCCATGCTCCTGTTCACTTTCCCACAACATGATTATGTTTCAGTTTAATTTCTTTTGGAATCTGCATTAGTTTTCACTAAAAATGATAAATTAATCAGGACAATTCATTGGCTGTCTTTGGCAGGGATAGCATATTTTGGTTATGAATAAATTTCAGTTTCTGGACAGATTCTAGTCATTCTAATACAATCTTTAGATCCAGTAAGGATAGGGCCCTCTTGTGGCACAATGGTAGCATCCCTACCCCTGGACCAGGAGGCCTGGATTCAAGCCCCACCTGCTCCAGAAGTGTGCAATAAAATCTCTGAACAGGTTGATTAGAAAAGTAGGTTAAATAGATCCGGTAAGGACCATGCATTTAACACAGCTGCTAACTAGGAGAGAGTACATATTTGTACATGTTTATTTGCTCAGCAGGGCAATGTAGAAATTATAAATTGTCTGGGAAATTGAAAATTCCAGTGTAATTCTACTCTGTCTGCCTCCTTCAAGTCAATGAATTTGGAGAGTTCCAACTCACCCAAGTTTCAGCTAAATAGAGAAGAAACATCCCTAACTTCTTGGTAGTTGTTAAACTGAATCCATGACTCACTATTCACCTCTCCGTCTCCCAATAACTACAAACCCTGATCCATGGCGCCTCTTGGGTCTGATTCACCACCTCCTATTCCCAATCACTCCAGACCCGACCTTATTATATGCTCCTCATTTCCCAAACTAGCCTAAGCATTGTCCACTTATCTGGCACTCTGGTACATTGCCCACCTCGTATAATGACCTCCTCACCTAACAATCACCCTTTCACCTTCACCCATTTGGCATCTTAACTGACACCCACCTTCTAACCTAACCACTAACAACTAATTACTGATGGCATTACCTATCTGGCACCATACAGCATCACCTCTCACCTGACTGTCCCGCTTAGCTTACATATCTAAACTTTGACGGCACCTTTCATCAAGTCTGCTGGGCATTTAGTTCTGGACCTTCCAGGGAGTACAAACATAGTCAGATTGCAAGAGCTCTGCATTTCTGACAGGCAAGTCTGATCAGGGATCTTTCAGAAATGCAGAGCGTGTTTTAAGTCTGAAAGTCCCTAGTGGAATAGGATAGCCAAAGGGAGTGAAACCATGCTTCATTTTCATCCTGGCCATTGCTGTATTTTGTGATTTGCACATCCAGCATTTCAGACAGACACTTTCGCTGTTCCTATGAAAGGGCAAGTATGGGAGGTAAGTGTAAGGTGAGGGTGTCAGGCAGGAAGTGGACAAGGCATAAGATAGGAAGGGGGCAATATAAGTGATGGAGTATTTAGGGTAGGTCAGGGTGGGTGGGGGATTTCGGGTCTAGCTAGAAGGGAGGAATGTTGGGTTCCGGGTGAATGGGTGAGATGTCAGGTCCATCGGCAGGGGCTGAGGGTGTTGGGTCTGTGGCAGGGTCTTGTGGAATCCCATTGTGTGTAGAGTCCAAGGAAAGGGGTGTGTATGGTCTTGTGTCAGAGATCCATGAGTGAGAGGGAGTGGGATTTCAGGTCCCTTTATCAGTGGTGGTGTAAGTCCCAGACTGTAAGGGGAGTGAGGGCAGGTGTAGCTCAGTGTGTATGTTTTAGGTTGGGACATCAGTTTAATTGTTATGCAGGTGTTAATTTGAGTTTTTGATAGTCTAACTTCTCTTGAATAACAATTTACTTAACTGCAGCAGAATCCTCTGAATTCTCCATATTAAATGGATACTTTCAGAGGGCTCCAAACATAGGGGAATTGCTTGCCACAATGATCTTCAACATTCCTTGCTTCAAGGATTAATGAACAAATTTCTTATAGGACCTCTGATTGGCACTTCTTGACATAGATGTTTTTCTTGCTTCTTCAAACACTTCAATCTCTTCACGTTACATCTCTCTCCTCGAATGCTTTAATATTCTTCTCCAAACAAAGAAATACTAATTGTCAACTTATAAGGCATGTCATCATTCTTATTTGAGCAAGGAAACATTGTTGCTGAATGAATGATTGACCAATGTTGACTTTTATAGTCTGAACTTGATACTTCAGGAGTTATCTTCCCTTTTGACATCTGGATAAGGGATGGTTTCTCAGAGAAGAATGAAATTTTGCTTTGATAATGATAATATGGAAAGGGACATACACATAGAGTCATGGAGTCATAGAGTAACACAGCTTGGAAACTGGTCCTTCAGTCCAACTTGACGATGCTGACCATGTTTCCCAAACTAAACTAGTCTTATTTTTGGGGAAGGTCTTTGGGGACCGCTTTGCAGAAAACCTACGCTTGGTTCACACTAAACAACTGCTCCTCCCAGTCATGGACCATTTCAACTTCCCCTCCCATTCCTCAGATGAGATGTCCATCCTGGGCCTCCTGCAGTGCCACAATGATGCCATCTGAAGGTTGTAGGAACAGCAACTCATATTCCGCTTGGGAACCCTGCAGCCCAATGGTATCAAAGTGGACTTCACCCAAAACCCTTGTCTTATTTGCTTGTGTTTGACCCATATCCCTCTAAACCTTTCCTATTCATGTTCTGTCCAAATGTCTTTTAAATATTGTAACTGTACCCACCTCTACCACTTCCTCTGGCAATTCATGCCACATATGAATAATCCTCTGTGTGAAAGATTTGCCCTCTGGTCCCTTTTAGATCTTTCTCCTCTAACTTCAAAAGACAAATCACGTGATTTTATAAAATGCAGATGACCAAGAGATTTGGTGTCCCTATTAAAAAACACAAGCATGACAGTGCAAGTTGAAATGAGTTACTTGGGTTTATAAGTAATAGATTACAATATAAAAACAAAGGTTGGAATTAGAACTTTAAACATCATTGCTTAGTTTGCAGCTAGGCTATTGTGGATAATTCTAGGTACCACAATATATATAGACACAAAGTCCTGGTACATGAAGGTTTACAACAATGCTAGTAGGAATGAGTTGGAACAGTTATGACTATTCTCCTTGGGAAAGGAAAGTGACGGTGATTTGGAAGTTGAGGCTTTTGATAAACTGAGGTAAAATTAAAAACAGAATTACTATCATAAAATAGATCGATAACTAGAGATCAAGATCTGGATTTCACAAGCCAGAAAGCTGACACGATAAATATGCACATTCCTTGCAGAATATGATTGCCCAACAGAAAGCTTTCTCGAAATATTTGGGGCAAATTTGCATCAAAAAGATATTTCTCTGTAAGATTTAAACTATTTCTCTTTGTTAGTTTCATTATTTATTTTTATATATTTTGAACTTGAAGTTCTGTTGGTAATAATTAAGTCTTCTATAAATATTGAACTTGTTAGAAAAGGTGCGCTTAAGTAATAATTTTAATATTGGCAAGCATCTTAAAGTGTTTCCCTGAGAAACAGGGAAACAGACATCATCCAGGAATGAAGACCCATTGCCTAACATGGGTCAATTTTCATCTCATTAATTTCAATGAAATAAAAATTAGGTGGTTCTACAACAGATGCCCAGGCAGAGAAAGTTGCTGCAATGATATTCTTGTTCTATCTAAATATAACTTCAATGACACATAGGAAGACGACCACTTACAAGTTCCCCTCCAAGCCACTCACTACCCCAACTTGGAAATATATCACTGTTCCTTCACTGTTGCTGGTTCAAAATCCAAGAACTCCACCCCCCGCCCCACCCCCCCCAAGGGCATTGTGGGTCAACCTACAGCATGTGGACTGCAGTGGTTCAAGAAGGCAGCTCACTATCACTTTCTCAAGGGCAACTAGGAACGGGCAATAATTGCTGGCCAGCCAGACCCATGAAGTGAATAAACTGTAGGTTCCATTTAATTGAAGATCTCTGGTGGGTTTATTTTCAGCTAAACTGATATGTAAAGGACAGAGTAATCTCTAGACATTATACATGTCTAGAGTGGTGCAGTGCAAAAAGCCTGTGACCTGTCGTAATGTGATAAAATGCAAGTAGTTTGCTCACTTGCCTATCGAATTCTTAAAGAGACCTCACTCCAAAAGGATTAATGAAATGTATTTGTTTCCAAAGGTAGCTCTTACATGATATAAGTGAAAATGCAAACATTGAATGATAGCAAATTTAGTTATACAGAGACAGTGAGTGTAAAATTTATAAGTGCAAAAGTCCCAGAGTCCATTTATTGTTTCTACAGTTTGACAACTCTTCCAGATCTTTTTTATGATGTAACGTTCCAGAAATGTAGATTAGTCTTACTCTATCGACATGTTGCCAGTATATCAATTGTGGTCCCAATGTTCCATCACCACACTTTGCTTGTCCTCATCAACTTTTCCATGTCACTGTTGATACCTGTCAATAGACCATATTGCATGCTAACCATTTCATCCATCCTATGCCCATATGTTTTAGCAATAGTTAAAACAGGATAGAAATGCAAAAACATTAGGAAGAGGATAAAGAGGCCAATTGGTCCTATATGACGACTCCATCATTCAATATGATCATGGCTGATCTTCCAACTCAGTACCCTGTTTCCATGTGCTTTAATCTTGCACAATAACCTCTTATGCGGGACTTTGTCAAACGCATTCTGAAAGCCCAAATATGTTACATCAACTGGCTACCCCTTGTCAACTCTACCTGTTACATCTTCGTAGAATTCCATCAAATTTTTCAAGCATTATTTCCCCTTCATAAATCCATGCTGATTCTGCCTGGTCCTGCCACTGCTTTCCAAAAGCTCCGTTATAAAGTGCTTGATAATGGATTAAAGAATTTTCCCCACTACCAATGTTAGGCTTACTGGTCCAAAGTTCCCTGTTTCCTCTCTACCTCTTTTATCAAGATGGAGAGTGAGGTAGTTGATTAATGTTGGAATTTAGTTACTAGGATTCTGAATCTTAATGAAGGAAAGTATAAAGATATGAGGCTTGAGTCGGCCTAGATAGATTGAGGAGAGTTATTAAAGGGATGACAACTCATCCTATTTAATTACACAATACCAAATCTAAAATAGCCTGATCCCTGGTTGATTCCACAACATATCTCAACAAGAAACAATCTCCATATTTGAACAATATTTGATGAACTCTCCCCAGAGACTTGCCAATTTGACCAATCCAGTCTGAATGCACATTAAAATCACCATGATTATTGCCATACCTTTCTTACAAGGTCCGGTATTTTCCAGTTTGTACTGTCACATACTGTGGGACTACAGTTTGGGGACCTATAGATTACTCCCAGCAGGAACCTCTTTCTCTTGCTATTTCATATTTCTCCCAGGCTGATTCTATATCTTGATCTCCAGTTCCAAAACCCCTTCTTATTACAACAATGATCTTATCCTTTACTAACAAATCTAAGACACCTCCTTTACCTTCTTGCCTATCCTTCTGAAACACTGAATACCCTTGGATTTTCAATTCCCCAACCTGGTGCCCGTGGAACTACATCTCGGTAAATTCCATGAAATCATAGCTGTTTGACTGTATTTGAGCTGTTAACTCATTAATACTTCATGCAATAAGATACAAAGCCTTTAAGTTTGTTCTATTATCAAATTTTCTGAACATTTTATGATTTTTCTTTGTGCAATAGAATGTTCTCAGATTCGGTCCAATTCAATATGATGATGGCTGATCATAGGATGCTGAGATTGCATGATTAGCTATGATCATACTGAATGGTCTTGCAGGTTCAAGGGGCTGAATGGCGTACTTGTGCACTTATTTTCTGTATTTTTTTCTATTTTCTGTTAACAACCAGCCTCATCACTAAGCTAGACTTATATCCTGTCCTTTAACTTTGATATTTTAATTTTCCGTGCAACTGAACTACACCACCATCAGCTCCCCCCACACCTCCCACATTGTTTAGTTTAGAACCCTATCTACAGCCCTAGTTATGCGATTCACCAGCATTCTGGCCCCAACATGATTAAGATGGAGCTAGACCCATGGGAACATCTTCCTCTTTCCCTAATACTGGTGCTAATGTCACATGCATCTAAACCCATTTCTCTCACATCAATCTTTGATCCATGCTCTTTTAACTTGTTGACCTTGTGCAATTAGCTCGTGGCTCAGGTAGTAACCTGGAAATGATTACCTTCTTTTGATAATGTTTTTGTTAATTTAGCCCTTAGCTTTCATATTCCCTCAGCAAAACTTCTTTCCTCATTCTCCCTTTATCATTGGTAACTACGATGAGATTGACAACTGGATCTTTTCCCTCCCACTCCAAGTTCCTTTGCAGCTCAGATGAGAGACCCAGAACCAGGGTGCACCAGGCGGGCATCACAGCCTTCGGGATTTCCAATCCTGGACATGGGGAAAAATCTAATCCCCTGAATATACCATCCTGATTACAACTACATTTCTCTTTTTCCCCCATTTGAAGGCTGCCAGTGTCATGGTTCTATGGTCAGTTTGCTAATCCTCTCTACAGCCGCCCATGCAGCGAACAAAATTCTCAAACCTCTTAGACAAGCTCAAGGCTCCTTCAGCGCTAACTCCTGGATTCCTCTATCTGACTCAGTCACAGTCACACCCTCCTATCCCCAACCACTGACCAAATTAAAAGTAGTTAATCTAAGGAGAATGACTGTCTCCTGAAACACAGCGTGCAGGTATCTCTCCCTCTCATTATGTATTGCCGAACCTCAGACTCCAGTCCATCCAATGTGAGCTGAGGTTTCTTGAGAAACTAACATTTGGTTCACTGTCCTCCAAAAAGGGGGCACATCAGCTCCCACAACATGCGTATACAGCAAAAACAGAAGTTGCTGGAAAAGCTCAGCAGGTCCGGCAGCATCTGTAAGGGGAAATCAGAATTAACATTTCAGGTCTGACGACCCTTCCTCTCCTGCTCTGTCTTACATTTTGCTATCACCAGCTCTGCTCTCTGGGTCTCCCAGGTTGGTTTATTAACAGCTAAACTAACATATACAGAACAAATTAATCTCCCAGACATAACCCATGGTCATGTGCTAATATCCAAGTTCTTGGCATATTTGCATGTTGAGCTCTGAAAGTGACATTGCTTTGAAGGTGATGATTTTGATGGATTTTCTACATTGGCAGCGATGGCATTGACGATGCCAAAGTGAACCCAGCGCAGACTTGTGACGGAGGCATTGGAGAAGAGTTTGGGTCCCCAGTGCCTCATGGTGGTGTTGGCAGAGGTGAGTTTTGGCCCTGTACGAGACCCAGTGGTGGGTGCATTGGTGAATTGGACCCGGAATGGACTCTTGGTGAAGGCAGCGGTGACGAGTTTGGGCCAGTGGGACCCACTGGCAGTTGTGGAGCTGCATTGGCATGGTCCAGCAAGGGCTCATGGAGGCGGCAGTGTTGGTGGAGGTGAAATGGTGCCAGAGAATGGTGACTCTTGTTCCAACAGCCCTGAGAGGGAACCCATAGCTGGCTACTCCAGGCACATGGCTCAGCACTGATCAAGCACTTTATTTGCTTTTTATTATTTTTCTGCCTTTATATTCTATGTTTTTGTTCTTTTTTTGTGCTTTAAGACGGTGCTGGAGAGTGTGGACACTATACAACACTTTTCACTGTTTGTAACAAAATACAGCTGTTGTTAAAAAATGATTATTCCAGATTAATTGAATTGTTACTACACATGACAGCAAAGAAATCAAATCAAACCAAATCTAAATCCCATGGATTTCGGAGGCTTTTTCAAAGGCAGTAATAGTCAAAGACTGACAGGGAATGTAGGAAGGAACTTAGAGATGTACTTGAGATGGTTGCACTTTGATTATTGAACAAACAGAGATATGGCACTCAGCAAAACCAGAATTGGGTTTGGCCAATGGAGCCATTTAAGGGCAGAAGTTTTCATGCCAATGCAGTTGAGCTTGACATGAACAATGGTGATAGGTCTGTCAGACTAAGGATCAGTTTTATTAATTGTGTGTGTGATAGTAGGTGGAATGTAACAGAGATGGAAATCAGCAGCCCTGCTGATGAATAGGATGTCAGGTTTGAAGTTCACATTAAGGTCAAACAGGATACTGAGGATTCAACGTTCAGCTCTGTTTACTATTTTCAACTCAGTGTGATGGCTATTTTGTTGCCACAGAAAACTGTTAGTGCAAAGGTCTGTGTTTGAAAAATGGTGTATTGGGATTTAAGAACTTTTTGTTCTCTCCTTTCATTCCAATTTCTCTTGTGGAGACGTGGCATGGTACAGCTGAGTTGTTTTCAAGACTGTTAAAAGAAATTTAAGAGTACACATGCGAAATAAGCTGGGTTCTAATACAAACTTGATAGATAGCTACTAGTCCACTTCAGAAAAATAACAAAACATTTTAAATTATTGAAGCTGTACTTCAAAAATATTACCACAACACAATGTAACTCCTGTATTAAGTAGATGATATATGTTGTGCTAATTTAGAAACACTTCTTCAATTAATCTGGAATAATCATATATTAAATGAGAGAGTATAGACTGCAGCAACTTTCATTGAAATAACTCCTATGTTTCAGGCCTGCACAGATTATTTTGCACAACTTTAATTTGCCGCATTTGACAACAGTCTATACAGTATTGTATAAGATCCAATGTTTATTTTGTTAATAAATACAGCTGCATGGGTAAATTCAAGAGGCTATCAGTCAATACTTGTTGTAAGTAATTATTAGTTTTTCTATCCAGTGCATCTTCTACATAAACAACACATTTCTGTTTAGCCAATGGTCGCTAATGCATAAGTGTCTCAAGGTAGCTGAAAGGATCATTTAGCCTCAGTTATAAGAGACGCTTAAAAGGATTTGTTCTAAAATATAAAAGAAGCCAGAATGACTTGAAGAGAACTGTCAATGAACAAACAATGGACTTCATCCCTAGTCATGCAGCTTGACATATGATAGTGTCTCTGAAGCTGTTGTCATGGCAGTGAGCATGTAGGTTTTATGCATGCATTTTCTGCTGTAGGAATTTGATTAATGGCATTTGTTTCATGTCTGAAAATGTGTGTTTCTGGTTTTCTGCTTGAATATGCAGCTCACACTGTGACCTCACAGTTGAAAGAGAAAGATATTTTCTAAAATCTTTGTAATATTCTTTAAAGTTTAGGGCCGATATAAAGCTGCTGTTTATGGTTAAATGTGGATGCTAATACTGTTTCACATGTCTGCTGAGATTAAACTCTGGGATCCTCTTTATGGTGTCACTGTTGATCAATGAAATCTGAATGAAATACTGAGCCCCTACAAATGCCGCAGTTTGTTCAAATTACACAATAGCTGCTATTTGCACATAATCAAAGGGAATCTAAACATGCTTACTGATGCACAGCAGTATGGCTGAAGTACAAGAAAATGTGCAAAGAGGCACAAAAAAAGGTTTTGAGCCTACTTGTTTTATTTTGTATAAATTATAGCGAAGCCTAAAGTTTCTACACCTGCCTGTAGTTTGGTCTGAATTAGTGTTCAGTTGAGCTTATTGATAACAGTGATGAAAGAAGAAACCACCTGATGATTTCCTTGAATAAACACGGTCATTTTCAGAGAAACCATGGATGTGTTAGTTTTTATGGAGTACGATTGAGTGTAATTTGATGTTTAATTTTTTTTCTGCATCCTGCCTTATTATTACAGCTGATGGACTCCACGATAAATAGGTAGTATTAATCAGATGGAAAACATAACAAATGAAATGTCCCCCTGCCACCAAAAATTTCAATTTTGATGTAATTTTAAAATCATCTGGCTCATTCCTGTGTCAACCATATCTATGTTTAATTTCTACAAAAATGGAATAGAACTGCTGATTTCTGCATGGGTTGGTATATTTTACAAAGAAGGCTTACAATTTTAATGGTTCTACATTGTTATAAACTTGAACCAACCATAAATGGTCCCGGTTTCAAAAATGTCATTTGTTACTGTGAAATTTTTGGACATATTAACTGACATAACTCAAGAATAGAAGAATAGTATTACCTAGGGCCAAAAAAAAATGGGCATTAGGGTTGAGAAATGATTCATAGAATCCCTAGAGGGGAAACAGACCATTCAGCCCAACAAGTCCACCATGACCCTTGGAACATCCTGTCCAGACCCATACTCTTGTAACCCACCTAATCTACACATCCCTGGGGAATTTAGTGTGACTAATCTACCTAGCCTGTACATCTTTGGACCGTGGGAGGAAACCAGAGCACCCAGAGGAAACCTACACAGACACAGGGAGAATGTGCAGACTCCATACAGACAGTCGCCCGAAGCTGGAATTAACCCTGGGTCCTTGGTACTGTGAGGCAGCAGTGCTAACCACAAAGACACTGTGTTGCCCTCTGAATGAGGTACTTCATATGTTAAAGGAATTTGATTGGGAACATACAGAAAAAGTATTGCAGCTTAAGGGGATGTGAAGAACAAGGGTCCTAGCAGAAATCTTGGGCAAGGATTTGATTTTGAGGTCAAGACCCTTATACGGGAATTGAATGCTGATCCTGAGTGCACACTGTGCCAGAAGTAATTATCCAACTCAAATCTCCACTATTTTTTCCCTCAGTTACTTGCCAGAGGTCACTTGATCTCCAGTCAGTGATGCCATATGGTCTCCCGACACTGAGGCAGGAATGGCCCTGAGAGAGAAGGAAGAGACCTCTCAATTGAGGGGGCCTCCCTCCTCAGGTCAGCCTGAGGCCAAAGCAGTAAGCAGCTTTCTTCACCGACAAGCAAGAAGGGCTTTAAATTATTCTGCAGCACTGGCTCAGCCAGTCTGTCTTTGAAATTCACCAACACAATTCACCACATTAGGGGGCCCATAACAGACGCCTGGTTCAAATGGCTTCCCATCAGTCATAACACCTCTGAGCCAGCCTCCTTGGGAATAACCCGGGGGCAAGAGAATGCTGACGAACCAATGCACCTCTCTTACTCCGATGTTTCAGCCCAGGCTACACGTGGTTCACCTCCACTGAGATTTGAAAACCTGGCCTCTGGAACCATTACACCCAAAAAGCCATGGATAGGGGGAACTGATGGAATGTTGAATGCTGAAGGTTTTTTGTTAAACATGGCAAGGAATCGAGAACTAAGTTGGGTAAATAGAATTAAACTACATATTAGCAGCACTTTGAATGGTGAATCAGATGTGAGCGCTGAATGATCTACTCCTGTTATTATGTTCCTTTGGACATGGCCAGACACAGATTGAAAAGCTTCTTTGTTTTGTAGCAAGGTCACCATTCAGTGCAGCTTGTTAATTCAATCTGTTCAGTTTATTATTGTATAAGCCCACATGCATAGATGATTGAATTTGGCATTTAAAAATTGTATCAAACTTCCATCCTATATTTCTAGCCTCTTTGCCGTTGTCCAAATCTTCATAGATTTCCCTGTAATAAACATGACTGCGCATAACTTTGTTGTTTTAAAACAGTACACTGGGGTAAAAATTGGTTTGTGCTGTCTTTTGGTGAAATGGTAACAATTCATTGCCTGCCTGCTTGTGTTGCTTTGGAGGGAGAGATATACGAACTTAGTACTGCCTTTCCATTTTCCTGATTATGATGTTGGTCCAAGCAAAGCCAGCTAATGGTTAACTGAGTATTCAGCAGGGACCTGAGCGGTGTTTGCAGATGTTTCATGAAGGAGACAGTCTGCCTTTCAGAAGAACAAGCATCCCTCTTAAGGTGAAGCTGCACTGTGTCACAGGAGATAGCCATTGAGTACTTTTGATGTAATTCGAAATAGCAAAAGTGAAGCTCAAGGAGAAGGGGAGAGTTCACAGCTGGGCAATTGGTGCACTTAGCAGTGAACGTTGGCAGGAGGTGAGAGGTCATGTTTCAGAGGAGGGTCAGGACCACGCAAGGACCACTCTCAGAAGAAGCCCATAGAAGTTGGATAGAGAAGTCAGGCCCCACCGTATGGAGCCGAGGACTTGATAACAGTGCCACAAGAAGCTGCATGATCTCACTTTTAGCAGAACTTGAGGGGGGAAGAGGTGTGTAAGGTTAGGGGTGGTACTGAGAGTCTGCCAATAATATACCTTCGTGTGACATTCATTCCACTGCTCCTCCAGCTTCTCCCACTTCTTAATGCATCATATCCTCCATTACTTAACTATTAGCATGACCTTGCATTCAGGGATCAGGCTTAACATTGAGATAGTCCATCATACCACCATCATTACACCAATTCCAATGATAACACCTCACACCCAGGTCCCATATAGTTTTTTATGTTATATAGTTTAAATATTCACCAAACACAAGGCAATATAATCACCAACATTTTTCCCACAGTCTCTTTCAGGACAAAGTGTTCCATTAACAGGATGGAGGAGGATAGAACCAGTGAAGGGTAAGTGCCGGTATCTCCTGAGTCCTCTGGAGGAGATGGTTCTCTATATTATGGACCAGCCGTGACATAAACCATGAGATTGAATGTCAACAAGAACTTTGAAGGTAGCGGTCTGCTAGTGACTTACTCTCTTCTTCAACTTTCAGCTGACTGTTATATTGTTATGTGGCTTAATGGGCAAGGTGAAATGAAGGGCTTCTTGCTTTTCACTCACCCTTTTACAGAAATCCCTAAATACTTCAGTGGGACACCATGCAGGAAAGCGGGGATGGCCATGCACACCAGAATAGTGAATACATTGTCAGATTTGCAAGACAATCATCTGTCATGGTGATAGAGCACAGGCTAGTCTGGCTTCAAGGTGGAGGAGGGGATTTGTGGAATTTGCTCTCTGCACAACCTCATCTCCATTTCCTTGTCATGCTGTACACTGAGAGGCATTGCAGCTGTGGATCCAAACACAGTGCACCAACGGGACAGAATCTTGTATGTTTCCAGATAGACAATGCCAAGGAAAGTGTTTAGTAAGTCCTTCTTGTCATTGGCAAGGAGGGTCTTCACAGAATTAATACAACTGGTATTTCCATGGACATTCAAAAAGCTCCAAAAAATGATCTGGAAAGTTCTTGAAGACCAACTCAAGGTATAAAACAACATCAGAATGAACAGGCTCCAACTAATGTCATAACAGAGAGAAACCCCAAGAGTCTGTTGGCTAGTTTGTTGAAAGATGCTGTAGCAAAGGGCATGCTGTGAGTTTGCCAAAGAGCAACTCTCAGAGAGGTCCCTTGAATTAGCTATTGTTTCCACACCATTTGAAGATTTTAGGAAGGATCTTTTGGGCAAGAAAAAGGGCCATAGCTATTGACTCATTACTTGAGGGCAGGTATGAATTCACAGTGCCACAATGATATGCTTTCGGTGCAGCCAACACTATTGCTATGGACTGGAAAGTGCATCAAACCAACAAAATCTATAACAGATGTGGTTTGTTGCATGTCCTGTTTTTCTTAGTTTCTGCAAAGCAAGTGAAACCAGGAGATCCTGCTACAGGGAACCAAATTCCAAAGATCAAGCCAAACCACAGAACAGAACATGTGACCAATAACATTGGTTCAATCACAACACTGGCTGCTAGGAAAGTGTTAAGAAATCACGCAAGTGCAAGCACATCGAGAAGGTTCAGAGGCAATCATTGAAAGGGAAATTTCAGAAGCTGCTGAAGCTTTTCACACTGTTGACCTCACACACCACATCAATGATATTAGACTATCAGGGCCTTTTACAATGATTAATACCATATATGCAGAAAAGAAAGGACAGCACTTCCTGCTGTAACTCTCAGATTTGCAATCCCTGAGGTACATTCGAAGGATCCACCTGCTGTCTCCAAGCTGACTGTTTCTCCATGAGGGTGACACTGTTTTAACTTGGGCTTCCATTTACATAATGTCACAGTCATTGAGCCTCCTGGTGCTCACTCACTCACTCACACACTGTTGCACTCACATACTCATTACTCTCTTCCCTAGTTGTTGCTTCAATTGTTGCAAGACGAGCAATACTACTGGAGCATCTCCAAACAACATCCCTCCTGCTGTGAGTGAAATAACACATTGAGGATGGACTTCGACTGAACGTAAAATTTTCAAATTATACACAAATGCAGCTTTAAATACAAAGGCACCTGGTGCAAAAACATATCTTGAGTTCTGATAGAAAAGAAGCAGGGGCTGAGAGTCTCAGCTTTTCCTTGTTCAGGTGTAATGTTATCTTAATAGTTACTGTGGTCATGTGGATCGTACAGTTCTGTCCAACTTTGAACACTTTGGAGTTCTGACAAACTCTCCACATAGAGTTAGGAGGCAGAGCTGAGTGTGGTGGCCATCACCAAGGAAAGGGTGCTAGTAAAATTGATTGGCCCGAAGGTAGATAAATCACCTGGACCAGATGGACTACACCCCAGAGTTCTAAAGGAGATAGCTGAAGAGATAGTGGAAGCGTTAGTGGTGAACGTTCAGGAATCGCTAGTCAGGGAAGGTCCCACAGGACTGGAAAATCATTAACGTGACACCCCTTTTTACAAAGGGACTAAGGTAAAAGACAGAACATTACAAGCTGATTAGCCTAAACTTGGTCATAGGTCAGATTTTGGAGTCCATTGTAAAGGGTGATATTTCTGAATATTTGGAAGTATATAGTAAAATAGGGCAAAATCAGCATGGTTTCATCAAAGGGAGGTCATGCCTGACAAATATGCTAGAAATCTTTGAGGAAATAATGAGCAGGCTAGACGAAGGAGAGCCAATGGATATTATCTATCTGGACTTCAAGAAAGCCTTTGACAAGTTGCTGTACAGGAAGCTGCTGAGTAAGACAAGGACCCATGGTGTTAGAGGCAAGGTGCTAACATGGATAGAAGATTGGCTGTCTGGCAGAAAACAGAGAGTAGGGATAAAAGGGTCTTTCTCAGGATGGCAGGCAGTGACTAGTGATGTTCTGCAAAGGTCAGGGACCACAACTTTTCACCTTATACATTAATGATCTAGATGAAGGAACTGTGGGCATTCTGGCTAAGTTTGCAGATGATACAAAGATAAGTGGAGGGACAGGTAGTATTGAGATTGTGGGAAGGTAGCAGGAGGGTTTGGATAGGTTAGGACAGTGGGCAAAGAAATGGCAGATGGAGTATAAAGTGGGACAGTGTGAGGTCATGCACTTTGGTAAGAAGAATAAAAGCATGAGCTATTTTCTAAATTGGGAGCAAATTCACAAGTCTGAAGTGCAAAGAGACTTGGGAGTTCTAGCCCAGGATTCTCTCAAGGTAAACTTGCAGGTTGAGTCAGTAGTCAGGAAGGCAAATGCAATGTTGGCATTTATTTTGAGAGGACTTGAATATACAAGCAGAGGTGTATTACTGAGGCTTTTTAGACTCTGGTCAGGCCATGTTTGGAGTATCGTGTCAGTTTTGGGCCCCATATCTCAGGAAGGATGGACTGGCCCTGGAGTGGGCTCAGAGGAGGTTCATGAGAATGGTCGCAGGAATGGAAAGCTTAACATATGAGGAACGTTTGAGGACTCTGAGACAATACTCATTGGAGTTTAGAACGATGAGGGGGGAACCTAATTAAAACTTTCAGAATACTGAATGGCCTGGAGAAAGTGGATGCTGGGAAGATGCTTCCATTGATAGGAAAGTCTAGGACCTGAGGGCATAGCCTTAGAGTAAAGGGAAGACCTTTTAGAATGGAGATAAGGAGAAACTTCTTCAGCCAAAGAGTGGTGAATCTATGGAATTCACTACCACAGAAGTCTGTGGAGGCCAGGTTATTGAGTACATTTAAGACTGAGATGGATAAGTTTCTTGATTATCAAGTGGATCAAGGGTTACGGGGAGAGAACAGGAGAATGGGGTTGAGGAACTTATCAGCCATGATGGAATGGTGGAGCAGACCCAATGGGCCAAACGGTTTAATTTCTATTCCTCTGGCTTATGGTCTTATGGTCATACTGTTTAGAAAGGCAAGGCACCAGCATCTCAGGAAGTGCAGGAATCACCAGGAAAACCAGTTGCGCTGTACACTCAGTCAAGTGTGTGAGGGGGCCTGTTTCCCAGTGTCACATGCTCATTGACATAATGACCCCCCAACTTTGTATTTGCCGTCAACTGATCTTTCCTGAATGTTATGTTTGCACCACTTTGTATCACAATTGCATTTACAAAAGCAAATACCATTTTGGTACCCTAAGCGCACTCCTCACACATTTTTCACCCCATCACCCACCTCAAAATAATGCCCACTGAATATGTTTTTTGAACTGAGATCAGTGGCTTTGAGATCAATTAGCCTGTTATTACTTACCCTAAGTAAAGGCTATTTTCACCCCAGACATCTGATTTTTGCCTTGGTTCTACCTGTGACCCACTCATCTGAAGAAATGTTAGCACATAAGAAAAGTTCAACTTGATAAATGGTTGATGATTCTACAGAAAGGGAACAGCATCTTCAGGAAATCTTTGGAGCTTTATGACCAGACTTCGGCCTAATTTATTTGCTTTTCCTACCTAATCTATCAGCTTAATTGCTCTGGGGCTCTCTACTTTTTGTATCTTGAATCATTCAACAAAGGAATGCTGAAACACCTGATTATTCAGCCATGAAGACTATATCCAGCACCCACCTGCTGATATCCTTGTGACTGTACCTAGCAAATCAACTTCAAAATGAACAGTGAGGAATCTTTTAGAAGGCTCTGCTCCAGCCATGGATAAAGCACTGTGACACATACCCACCCTAGATCCATCTCCAAATGCATTGCATTACCTGAAGGTTTATTCCAAGCTGCAATCAGTGGATATTAGGACATCAGTTGGCTATATGCCAATGCATTAATTAGCTTAATGATAGATACCTAATATTCCATTTGGCTTCTTGCAGATACTCTCTGATGTTCTTTCTGCGGTTGATTGCATGTGTGATCTGTGTATTTATGCTGTTACAGTCAATGAAACCCTTAGCAGAGCACTTTTCCAATTTTTTTGCCCAACCCATAAGGTGATTCATCATTTAAAATATTATAGTTTAGTTAAAACTGTTTCTTTACAACAGTAATATTCAGTCTGTACCATTTAAAGATAACATCGAAATTTCATTTTTCTTTGCAAGAGTTATCTAAAACATTATGCGGTCACGGTCCATGATAAATTCTTGTCATTGGGTTGTGTTGGTCACGTCACCTATCTGTTCAACTTAATAACAAAGAATCTTCAGAAATTCACATGAAAAAAAATGGAAATGGCTTCTGCATGACTGCATGATACACCAGACTGTGATTGATGGCTACATAATTTATATATCAAGGTGGATCACAATTGGTATTGATATTTCATTCATATAGCATTAAACTACTATACTACAATATTGAGGATATACTTTACAGTTAGCAATTCTAGACAGCATTCATTTTCACACAGTTTCATTTTTCGAGGAAGCTAATCTTTGAAGATTCACGGTATTTGAGTGCCTCACAAATGCTTTTTTGATACTGAGCCCAAGCAATATTACAACAAAACGTTTCTGGTTGACTGAATGTTCTGCGGGTGTCATAGAATATTTTCCCTTGACTGACAGGTTAAACTGATGCGACGTGCTGCTTTTTGAAAGAGAATTCACTACACAAAAGCAAAATACCAAATAGACACCAACAAAATTCTGAGTATTTTTCCAATGCCATTGGCATTTATTCCTGGAATGTGTATTATTTTGTGTTATGTGTATTTTTGATTTGTATTGCTTCTGTGCAAGATCGAAAAGCCAAGCTACTGAGGGAATTAATGAAATTCCTCTTACATACAGATGTATATAATACAAGAAAAGGATAATTATAAAAGGATCTACAGCTTTTAATAATTGTTTGTTGTAAGCTTATTCTCAAACAACTTCTTTGGATACAAAGGCTCTGAATATTTGGCCATAAGGAGTGAAAATATCTGAATAAAATGATCATTGCAATTGTTGTAAATTAACTTAGACTACTTTCTGCGCTGTTTGACGATAAATATTAAGAAATTTCTTTGTAACTGAGTAACAAAAAGGTGATGGTGGTATGGGTTTGGGGGAAGGGATGGGGTTGCGTTGCAGAATTACACACAAATTCCAAGCGGACCATTCTCATGCTTCTTGACTTAATTAGCGTAAAAGGCGTAAAAGAAAAATCAGTCAAACATTGCAACTAATGGCATTTACACAATGCAAATGATGAAAACATTTGGGCTTTCAACTATAGACTGAGAAGTGTTTCCACAAAATGGTTGAAAGACAAGGCACTATAGCTATTTTGTGAGCCAACTCATAGATTCTGTAATGGCTAAACAGCCCTTAATAAAACACAGGTGCAAGATGCACATCAACCCTGGTCACAGGCTGACAGGTGGGGTGCAATATTGTGTGAAATGGCAGAAAGCATCATGTTCATTGCTTACTCACCTCTGATAGTACTCTACCAACTGCAGAATAGATTTTGGATGGCATGCCTGTTCTGCAGTCAATTGAGGCTCTAAATGCCTATCATTAATGATGGAGACAGGCACATCATCTCTGCCTTATGATAGTCTTTGTCATTATGCCTGACTGGTTATTAAAATGTGAACCTATAACTATCATGCAATCAATTACATCTTTTGGTGAATTTTCTCTTAAGAATGACGAAGGATGAGAGGTGACTTGATAGACATGTACAAAATGATCAGAGGCATAGATAGAGTGGACAGCCAGAGACTTTTTTCTAGGGTGGAGGTAGTTATTATGAGGGGAAATAATTTTAAAGTGAGTGGACGTAGGTATAAGGGAGACATCAGAGATAGGTTCTTTACTCAGAGAGTGGTAGGGGCGTGGAAAGCATTGCCAGAGAGGGCAGTGGAGTCAGCCTCATTAGGGGCATTTAAGAGGCTATTAGGTAGGCATATGGACAAAAGTATAAGGTAGGGGTGGAGGTTGGATAGGCCTTAGGTTCAGGGTAAAAGTTCGGCACAACGTCGTGGGCTGAAGGGCCTGTACTAAGCTGTGCTGTTTTATGTTTTATGTTCTACATTCTATTAACCTCAAAGGGGCTTGTTTTGGCCACTGCCAGTACTTTAGCAATGGTTGGGTATGGCCACTTCATGTGGTAACGCCACCCAACTGTCTGTGGGTTAGCAGGGTGGGTCCCTACTACTCAGGCACTCTAGACATGACAAAGTGGCCTTCAAGTGGAAGGAGTCACCACTGGCTGCTACCTGATCATTACTTCTCCCACTGGGCCTCACCTGACTGCCCCTGGTAAGCCTTCATCTCTGCTTCTGGTAATGAGGTGAATCTAATCCTAGACGTGGTCAATGTTCCTGGAGCACTGATGTGACTGAAGAGGCATTAGACTGTCAATTAGACATGGAAGCCAAAATCTGAGGCAAATAAGCACAAGAGCAACAAAAAGATGTTGCAGTTTTTCAGTCCACTGGAGGCGGGCTCATGCTCAACTTTCTCAAAAGTAGGCAGGATAGCCACCTCCATGTTAGTATCTACCACGTGCAATAATTGTGGTTGGTTTCTAAGAAGTTTTGTGATTTACAAAACCCCACAAAAGTAAGAAAAGAATAGGTTAAGTAACATTAGTGGGCTCATTTTGTCATCAAAGAGAATTTTAGTGTGTAAAATTTCAGCATATCAATGCGCCAGTGCAAGTCAGAGGAACATAAGCTCATTTCACTGGTTTCCAAATGATATGGACCATCCTAAAGTCCAAGATGAGGAATTTTGCACTTCTGTGTAATTGCATAGTAACTCAAGTGCATCGCGACAACGTCTGTACCAATCTCCGGTAGAATTTTAGAATTAGGTCCAGTGAGCAAGTCCTGATGAAGCATCTCTTCTGGTCTTCTTTTCCCAGTAAATTAAGTGGATATCTACAGGAATCTAAATAGTCCTCTATGGAGTTGATTAGTTTTTCAAAGTAGCTGTTCGGAGCTTTCTTACAAGCTTCATACCAGCTGTTAGTACATGCGGATTCGATAGAGATCATAAAGGATAGAATTTCTGGGTAGCTTGGAAAATCCCCTATCATCCAACTTACATGATTAGAAGTGGGTTGCTGGGCGGACAGGACTTCAGCCCATGTACCATCTTTTCTGTGGTGAGATCATGTTTAGCTTTTGATAGAAGGTTACGCATGTTATAAAAGTTAATAGTTCTGAAAAGGTTCTGGTTGGAGGTTGGATTAGGCTCCACCCAATCTGATGACATCACACAGGTTTGGATACAGCTGAGGAAATTGAACACAAGATCCTGATGGAGACAGGCGTATCCTCTCTGCCTCACAATAGCCCTTGTAATTATACCTGACTGGTTATTATAGTGTGAATCTATAACTATTGTGCAAACCATTATGTCTTTTAGTGTAAAACAAAACCTCTTCTTGTGTAGGTTCAATCGTGATTTATCCTCAACCACTGCTAATTTGATAGACCTTTCATGACAACATTGAAATACGTCTTCCCACCCACTTCAACATGGTGCAGAAATCAACAGGCTGATTAGAAAATAGGATTTGCTTCATCAGGCCTTTGTAATTGTTTAAGGCTTTGTTTAAGAGAATAGGAATGAATATTTTTTAAGACTTCTTGAAGCGCACTGGTAGTATCTCTTCCTCTGGGCCAGAAAGACCCAGCTCAGGTCTCATTCTCCTAGAGGTGTACCCAAATCCATCTCCACGTGTCGATTTAAAAATAATTGAAGCCAGTCCATAATTGATAGGACAAAACCTTAGTTTTATCCTACACAGAAATGTACCATTGGCTGCTTCCTATTTTTAAAAGCTCCGCCATTAATGTTTTTTTTAAAAGAGTAGAAACCTGATAAATATTTACTTTAAAAGAGTAAAAGAGTTTTGAGAAGATTTGTAGCTCAGGTTGAGGTTCCGGATGTAAGATTGCTCGCTGAGCTGGAAGGTTTGTTTTCAGACATTTTGTCACCATTCTAGATAACATCATCAGTGAGCCTCCAGTGAAGCGCTGGTATTATGTCCCACTTTCTATTTATCTGTTTAGGTTTCCTTGGGTTGGTGATATCATTTCTTGCGTTGGTGATGTCATTTCCTGTTCTTTTTCTCAGAAGGTGGCAGATGGGCTCCAAATCAATGTGTTTGTTGATGGAGTTCCGGTTGGAATGCCATGCTTCTAGGAATTCTCGTGCGTGTCTCTGTTTGGCTTGTCCTAGGATGGATGTGTTGTCCCAATCAAAGTGGTGTCCTTCCTCATCTGTATGTAAGGATACTAGTGATAGTGGGTCATGTCTTTTTGTGGCTAGTTGATGTTCATGTATCCTGGTGGCTAGCTTTCTGCCTGTTTGTCTGATGTAGTGTTTGTCACAGTTCTTGCAATGTATTTTGTAAATGATGTTCGTTTTTCTTGTTGTCTGTATAGGGTCTTTTATGTTCATTACCTGCTGTTTTAGTGTGTTGGTGGATTTGTGGGCTACCATGATGCCAAGAGGTCTGAGTAGTCTGGCAGTCATTTCCGAGATGTCTTTGATGTAGGGGAGAGTGGTTATGGTTTTTGGGCATGTTTTCTCTGTTTGTTTGGGTTTGTTGCTGAGAAATTGGCGGAATGTGTTCATGGGTACCTGTTCTTTTTGAATATGCTGTATAGGTGATTTTCTTCTGCTCTTCGTAGTTCCTCTTTGCTGCAGTGTGTGGTGGCTCATTGGAATAATGTTCTAATGCAGCTTCGTTTGTGGGTGTTGGGATGGTTGCTTCTGTAGTTCAGTATTTGGTCCATATGTGTTGTTTTCCTGTAGACGCTGGTTTGAAGTTCCCCATTGGCTGTTCGCTCTACTGTGACATCTAGGAATGGCAGTTTGTTGTTGTTTTCCTCCTCTTTTTTGTGAATGTTATGCCAGTAAGGGTATTATTGATGGTCTTGAAGGTTTCCTCTAATTTGTTTCCTTTAGTGATGTCAAAGGTGTCATCCACGTGGAGGACCCAAAGTTTGGGTTGGATGGTTGGTAGAGCTGTTTGTTCGAGTCTCTGCATTACTGCCTCTGCTAAGAACCCTGATATGCTGATGACATTGTTTAAAGTGCTGACACAGGACAGGGTACATGGGGACATGCTCCATTCAACTATCAAGGCAAAATGTGCTGATCTGTGCAAATTCTTCGTTACACAATTGAGCCTCATAGAATTCTTGCAGTTTAATTGTTGTGGGTGCTGAATACTGAGTGACTGACACCACAAAGGCTTCAGTTTCTTGAAATAACTTGTCTTCCTTCACTGAGCAGCTGTTAGATATATTTGATAGAGAGTCAGCAGTGGTCTAGTATTTTCTTTACACAGTCCATAATGCTGTCATACTGCAACAGCCACAACTCAATATGTACTCACCCATGCTGGCTAGGCCAGCATTTATTTTCCATCCCTAACTGCCCAGAGTCAAACACATTGCTGTGGGTCTGGTGTCACATGTAGGGACAGACGAGGATAAGGATGGCAATTTTCTTCCACAAAGGACATTAGCGAAGCCAATGGATTTTTCTGACAATTGACAGCGGTTTCATGTCCATCATTAAACTTTTAACTCCAGATTCTTCTATTGAATTAAAATTAATCATCTGCCCTGGTGAGATTTGAACCTGTGTCCCCAGAGCATTACCTGGGACTCTGAATTAACAGTTCAGTGATGATACACCTACACCATCACCTCCCCTTAAATTGTAATTGTACAATTGTAATTTCTGAATTCTGGGTGGCATATCTGTGGACTCCTTTGAGCTCAATTGAGTTAGAAACAGCTTATAGTCAGTTTCAAACTCAACCAGTAAGTTAATGATGTAATCAGAGAAGTTTTTGCACTATTAAACAGCATTCCCCCAACTTTTTTGCTGGCTGTACCAGAAATCAATGCTGTGACAAATGTGTCCACACCGATTGTGCGCATAGCCATAGAGTTTAGAGAGAACATTGTTCTCAACTTGCTGCAAATGCTTCATTCTCAATGAGAGATTGCAGTAATGAGTGAACACTACGTTGTTTGTGTCAGCGAGCACTCTTGAAGCCTAACAGACTGGCCATCTGATCCAATCATGCTGTATCTGCTATAATACTCAGAACTGTGGGCAACGTATCCATCACTAAGAGAATCGTCATGCTCAAGGAACTCTCACAAAATAAACATTTTTTCAATTTTCTTCAAGTGAGAGCCGTTGATACTCTGTTAAACACAATCCTGACCATGTGATAATGGGAACTGCAGATGCTGGAGAATCCAAGATAATAAAGTGTGAGGCTGGATGAACACAGCAGGCCCAGCAGCATCTCAGGAGCACAAAAGCTGACGTTTCGGGCCTAGACCCTTCATCAGAGAGGGGGATGGGGTGAGGGTTCTGGAATAAATAGGGAGAGAGGGGGAGGCGGACCAAAGATGGAGAGAAAAGAAGATAGGTCGACCACACAACCAGCCCAGCTCTTCCCCTCCCCCCACTGCATCCCAAAACCAGTCCAACCTGTCTCTGCCTCCCTAACCTGTTCTTCCTCTCACCCATCCCTTCCTCCCACCCCAAGCCGCACCTCCATTTACTCCCTACTAACCTCATCCCACCTCCTTGACCTGTCCGTCTTCCCTGGACTGACCTATCCCCTCCCTACCTCCCCACATATACTCTCTTCTCCACCTATCTTCTTTTCTCTCCATCTTCAGTCCGCCTCCCCCTCTCTCCCTATTTATTCCAGAACCCTCACCCCATCCCCCTCTCTGATGAAGGGTCTAGGCCCGAAACGTCAGCTTTTGTGCTCCTGAGATGCTGCCTGGCCTGCTGTGTTCATCCAGCTTCACACTTTATTATCCACAATCCTGACAATGCTTCCCATGATAGTTCAGGTGTACATTAGCCTGGGATAAGTAAGGAAAGAATTTTCCCACCTGATTCACCATTCCCATGAATATAGTTTTCCTGGATGGTTGATGTAGTGATTGTAACTAAGTCAGCCAGCTGGACTTCATAGAATATGAGCTCCCTGATTGAGGCTGTGAATCTGTTTCAATGAGGGAGCCCTGGCTGACAGATAAGAACAGGAGTAATAGATATTTTTTTCACTCTGTATGCTGGCTCTGAGGAAGCTACATCTGTGTCAAGGACTCTCCATGTGTAAATAAAGGGTGATTTGGTGACGAGATGTCAGCTTCTGTGGAGTTATTTCAGTGGAAATTTCTGAATGAGCGTCATCTTCTGTGAGACTGCTGCCGGCATTGTTCCTGACCAAATTGGCCTGAACACATAATCATTGGGTTTGAGAATTCACACTTACCATTCAATTTCAGTCCAATATCTGTAACATTCACAACAATGTCTAAACCCTGCTGTCATGCTGTGTTTTTGTGGGTCCGTGGGATGAGAAAATCATCAATGTGGCATATTGCACCTTCTATATCTCATTCTATGATGGACATTGACTGTTGAAAAGTCTTAGGTACAGACATAATTTCAGAAATCCAGTGGTTAAAACAATAATGTCTGAAGGGTGCTATGAAGATGGCTAACAGTTGGGACTCCTCATCTAAAGGATGTTGCTAGATATACTTTTTGTGCTGTTTTGTAGATTTAGCTAGGCTTTGTCTACAGACACCGTTGGATGTATTGCTTGTTGTACAGCCCTTTTCAAATGTGTTAAGTTGATGCAAATTCTCATGATCCAATCTTTTTTGAGAATGTGTATCATAGCAAATAACACTCTATTGGAGTATGTCCTTATTCCCAGTTTTTACCCATTTTTGAAGTGGGTTTGGGACCTTCCCGGGTGTAAACATGCAAATTCGTTCGGCATCTGCTTTCAATATTTTGTGCAACACTGCGTTCATTTACCCTGGATCTTTGAAAAGTTTTGGAAATTATTGTTTGAACTCATTTGCTTGTTGCTGTCTGATAACTTTCAGAATGAAGTTGAGACATTTGCAGGCTCTCCTGCTTCACAGTGAACATGGCAGACTCTGAATAAACAGTTCAATGATTTCTTTGTCTTTGTGTCTTCACATTGCTTGAAGATGACCTTTGACTTTGAGGGCCAATTCCTGTTGACCTTGAAATTTGATTGATGAAAGTTGCAGTATCATTGTTCGCAACCACTTCAGGCCATTATACAGATCAGTACCTCCAACATCTGTTTCCATTGAAAGAACGTGTGAAAGCCACGATGTTACCATTGCAAATATTGAATGTTATTGACTGTAGCTTCTCCAAGAGAAATAATTTGCCTTTTTGGGCTGCCTTTAAGAACACTTTCCCTATGTTTTTGTTGGATGTGTTTTTTTTAAGTGGTCTGCTGCTGAAACATAAACACTGTTACTGGAACCAGGGTTTTTGTGGACATGGGTGGAACTTTCTTCTATTTAATGGACCTTTTCTGCAACATCTCAAGAAGGAAAGGCAATACCCTAATCGTATCATCCCCAGGCTGTTAATCCAGAGAACCAGCCAATGATTTGAGAATCTGGGTTTGAATTCCATCACAGGAGATCGTGGAATTTGAATCCAATAAAAATCCGGAATAAAGAGTCTAATTAAATAATGAATCCATTGTCCTTTGCCAGGAAAGACCCATAGGAATCACTAATGTCCTTTTAGGGAAGAAAACTGCCATTGTTACCTGGTCTAGCCTATATGTGATAGCAATATGGTTGGCTCTTAAATGGCTCTCTGGGCAACTAGGGAAGGGTATTAAATGCTGGCCCTCACCTCGTGAATAATTTTTTTAAAAAAAGTTGACAAAGTGACATTTGGCGCCTTTACTGTGCAACTGTAGAACCTCGAGGGGAAGTTCTGTCTTTGTTCATCCTGCCTGGGCCCTGGGCCTTGTGGACAACTTTGTAGTGGGACAGGGTAGAATTTGTTGCTCTCCTGAGTTGAAAACTCTGCCTTCTGTGGCAATGCTGCCTGTATTGGTCACTAGATGTTCATGTGAATGGTTGCTCTCTCAGTCCTTTGCTTACTGCTCCCTGTCCATGCTAGACTTCTCTTCAGGCTTTTCCTGCTCTGCTCTGGTCAGATCGCAGGGTTAAGCTCATGCATCGCCAGCTGGACTATTCAGTCACTGGACTTTACTGGGTCTGGTCACTGCTTGTCACCTGCAATAGAATCATGTCAGATAATTAACCAAAAGCAGTCCACACCCTCATTGGTGACCATAACCTTTGTTAAATGCAGTCACCATATGCAGGGGAGAGTCAGAGATGACATCTCTGGATTCCTACACATCTAATCCTTTGTCCTATGTGGTGTGATTTCATTATAACATAGGTCTTTATGTACATGCTCAGTGGCTATTATTAAAATTATATTTGTAGTGTAGATAACATTAAATTACAAGTTGATATTGATAGACTAAGTGAATGGGAAAATAGAGGCAGATGGAGTTCAATATAAGCAAGTGTGAGAGTACCCAGTTATGTCCCAGTAAAGGATAGATCACAGAACACAATGGATGTCCAAAGAGACTTGGGTATTTAGGTTCATTAACCTTTTTAAAAATGTAAGAAAAAGGTGCAGAAGGTAATCAAGAAAGCTTATTGAATGCTGGCTTTTATATCTAGAGGAGTGGAGTATAAGCATGCAGAAGTTATGCTGTAGTTATTCAAATTCCTAGTAGACCCCACTTGGAGTACTGTTGGCAGATCTGGGTACTACACTTTAGGAAGGATATATTGGCCTTAGGCAGAGTACAATGCAGGTTTACAAGAATGATGCCAGAACTTCAGGGGTTAAATTAATGAGATGAAATTATACAATTTCGGCCTGTTATCTCTAGAATTTAGAAGGTTAAGGGACAATTTGATTGAAGTCTTTGAGATGTTAACTGGAAAATACAGATTAGATAAAAATGAACTATTTTCACTGGTTGGGTATTCTGGAACTAGTGGGCATTGTCTGAGAATTGGGGCAAAACCGTTCAGGAGATATGTTTGTTGCATTTCTATGCGCAAAATGTGGTAGATGTTTGGAATCCACTTCCACAAATTGTAGTCGATGCTTGCTCAGTAGTTAATTTTAAATCTGAGATAGATTTGTTAAACAGAGGTATTATGGAATAAGGGCCAAAGGCAGGTGTATGAATTTAGACCACAGATCAGCCATAATCTCACTGAATGATGGAACAGGCCTCAGGGGATAAATTCTTATGTTCCTACACAATTAACCCTTTACTTCCCAAATGTAGTGCGATGAAGAAATAGACAATGCCCTGTTTTCTGGTACCTCGCCCATAGATGGACCAGGATATTTCCTTTCTGCCTGTTGAACTTTCAAGACCTTGCTTTTTAGAGATGTATGCAAAACTATAACGGCACAAAAATAATTTTAGCAAGCAATGCAAGTGCAAAGTGAACGACACTCCAAGAAGGCATCCTAATAGGTTAAATCACCCTGTACTATCAATCTATACTTCTCTTCGGATCAAAAATAAAACAGAATATAGAATTGAACAGGCAATGGAGCTGACGAATACTAAAGAGTAAATTGATTATTTTTGTAAGATATGTTCATGTGAACATTCACAGAAATGTGTGTAGACCAGACTGTAAGTTGCTATATATTCTTTGGTTTATGTCATTTGTCCCCTTATAATAATACTCCAATGGAGACACAGTGATTGGAGCAATTCTTCCCCAATGTTCATTGGTGTACTGTGTGATAAATGTAGTTGTTAACATCCTGAGTAAATAGGGACACTAAAAAACCCTGTACCTGTCACTGTAAAGGGTTATATCACTATATCAACTCTACTTTTTAAAAGAGCATTTTCTGAAAATTGAAATCAGGTGCAATTTATGCTCTGAATGAAAGATTTTACTCTCAATACTTTGAACGGAATAGGAGCAATGTAGTAAATTATCTGAACAACTACCATTAACAATGCATCTGATCTTCGGTAAACATTTTAACATGCTTTAGAATACCAACAGCACAGTAGTGAAAGGCAACAAAAGTGTGATTTAATTGCCTAGAACAATAAGTATTAAAATGACTAATGCTGCAGAAGACAGGTTTTAATTGAGAATGATACACACGCGCATTCTACACATTTATCATGGTAAATGGGTAATTTATCATAATTTCATCAATGCTTGTGTTTTATGCTTGATGAGATTTCATCACAAATAGATTCTGTGGATATATTCTTTAAGCTTCATAGTTGTGTAACTAACTTTAAGATAGTTATTGGGAGCAATAAGGTGGTTTCATTTTCCATTTGATTATACAGGTTATGCTTGTTTTACATTTAATGAATTACTTAACAATGTAGCATTGCTTTTGCTACAGATTTATTTTGGCAGCGAGCACATTGTCAAAGCTTCCTTACCATAAGCATTATTTTAATTAAATTTGTTCAGGAAAGTACTTAGTACTGTACTGCAGATATTGCAAAACGTAATGCTTTATTTCAAGTTTAATTTGACACCTCTCTTTATTTATTAATGCTTGCTCTCGTCGAAGCTTAATACATCAATACATTTATTGGGATTGCTGTGGAAGAATTATTTTCACTCTTAAAATGATAGTTGCAATTTTTTCACTCAAACTGGCTTTGTTTTTATTTAATAGAGAAATGTTTCTCTCATATAGGTCAGCCTTCACATCTGCAAAATTGGAAATATATTACAAATTTTGAATCTTACACATATTCGTGATTGCTTGCCTATAGGGAGAGCTTTCTATCTCTGCACTAAACATATCTCCCTGCTCTTTTACCTTTCTCTTTAAAGAACCATCACTGTCATTTCTGAACCCTCCTCCTCTCTTGCATCCGTCCTCCCCCATTACCAGCTGCTTTTTCCAGTTTTGCTATTTTGCAATTACAAAAGATGCAATGCTAACTCTTTTTACTGGCTCAAGAAATTGTGAGATGATCCAAACATAACGTGCTGGGGAGGACTGACTTATAATTCCACTAATCAAGCATTTGTATTGATTACAAATGGTGCAATATCCTGTGCATTGGACAGAATGATGGCAGATTTTGGCAAAAGTCAGGAAGCACAATCTTTACCCTCCTGTTATTCACTATTATGACTTCAATATATTTTCACTCTGATTTTGTTTCTTGCAATACTGTAGCTAATCCAACACAATCTTCATAAATGCAACTTGCAGGCCTTTGGTATGAGTACAACCATTAAGATCTAGTTATCTCCCTCTATTCTTGATTGATTCTCTAATCCACATAAAGTTTACCTTTGACCTGTTTTACTCATCTTCTGTTTCCCTATAACCTGACTGAAATGATATTTTTGTGTATCACCTTTTTGCAGGATGTTAAACTCCCTGTTTATGAATAGGTTCCATCATATCTCTACCATAAGGCCGTAAAATGTAGAGGCGGAAATCGGCCATTTGGCCAATAAAGTCTGTTCTGTCATTCAATGAGATTGTGGCTATTCAGATATTCCTCACTTTCACTTTCCTGACTCTTCCCGGTGACCTTACTAATCACAAATCTGTCCAGCTCAGTCTTGAATATAATCAAATGCTACAGAGCACTGTGGTAAAGTTTTCAACAGATTGGCTTGCATTCAGTTCCTTCTCATCTTTGTCTGGGTTGGTTGACCCCTTATTCTGTGATTGTGCCCTCTGTTCCTACTTGTCCCACAACAGGAAATCACTACTCACCATCTATCCGGTCAAGTCCCGTAAGAATCGTATATAATTCAATAAGATTGCCTTTCATTCTTCTAAATGTTAATAAGTACAAGCCCAATCTGTCCTGATGAGAAAATCCCTCCTGAGTGGGATCAATCTTGTGAACCTTATTTGCACTGCCTCCAACGCCACTGTATCTTATCTCAAATCGTTGGATCAACGCTGTGTACTGTATTCTAATTGCAGTCCAACTAGTACTTGTATAGTTTTTGCAGGGCCTCCTTAGTTTTACACTCCATTCCCTATGAAGTATAGGCCTTCAGGCCATTTGCTTTTTCTATAGCCAGCTGAATCTGGTTGCTGGTTTTGTGTGATTCAAGCATGAGAACTGCTTTCTTACCTGCTCACTGAAACCCAGTTTGGATTTTGTCAGGGCCTGACCTCAACTTGGTCCTTGTATAAAGGTGGACAAAAGAGCTGAATTCCAGAGGGGAGGTGAGAGGGGCTGCCCTTGACATTATAGCCCATTTATCAAGAATTTGTCCATTCACTTCACCTGTTTATATTCCACTGTAAATTCTTAATATCATTGTCATCACTTGCTCTCCTACTTATGTCTGTGTCATCAACAAAACCTTCCCCTTTACGAAGTCCTGCTGACGCTGTTTGATTATTTTCTGCATTGCTAAATACTCTACAATCACATCCTCTATAATAGTCTTTACACTCTGCAATGACAGACTTTAAGCTGACTTATCTATGGTTATCCTTCCATTAAGATCATGGAGTAATGTCCCCAAACATGGACAATTCCCCTACCTGGGAAGGCATTTCTTGTCTCAGGCAGAAATCAGTTTGAAGATCTATCACTGCATCCAATCCATGAGCACTGCCTTCAGACACCTAAGGATGAGTATCTTTAATGACCGCAACATCCACACTGATATCATGATCCTTGAATATAAGGCAGTTGTCCTTCCAACTTTTCTATATGACTTCAAAACTTGGACTACATACAGATGCCACCTCGAGGTCTTGGAAAAGCAGCATCGATGATGTTTACGACAGATTCTCCTGGGAGGACAGATGTACTAACATCAGCATCCTGGAAGGAGTTAAAAGCATAAGCATCGAGGCCATGGTCATTCAAAACCAACTCCGCTGGGCCAGCCCTGTGCTTAAGATGCCGTATTGCTGGCTACCAAAGCTAATCATCTTCATCCAGCTCATGGATGCCACTGGAACAAGGAGGGGATCAAGGAAGCATATCAAAGACTTCCGGAAGGCTTCACTCAAGAAATGATATACAGATCTCAATGTCTGGGCCACCCTCATTCAGAAGAAACTGACTTGTAGGAACCTCCCGTACAAAGGGACACAATTCTTCGAGAATACCTGTTGGCACAAGTAAGTATGGAAAAGGAGCCAGAGGAAGGAATGCCTGTGATCTCAGGCCAAGGATGAATTCCACCCCCCAGAAGCACCTGCCGAATATATTGTCTCACCGTGGACTCTCAGCCTCTGTGAGGATTCCCAACCTCAGTGCGGACTCCCGGCCTCACGACTGAATCCCGGCCTCAATGCGTGCTCCTGTTCTCACTGTAGACTCCCGGTCTCAGCGTGGACTCCCGGCCTTGAGACACGGCCTAGTATGGTCTGGAGGCTAGGTGCCAGCTCGGATTGGGTTGGAAGGATGGTTTTCTGAATTTTTTATTTCCTTCTTTTTCTAATTTATCCCTATGATTTTGTACTTTTATATGCATGATGGTGCATAATTCTGTAATGCTGGTGTTTTAATTTCTTTACTTTTCTAATTTTTTCCTCAGGACTTGTGCTTAAGAATCTGTACCTGGGGACATATACGAAAGATAGCTCTGTAATGCAGTGACTTGTAAACTTTTCACTGTACTCATGTGGGTGCATGTGAAAATAAAGCTAATTCTAATTTTCTAATTCTAATTTCTTGTACTTACAAATGGCAACTTTATGTTATCCTGCATTACATTCCAACTTGTGTATAAAACAACTAATGAGCAGACTCAAGAATGGAGTCTGTTCACAATCTGGGGGCAGCCTGTATATTGAAAATGCTGAGAATACAGAATTTTACCACAGATTGCAAATGTGAAACAATTCCTTTGCCTGCTATTGTGTTGGATCATGTGTTGTGTTAAGAACTATTGCATAGTGTAATAGATCTGAAAGGGTTAAAGTTGGTGACTGCCTTGATTTTCACTCAATCTGATATCAAAATGACTTGAGTGAGGATAAAGCAAAGAATTGTAGGATCTTGTGGAGCAAGTTCTTATATTCTACATCCCGCTCTTTACATGTGGAAGCAATGCCTCTCTTACTAATGTCACTGATGCCTGACTGCTATCATGCAATAAACTATACCTTGTTCAATACAACAGCCTCATCTCAAAAAGATTCACTTTGTGGTATCAAGCTACCCCACCCACATGCTGCTGGTTGTCAGCATTTCAGCACACAACTGGAAGTCTCTGAGACTTTCTGCTATAGAATGAATTAAAGATATAGGTTTCAGACAAGTCTACAATTAGATAGTAGGAACTGCAGATGCTGGAGAATCTGAGATAACAAGGTGTAGAGCTGGATGAACACAGCAGGACAAGCAGCATCAGAGGAGCAGGAAAGCTGACATTTCAGGCCTAGGCCCTTCTTCAGAGTCTAGTCCCGAAACGTCGGCTTTCCTGCTCCTCTGACGCTGCTTGGCCTGCTGTGTTCATCCAGCTCTACACCTTGTTATCTTTCTCTCTCTCTCAACACTTAGAGAGGTGTGAAAAGAAATTTGGGTCAGGCGCAGAGGGGGAATGCAGGGAAATGCTTAGAAGTTATTCAGTTTGATTAAAAGAAGCTAGTGAAGTCTCAGGACAAGTTGTTTTCATTAAGTAAAGAATTCTGATCGTCACTGTTCCATTTATTGAATACCTGCAAAACAGAATAGCTTTACCGTTTGAGCCTGGCCTTGGTTTACAATACAAAAAAAGTCTTGTTTAGCTCAAAAGGCATGTTCTGGTATCTCCTTGATATTGCATGATAGAAGTGGTTCTCACATTTACTTGTTTGACTAACTCCGATTCAAAAGGATTAGAAATCACGGACTCACCAGTTAAATTATAATGTGTTATAATGTTAAATGAAAGTGTTGCATGTAGAGTGTTTTGTAATTTTTTTTTAGAAAGTAGTATAAAAGTATAATTGAAATGGGTGTGCCTGCTTCTCTCTTCAAAAATCTGTCTATCCTTAGCAGGAAATTGGGAAATGCAGTAGTTTGGAAAGGATGGAATTACAAGAGGCGTAGACGGAGAGCTGGAGGTTTCAGGAGACACAGAGGGGAAAGGGAAAGCAGGAGCATTCAGAGAGTGGGAGAGAAGCAGAGAAACAGCAGTAACACCGTGGGAGCAGAGCATAGAACGAAAGCAGAGGCTGGCAGGAGCACCAGAGGAGCCTGAGGAAAATGATAACTAAATACAAAGCAGAGCAGACCCTCAGCTACTGCTCACCTCTTGGCTAAAGCACATTAGGTGGTTATCTTGATCACCAAAATGTGAGCCTGGCTCCATCTTACAGGTCCCCAGAATGTATCTACATACCAGCGTGTGTGGACATTTGCATAATGGTATAGATCAATGGCAGGCAATTCTGACACACTTGAAAGGTGAGATGTTCAGAATTCTTCTGCGAGCATTGGTAGTTCTGAAAGAATTTGAAATGTCTGGTTTTCCTGTCAGTACAATAATGTTGCGACTGATGATGTCCACCATCTTACAGTAAAATGCTCAGGCTCAAGTTCTCTGTTGATTGCTTTTCTGAAGTTACTTTATGATTGGATAGATCAACATTGCACCAAGACTAAAGAATGTATTTGAGAAGTTCTAGGCAATACGATTCAGCCTCAGAATTTGTAGCAGTACCATTTAAACCCAACAGGCATTGTGTGCTCATCAGTGCATAAGAAAGTTCAGCTTTATGCAAGACACCATTACAGGGATCTGTGGCTTCATGAAATGGAGACTCAAACGTCACAGCATAGTGAGGGCTACATTACATGAGACAGGGTGTGCCACAATACGCTCAATTTTTGTGCTGCTGGAGCCTTCCAAGCTACCGTAGGTGATATCAGTCGCTTTTCAGAATATGTTGTACTCCTTTGTGCAAAGAGATATAGTTCTAAACTCTCTAAGCAATGCCATTCCATGTGAGTTTTAGGATTCAACAGGATTACAGGATTTCTGCTGGCCCAAGTAGCTTTTGATTGTAGCATGTAGCCAAATGAATCTCTTGTTTAAACTTGGGGACATTTAAGAACAAGTAGGTGTTCCATTCCCTCAATGTGGAACTCGTGTGGGAGACCTGGCAATGCATCACGTGGGTGGCAGCCTGTTATCCAGGGAGCTATGACAATCTGTTTATGGTGAGACAGACATTAGTCTCATTGATCTTTGAGACCTCCCCCCCACCCAACAATAAATGTGTATCAGAGATAATGGGAACTGCAGATGCTGGAGAATTCCAAGATAATAAAATGTGAGGCTGGATGAACACAGCAGGCCAAGCAGCATCTCAGGAGCACAAAAGCTGACGTTTCGGGCCTAGACCCAATGTGTATGACTAGCTACTGGGTGACAATGGATACCCTCTGATGCCATAGCTCATGGTGCACTGAGATTGCCCAGTCACCAATTGAGCACTCTGAAATGCGAGCTGCTCTGTCATTGGGAATATGAGCAAGCAATTATATCAGGAATTACAGGAGGATGCAATCAGGGCAACACCAGAGAGCTGCAGGTAGATTGACTACACCATGGAAAGAAAACATCAACATCAGATAGTAGGGTATATTTGAATGAGGTGCTCCCCCAAAAGACTGCAGAGCATCATCTGCACTTATTCTTTTTCAGTTCCTTCCTCATGAAAGCCTCAAGTATAAATGTTACTGACTTTATATGATTTACCTTCATTGCTCTTTACAAATGCTAAAACCAGGCGATGGAATTACAACATAACTGAAGTTATTAAACCAGCTTAGTGACAGAAAATGCTGCCCACACTCAGCAGGTCTGGCAGCATCTGCAGAGAGAAAAACTATGTTTTGATTCCAGAGATACTTGGAGCCCACAAGACATGAATGGTCTCTGAGAACCTGAAGATGGCTGCTCAAAGGTCCACATGCTGAGGCCCACACTCCCTTGGGGAGTGTAGGCCTCAGCAGTCTGTACCGCCTTGCTGATGGAAGGGTAATGGTGCAGCAGTGGGTGAGAAAACAGTAATGCTAGTATCTTGAGAGAGGCCAGTAATGTCCTCTTTTGTGATTCTTACAATACTGCTTCAGGACTAATTTTTAGCCTTTCCAGTGATCTGCTGTAGGATTGATCTCTGGACAGCTCACTCACTCTGTAAGCCATTCTGGCCCAAGCAGCCTGGAGCCACTGTGGAAATATGGTATGTGGCAGTTCTAGGAAGCTGCTGTGACCATAGTGGATGCTGTTGTCCAGGTCATCAGGCATTGGATAGACCTGGGAGACGCTCTATTTGAGAGACAGTGGGTTCCCGGGCTTGGTCTCAACATAGGGTCAGATATGGCGCTGAGTCTGCAAAATTTAAGGATCTGCAGAGAAATTGTTTCAGCAGGAAGAAACTATGTGCTTAGAGACTGCAGAGAAATTCAACAGCAAGAGTATGGTATTTTGTTTCTGGACATAGTGTCAAATGTTGACCTAATCTGCTCTGGAAAGTTTGTGCAGTGACATAATCAGATATGTAACAATGTATGTCTAAACTTGACCTCTGTTCCTGTGCCTTTCGAAGTCTACGCCTGCATATTTCTGCACATAGCAATTTCAACTTGCTGTGATGTGCCCATTCCTCTCAGTCTGTGTAGCTCCTGAGATCCCCATCTGACAATCTACCACTGACACTAACCCTCATGATGTTACATCAATCCAGCACAGTGACACTCACAGATGTAATTCCTCCATTTCTCTGTGCCCTTCTGTATTCTCACTAACAAGACTCCTTGCAGGAGAAAATAAAAGAAAGCAACAAGAAAAAGCAGAGAACCAGAGGTGGTCCCCCAGCTATGTTTGTACCCTCAGTTGCAGAGGATGAGGCTCCGAGTCTCCGTATCAGTGTCATTGGAATTGGAGAGATGGGGCCTCCTGGGTACTTGGTGCTATAATTAAATATCGCTAGTTATACAGTGTACATGTTACTTGATGAATACCCGGTGAAAGATGATCATGTTCACAATAATATTTTAAGAACTTCACCTTACCTTTGACGGATTGATTACTGACCCATTGACTGTCCCACGTGATGGTGCGCAGGAGAAGGAGGAAGGCTTCACAGAGGAGGTCATCCACACTGAGGATACTACAAGACTCACAAAGACCATCCAGTGGTATAGATACCTCACTTCAATGAGAACACCAAGAAATTCTGCTGAATTTTCACATCACAAATGAGCAACAAACAAGTACAAGCGAGCTCTACCAATTTCTTCTGCATTATAAATCTTATGTTAAATACAATTGATGTGATTGCCCTTCATCTCTCCACCTTCTGCAGCAAATTGTATTCTCTCTCATTGCCAACTGTGATGAAACTGGTAGCAATCCATCACCCTAAGCTTGGTTACTGAGCATGTTTATGAGGATCCATCTTGTGGTGACATCAGATCACATGGTGCTGGAGCTTGGGCCTGTATAGGACCAAAGCTGTCCTTTCTTTCTACCCACTGTTTAGATTACTGTTAAGTTAAACCTGTCACCTGTTAACTCAATCACCCCAGTGTAGACTTGATCATACGGCACTAACTATGATTAAGGTATGTAATTTATATATATTTTGAAATCATTTATTTTGAACCTGGATTTTTGAAGCTAATTGCCTATGAGTTTTTTTGTCTGTTTGGGGAGGTTTACTGATTAATTTTTGAGTATCTCTGTAGCCATGGTGATTTCTTTTAATAAAAACAGCCTGAAAGAGAGTTTTTGAGGCTAGTGAGAACTTGTTTACATTTGCAGCGTTTATAAGCGAACAAAGCAAGCTCTGCCTGCCTCTTTGTAGATACATGGAACAATCCCTTTTCCGAAGCTACACTGACTCTATCCCTCACCTCTTCCTCCCTTAAGTTGAATACTGAATCGGCGCCACCTCGTCTTCCAATGAGGAGCTCGAACAGTTCATCCACATCACTAACACCTTTCACCTCAACCTTAAGTTCACCTGGACCATCTCCAATGCCTCTCTCTCCTTCTTGGACCTCTCTGTTTCCATTTCTGGCAACCACCTGGAAACTGATATCCATTTCAAGCCCACTGACACCCATAGCTATCTAGAATACACCTCCTCTCACCCACTTCCCTGCAAAAATGCCATCCCTATTCCCAATTCCTTTGTCTCTGCTGCATCTGCTCCTGAGATGAGGCATTCCACTCCCGAACATCCCAGATGTCCTCGCTTTTCAAGGACCGCAACTTCCCCACCACAGTGGTCAAAAACATCCTTGACCGTGTCTCCCGAATTTCTCACAGCTCATCCCTCACACCCCCTCCCCGCAATAACAAACAAAACAGAATCTTCATCGTCCTCATGTACCACCCCACCAAGCTCCGGATCTAATGCATCATTCTCCACCACTTCCGCCATCTGCAATCTGACCCCACTACCAAAGACCTTTCTCCCTCTCCACCCTCATCTGCTTTCCAGAGGGACCACTCTCTCCATGACTCCCTCGTCCATGCCACACTCCGCATGAGCCGCACCGTTTTTCCCTGCACCCCCAGAAAGTGCTACACCTGCCCCTAAACCTCCTCCCTCACCCCCAACCAAGGCCTCAAGAAAACCTTCCACATTAAACAGACGTTCACCTGCACATCTGCTAATGTAGTATATTGTATCTGCTGTTCCCGATGTCGTCTCCTCTACACCGGGGAAACCAAGCGGAGGCTTGGAGACCGCTTTGTGGAGCACCTACACTCGGCTCACAACAAATGACTGCGCCTCCCAGTCACGAACCACTTTAGCACCCCCTCCCACTCCTTGGACGATATGTCCATCTTGGGCCTTCTCCAGTGCCACAATGATGCCACCCGAAGGTTGCAGGAACAGCACCTCATATTTCGCTTGGGAACTCTGCAGCCCAATGGTATCAATGTGGACTTCACAAGCTTCAAAATCTCCCCATCCCCAACCACATCCCAAAACCAGGCCAGCTCGTCCCTGCCTTCCTAACTTGTGTATCTTTTCTCCCACCGATCCACTCGTCCCACCTCCATCCCCACACCCCACCTCCTATTTTCCAACCCCATTCCCACATCCTTGACCTGTCTGTCTTCCTTTGACTGACCAACCCCCACCCTAACTCCCCACCTACACTCAACTTTACTGGCTCCATCCCGCCTCCTTGACCTGTCTGTCTCCTCTCCACCTATCTTCTCCTTTATCCATATTCCATCCACCTCCCCCTCTCTCTCTATTTATTTCAGAATCCCCTTCCCCTCCCCCATTTCTGAAGAAGGGGTCCTGAGCCAAAGCATCAGCTTTCCTTCTCCTCTGATGCTGCTTGGACTGTTGGCTTCATCCAGCTCTATACCTTGTTATCTCGGATTCTCCAGCATCGGCCATTCCTATTCTGTCTAATATTTTACACTATGTTTTCAGAGAGAAGATTCTGGACTTCTGGGAGCAGGGATTTAGGAAAAACACCTAAAACTTGGAAAAAATAAACTTTTATTTTGGTTTTGGTTTGGGCATTTCTGAAGGAGTCATGGCTGTAGCTGGATGTGCAAAGTGATTGATCCAAAGAAAGGGCAAAGATAGTTTAGAATTGGTAAGAATAGGTTAACTTAGTGCAAGGAATTTAGCCAGAGCAGAAGTGTTTGTTTAAAATCTTGGAGGAGTTACATGAAGCTGAAAACATCTCAGCTTAATTATATGACAAATCAAGGGAGAGGCTGTCAGTTTCCCATGACCAGGAATTAAAATCATACTTAAATCAAACCATGTATAGAATAGAGAAGTGCATTTTCTCTGGGGTTTGATTACTATAATGGGATGCAGTAGGAATTAATAAGATAATACATATATCGTTTAATTTATTCCATGTTATCTTAATTTCTTTTGCTTAGTATAGTTCTGTTATTATTAAACCCAAATCCTCAAATTTGCATACTTCTGTTTCAGCAAGAGACCACCTCGTTAAAAATGAAAAAGAAGTAAAATATTATTCTGTCAAACCAGATTTCAGTCTAGGATCTGATTTGTCTGGTAATAACATCAACTGGGATCATAACATAATGAGGAAATAAGCATGGACCAAGAAAAGAATGCTGATGAAGGGGAATATGGAAGTGGGGATTCTGTTTTTTACCTGCTTCTTTCCATCTCAGTCAATACTCCTCTTCTGAACCCTACCCCTTTAGGTGGGTATGTCCTTCATACATGCAACTGGAGTAGAACATTAATGGGTGCCTCAGTGAAGTATCCCAAACATCTCACGCTGTTTCTTCAAGAACATTTTGGAACAAAGCAGTCAGCTTGATCAGAACCCTATCCATCATTGTGAAAAATCACTCCCTTACAGTTCACAGTGACAGCACCCTACTTCATCCACCAAGTGCACCAAGACTCTTTCAACAGCATTTTTCAAATCTATGACCTCCACCACCCAGGAAGACAAGCACCAATTCCCATAGGCTCCCCCCAAAGACACACACCGGAAGCTAATTATCTTCTTTTTTTGCTGTAATTGGATGAAACTCCTGGAACATCCTTCCTGACAGCACCGTGGATGGACTTACACTAGATCGGCTGCAAAGGATCAAGAGGTAGCTCAGCATCACCTTTTCGAGGGTAATTGGGAAATTTAACAAATGTAGATTGTGTCAGTGACACTTTCATCCCAAGAGCAAATAAAAATTTTGAAAAACCTCCAGAGTAATTAATTTCACCTTCAGGGTGATGAAAGCGTTTACTGAGAATAAGTCCGTTGAGGAAAATCCTTTCGCATTGGTGGAAAAAAAAGTCAGACTGATATTTGGACAGGAATATTTGATAGCAAGAAATTATATAGAATTGAGAGATGTGGAATTTGTGTGGGTGGAGTTGAGGAACCGCAAAGGGGTAAAGAAGCCTGATGGGAGTTATATGCAGGCCTCCCAGCAATAGTCAGCATGTAGGGCAGATGCTAAGTCAGGAGATAGAAGCAGCAAGTAAGAAATTCACGATTACAATAATCATGAGGAATGTCAATAAACGGGTGGGCGCGGAAAATCAGGTTGATAGCAGTTCCAAAGTAAAGGAATCCGTGGAATTTTTATTAAATAGGTTTTTTTTGGAGCAGGACATGGTTCAGTAAACTAGGGAACAGGAAATTCTGGATTTGGTGATGTGTAATAAGGCAGGCTTAATCAGGGAGCTTAAGGGAGAGTGACCATAACATGATAAAATTCACCCCGCAGTTTGAGAGGCAGAAGCTGGAATCAGATATAATGGTATTATAATTGAGTAAAGGTAACTACAAAGTTATGAAAGAGGAGCTGGTCAAAGTTGATTGGAAGGGAAGGCTGACAGGGAAGACAGTCGAGCAACAGTGGTAGGACTTTCTGGCAGTAATATGGGATGCACACCAGAAATTCAACTCAAGGAAGAAAAAAAAATTACAAGGGAGGGACAAGGCATGGATAACGAGGGAAGTAAGGGATAGCATAAAAGTGAAATAAAAACAGAATATTGTGATGATAAGTGTGAAGCCAGAGGATCAGTAAGCCTTTAAACACAAGCAGAGGATAACTAGAAAAGCAATGAGGGGAAGATGAAATATGAGGGTAATCTAGACAGTAATACAAAAGTAAATTCAAAGTATTTTAATTTAGATATATAAAAGTTAGAGATACCGGATATTGGGCTGCTAGAAAATGAGGCTGGTGGAGGAGTAATGGAGCATAAAGAAATGGCAGAGGAACTGAATAGGTACTTTGCATCAATTTTGACAGTAGAAGAAACCAGTAACATACCAGAGCTTCAAGCAAATTAGGGGACAGCGGTGAGTGTTCGTGGCCACCAGTAATAAGAAGGTGCTGGTGAAGCTGGAAGGTCTGTGGGTGGATAAACCACCTGGACGAGGTGGACTATAGCCGAAGAGTTCTGAAGAAGATGTCTGATGAGATTATAGAGGCATTGATGGCGATCTTTCAGGAATCACTGGAGTCAGGGAAGGTCACAAAGCGCTGGGAAGTGGCTAAAACTTAAGATCTCTATTTAAGAAAGGAGGGAGAAAAAAGACAGGAAATCATAGGCCAATTCACCTGACCTCAGCTATTGGTAAGATTTTAGAGTTGATTATTAACAATGAGATTGCACAGTGCTTGGAACAGCACGGTAAAATAGAGTTGACTCAGCATGGCTTCAACAAGGGGAGATCATGCCTGACAAATCTGTTAGAATTCTTTGAGGAGGTAATGAGCTGGTTAGAAAAAGGAGAGCCATGGACATGTTCTTTTGGGAGTTGCAGAAGGCCTGTGACTAGGTGCCACACAGTAGATTGTGCAATAAGGTAAGAGCCCAGAGAGTTAGGACCAACGTACTGGCACAGATAGAAGATTGGCTGCCTAGTAGAAGGCAGAAGTAGGGATAAGGAGTCTTTTTCAGGGTAACAACTGGTGACTAGTGAAGTACTTAGGGGTTGGTGCCTGGACCACAACTATTCACATCATACATCAACAATCTAGATGAAGGAACTGAGGACATTGTTGCAAAGTTTTCAGATGATGCAAAGATTGGTGAAGGGGCAGGTAGTTTTAAGGAAGCAGGGAAGTTACAGAAGGGCTTGGACAGGCGGGGGGGGGAGGTGGACAGAGAAGTGGCAGATGGATGGCAAGGCGGAAAAGTGTGCAGCTATGCACATTGGTAGGAAGAACGGAGGCTTAGATTATTTTCTAAATGGGGAAAGACTTTGAAAATCTGAAACGCAAAGCATTTAGAAGTCCTAGTTCAGGAATCTTTTAAGGTTAACATGCCGGTTCAATTGGTAGTTAGGAAGGAAATGACAATGTTAACATTCATTTTGAGACGACTGAAATACATGAACAGAGATGTACAACTGATGCTGAATAATACTCCAGTGAGGCCATATGGAGTATTATGAGCAGTTTTGGGCTCTGTATGTAAGGAATGATCTGCTGGTCCTGGGGAAGCCCAGAGAAAGTTGACAAACTCAATCCCAGGGATTGTCATATGAGGAGTGGTTGAGGACTCTGGATCTCTCCTCAATGGAATTTAAAAGGATGCAGGGGGATCTGATTAAAGCTCACAGAACACTGTGAGATCTGGCTTCAGTTGATGTGGAGAAGAAGTTTCCCCTAGTAGGAGAGACTAGACCCAAAAGCACAGCCTCAGAGGGAAGGCACGACCCTTTCAAACTGAGATAAACAGGAATTCCTTCAACCAGAGGATAGTTAATCTATGGGAATCATTGCCATAGAAGGCTGTGGAAGCCAAGTCATTGAGCGTGCTTAGGGCAGAGACAAATCGGTTCTTCATGAGTAAGAGTTGAGAAGCATATCAGCCATGATTGAATGATGGAGCAGGCTCAATGGGCTGAATGACCTAATTCTGCTCCCATGTCTAACGGTCTTATGGTGTTTGCCTGACATTGGCTCAGCCCACTCAATTCCGATTGTTTTATCACCTTCATTTCCACTGGTGATTTCCAGGAAGAACAGGGAACCTGAACCCTCAGGGAATTTCAAAAGCCCAATTAAAATAGCTGCCAATCCCTTATTTAGGTTAGTTATTTCCTTCATCAAGTGCGTTTGAATATAGATGTCGATGGTGTTAAAGGTGGAATTGATACTTCGCAACCAGTACCTAACACTGGCTGTCAACTTCTGCCCTACCAAACATCCACCCACTCTCAAACTCATTCATTCTTTTGGGTTAAAGTACCCCTTCAAAGTGTGGTGAATGTAAATGAGTATACTAACAGGGCCTTTGATGATCCACATTTAAAATTCTGTGAGCTGTGCCCTGAGATGTGACTAGTGCCTGTGAAACATGCAGTCACATGTATTGTATGTATATCAGTGTACGTGAACAAAATGTTTGCCAGATGGGATCCTGCCTTAACAAATCCTGTCAATTCCCTAGCTCTCTTTTGACACTGGCAGCCTTGCCCTGGTTGTAGGATTTGTGGCTATCAACTCCTGGGGACTCTCCTTCCGACATGTTCATTACCTATTCTGTGGCTTGATTCGACCCTGTCGGTGCACATCTCCCCACACCAGTAACGCTCGTACTGTGTCCAAGAGCCATCCATGAGCTCTCTCTTTGAAGCATTCTTGAGCCACTCTGCAATTTGTACTTTTCTGTCAGCTAGCCCACTCCACACCTTCAGTTGGAATTGATGAAGGAAGGCTACATTGCTGGCTTCATGAAAATTGTTTCTCGTTAGCACTTAAGTGTCAAATGTGCAGGTGTAATTTTTAGCACCGACAAACATGTTTAACACGAGATAATGATCAATTAGCTCTAAGAAACACTCTAAGTCCAGACTTTCCAACAGGCATTTATATCTGTCTTGCACCCATTTAGCACCTGTGTGCACTTTTTTTTCAAAAAATAGCCCCAGCATATGCTTCATGCTGGTGAAATACTGCGATAAAGAAAATTACAGTCATTTTAGTGAAACACAAATGAAGATTAATAGGTTAATGAATTATTTTATTTTCCTTACTTCACCATAGTAACTTATTATAATTACTTGCACTCATTTAATTATATTTGAACCGAGGCCAAAAAATGATAATTTATTTTCACATTTGAAAGTGATGAATTTAATTTCTGTTGCTCTGGTTTCATGAGTCAACTCTTTAATAATGATTTTCTTAATAGTAACGATTTAGCATGGTTGCCAGAAAAGAAACCTTGCATGGTGTTGGGATAAAGTATCAGTTAATGTGATTTTGTTTCCTCTTTTCAAAAAGGTGTCAGACCTCATTCACCTCTCACATAATTTTCCCTATTTGCTGAATATTTTTGAGATAACAATAAACAGAACAGCTCAACATGACTGGAACATAAATGTTAGATTTAGAAACTGTGTTGTGAATGCCACTGAATGAAATTCTTGTACATTATTCACCCAGAGCTGTGGGTTTCAGTTGGCTTAAACAGGTTTCCAGCTAACCACAATAATGCGATTGCCCTAATTCTCCCAGTCATTGGAATGGTTCATTGCTATTGTCTTTCTGGGAGGGATTCTGTATATGGTAGTTATCTTCCCTGTGTCAATCTGTTGTATTCTTTCCGTAAAATTATATTGCATAGATTCAAGAAGTTATCCAGTATTTACAGCAGAGGGAAAGTTGGGGGAAATGCCAAGAGAGACTCTTTTCAACATCAAAACCAGATAGTCCCATTTTCAAAGATAATGGGAACTGCAGATGCTGGAGAATCCAAGATAATAAAATGTGAGGCTGGATGAACACAGCAGGCCAAGCAGCATCTCAGGAGCACAAAAGCTGACGTTTCGGGCCTAGACCCTTCATCAGAGAGGGGAATGGGGTGAGGGTTCTGGAATAAATAGGGAGAGAGGGGGAGACGGACCGAAGATGGAGAGAAAAGAAGATAGGTGGAGAGAGTATAGGTGGGGAGGTAGGGAGGGGATAGGTCAGTCCAGGGAAGACGGACAGGTCAAGGAGGTGGGATGAGGTTAGTAGGTAGATGGGGGTGCGGCTTGGGGTGGGAGGAAGGGATGGGTGAGAGGAAGAACAGGTTAGGGAGGCAGAGACAGGTTGGACTGGTTTTGCGATGCAGTGGGTGGAGGGGAAGAGCTGGGCTGGTTGTGTGGTGCAGCGGGGGGAGGGGACGAACTGGGCTGGTTTAGGGATGCAGTTGGGGAAGGGGAGATTTTGAAACTGGTGAAGTCCACATTGATACCATTAGGCTGCAGGGTTCCCAGGCGGAATATGAGTTGCTGTTCCTGCAACCTTCGGGTGGCATCATTGTGGCAGTGCAGGAGGCCCATGATGGACATGTCATCTAAAGAATGGGAGGGGGAGTGGAAATGGTTTGCAACTGGGAGGTGCAGTTGTTTGTTGCGAACTGAGCGGAGGTGTTCTGCAAAGCGGTCTCCAAGCCTCCGCTTGGTTTCCCCAATGTAGAGAAAGCCACACCAGGTACAGTGGATGCAGTATACCACATTGGCAGATGTGCAGGTGAACCTCTGCTTAATGTGGAATGTCATCTTGGGGCCTGGGATAGGGGTGAGGGGGGAGGTGTGGAGTCAAGTGTAGCATTTCCTGCGGTTGCAGGGGAAGCTGCCGGGCGTGGTGGGGTTGGAGGGCAGTGTGGAGCGAACAAGGGAGTCACGGAGAGAGTGGTCTCTCCGGAAAGCAGACAGGGGTGGGGATGGAAAAATGTCTTGGGTGGTGGGGTCGGATTGTAGATGGCGGAAGTGTCGGAGGATGATGCGTTGTATCCGGAGGTTGGTGGGGTGGTGCGTGAGAATGAGGGGGATCCTCTTTGGGCGGTTGTGGCGGGGGCAGGGTGTGAGGGATGTGTTGCGGGAAATGCGGGAGACGCGGTCAAGGGCGTTCTCGATCACTGTGGGGGGAAAGTTGCGGTCCTTGAAGAACTTGGACATCTGGGATGTCCCATTTTCAAACCGAATCCTGGATATCCTGATGAGGTTCTCAGTATTGAGCAGAGAGATGCATACGAGTATAGATCATCTCATAGATTTCCTCATTATCACTGTCATTATTGCCTGATTTGACCTCGTTAATATGCAGTCTCCCACCCCAAATGTCTAGAATTCCTGATGTGAGAGGCAGCAGGTATACTTGGTGACTCCAGCTTACTGCCTGCTCTTCTTGCCCTCCACCTTGGACACCAGCATCTCAGGGCACACATTGTGGGCAATGACCACACGCACTCTGCATTCACAGACCTTAGCTCTGATACGTACCAGCCTCACCATATCATCATGAATCGATTCATTTCTGATCAACCTGCAGGATGGTTCTGAACTTCAATGGTGCTCTTTGAAGTGCACCAACAACGCTGCTGCCTGGAAAGTTTGTGCAGAGTCAGGCACCCAGTCCACAGATTGGAGCAGACTGTGTCTCTTGGCTGTTCACTCAGTTAGTGAATACTCATTTTGCACTTCCCTGGATGCTCACAGCATCTGTGTCTTTCCTTGCATTGCTTCACCCTGCCTTTTCACATTTTCCCCCCTCAGATGGAACTTAAAGGCTCATAATTCTTTTGTCTTACCTTGCTGTTTAACAAAGACAGAAAGCCAGGCAGCTTGTCATGGTTGTAAGCAATCATCTGTCAAACTGTACAGCACAATGCTACATCAATCTCACACCTACACCATATGCCAGCAGCCTGCATTGCAAATACACTGCATGTGCATCAACCAACTGACTGTGTCACAAATCAAAGGCGTATAGAGTTCAGTCAGGTTGAGGAGGGGGATGTGGGGAGCTTCCTTCAGTCAGGGGGCTCTGTACAGTCCATCAAGAGCAGTGTCCACTCTCAGCATTTGGCTCGGGTATGGTCTGTTGTTTGTCAAAGTCAGGGGCTCCATCTCATTCCAGTTTGGGAATCTACCGTGGCTAGTCCTATAGGTCTAGTGCAAGCAGTCAGGGTTGATCATTCATCGGGGATCTGCACAGAGAGCAGTCAAGGGCTTGATCAGCCATGGATGGGGCAATACATGCAGTTCAGTCAAGAGTGTGGCTGTCCGTCAGTCCTGGGGGTCTGTGGAGTTTAGATGAAGGAAGGAGTAGCAGGAGACACTGTTGTAGTAAGGAAATGGGAAATGCTGAGAATTGGAGGCAGTGACAGATAAATAAAGTATATCCATGGAATATGGAAGGGTAAAGCTAATGAAGGGGGGAAATTCGATACAAAAGGAAGTCAGTTGGTAGTGCCTGAGAGAATATAAGTTGCTGAGAGAGTGAGGTTATTGGTGGTTATCACCATTGTAGCCTTGATGGGGTGAGTACACATTGGAATGATGGAAATTATAAAATTGTAGGCACAAGGGTTAGGAGTGAAGGATAAGTGTTGCAGTCATAACTCCAGTCATGTTCTGAGTGTGAACATGTTGGGGATCAATAGTGATGGGCTGTCCAGGCAGAGCTAGGTGAAAGTATCATGAAGGTTTAGGACTGGGTGGGGGGAGACTAGCGACAAGGCCAAGTCTGGGACTTACACTGCCCAGCATAAACTGCAATGCCTTCTACAATCTCTTGATTCTTAAATGTAATCAATAAATGGAATGTAACCTGCTCCATGGAAAGCAGAGTAAATTGTTTAGGTTTTATTTAGTAAGAGTTGAGATTTGAGTTGAGTAAAGACGCATGTAGGTAGAGTCAGGCTCACACAGACCCGGGTTTTAGTTTTGCTTCCAGTTGTTGAAGTTGGGATTTATAGAGTTGAATCTGCTGGATACAACTCTCTTTCTCTCTCTGTTGCTTGGTTCATTCTTTCAGTTTTTCCTTTATTCCAGACTGGAGTAGAAAGCAAGTGAGGGAAGTCTGTTTTGCTGAATTTGCCTTTGCCAATGGTGTGTTAAAGGGATGCTGCTGTATTAGAACAGTTGATAAGTAGTAGTTAAATAATATATTATTTTGTTAAGTATTAAGTTATGTCAATTCTTTTTTGTTAGTATTTTAACTGTGGTGTAAGAATAAAGTATGTTTTGTTTAAAGCCAATTAGTTTGACCAGTCAAATCAGATCTGGAATGCAGCTCCTTATACTTGCCTCTAAGTAAAGTAAAAGGTCGGGTCTAGGCTATCTCCTTGATACATTTTGAGGGGGTTTGGTCTGATCCGCAACAGTGTTTCTTCAACTGCTTTATTCAAGCAGTGGGGGAGGCTGTTTGTAGATGGTTCAGATCCAGGGGTATGGAACTGACTCCCTCCCAATTTTACCTGTAAATATAATGAAATGTGTGTACATACAATGATGCTTTTTTGTGTGCAATGTAGCATGGGAGGAGGAGGGTTCTGTACTCATGCAGCATTTGCAATCTTTTACTGTATCTTTATGACATGATTGGTGGTGCTTTCACCTGAATAAGTCTCAGTGTCAAAATTGCATGTGATGCCAATACTGACTGCTCACATTACTATGGGCCTGTTCTTCCTTTTGCCACAGGTTCATTGCAAATGTGACCAATGGATCCAGACACAGGAGGAGTTATTATTGCTGTTACTGGAATGCAACAAAGGTGCACAAAAATGGAAGAAGAACAGATGGGCTAGCAAGTGCAATGGAAGCAGCAACCTCGTGCAGATACTGAACAGCCTGCACATGAAGAGGTAGCAGCTGAAGTTCACCTAATTATCTGCAGGACATCCAGCAGTTTCTGGGTCTACTGTCCTCCATACCAATTTCTCCAGCTGAGAGAGGTCCAGTGTTCTGACATACTGAGAATGTCCAGTGACACGGGCACAGAATGATGACAGTTGCTGGAATGGGACCTGTGACCTGAGGCAAGCAACTGGAGGAGGCAAAGAGGAGGTGTAATGGAAGCCGATAAGTGGGAGAGTGGCAGCAGTCTTCCAAGGAGGAAGATAGGACATTGAGCAGGAGGACTGTCATCTATCTGATAATTCATAGCAGGATTGGTTGACTTAGAGAGGGCTGTAAGAAAGGATGAGCCTAAAGTCAGGTGAGCTGTATAGTCTCATGCTGAATGTAGGAATGTGCAGTTACAGGTAGGAGGAATGCCAGCCATGGCGCCTACGTGCTGTGAGGAGTTTTGGTTTGTGGCTGCTATGCTACTGCATTGATGGTACAAGGCATATCCAGACTTCCAACGTTTAACTGGGTGCACGGCTGGAGGCCAATGTTTGCACTGGCATCAGGGATCCTGGGATATCCCAGCAAGTACTTCTGACCATGGCGAGTGGTGATCGCAGCTAGCATCAGACAAGAGGGGCTCCACAGAGGTGTAGTACCTCGGGGAATTTGGAACAATAACGTGAGAAAATTCAACAGGCCTTGCCGAGAGACAAACTTAATGAAAATGACACTTAGCCAATTCCTGGTAACATTCAGCTCATGGTATTTATTCTCTGGGTGATAGCTTCCCAAACCTTTCGAGGCTGGTTTCTGAGAAGGAATGCTTTCTATCTTAAAAAGACAATCCATCCATTGCCACATTTTCCTATTGCCACCAAAGCATCTGGATTGAAAGCTGACACCTTTTCCATATTAGCATATCATCATGGTGGTCAACAGTTCTGAAACCCTGATCTGAAGTGTCTCAATTTATCAGCCGCTGTCTTTGAAGAATTGAGAATCCAGTTTCCTATGCACAGCCAACCAGCAATTAAACTTCACTCTCCGCGGAAGGTGTCTACATGCAGCTAACACATTTAAGAGAATGACAGGGCCGTCGCCAGAAAATTCAGTTTCAGCACATCACACATATACAAATCTCAGATTTTCATTTTCTCAGACAAGTAGTCGTTTTGTAATTTATTTGTATGTCCAGAACAAAAATCAGAATCTATTTGAATGCACTGCCTGATATGTCAATACCAATTAATTTACTAACAGTGAATAAACTTGTCAAATTATGAAAAGATTTTTGCTGTCTGCACTGAAGAATTTATCTGTTTCAGCCTAATGTTCTAACAATTTATTGGTTATCTAATGTAGTATTTCTGAACTGATGAAGATGAATGGGCTGCAGCTTTTTGTGCACAAGGATTTTATATTTAATTACATATGTCAAATTAGTTTAAAAGGTTGTTCAAGCAATCTGAGATTTAGATTTATAACAATGACTAAGGGAGGAGTTAAAGGGGACTTCATTCTCAATGTTACAGATGCAGTGACAATGTAATTTATACCACTGAATAGATACTAAAGTCTGCATTTTTGCTCTCCAGTTACATGGGCAAAATTGGGAAATTTCTCATCCCAGCAGAAGCTGCCTTGAACGGCCAAATGTTTGCTTTGAGAAATAAGGTTTGGGATGGAGTCCCATCCATGAACCCTGTAGTAATACAAATGTAGAGGTGGTCTCAATATAAACAAAGTGAGTCAGTGAAGAACTAAAAGAAGGACCTTTACTATGTTCATGCCATGTAGCAGGGGGTGGACACAAGTATTGTTGTCGCCAGAAAGAGATGCCAGCCAGCAGTCATGTGGCCGCTAACTCTAAGTATTGACCAAAGGGAAGGGATGGGCTTTCCAAAGGAAAACATTGTCACCATGGTGCCGGTTCACCTACAATGAAAGAACACACTCTACAACGTTAAGGCTGGAAAAGGATAGCACCATGGAAATGAAAGTATCGTTGTACTCTCAGCTCCTCACAACATTCTGTAGTGACTCAGATTACTATGGTGCCTCAGGTCATGTCTGACACACATCACCTTTGCCCTTCCACCTACTCTCTTTTCTACTCATCTCTCAGGATAGTATCATGTAATTGAGCTTTGAAAATTTTCACAGCTCCTCAACGTCATGATGAAAGGCTATTACTCAGAGAGAGCAGGATAGTAGGTAATTTGCCAATGGAAGGACAGCATGCCATTTGGGAATGAAAGGAGTGACAGTTGGCCTACAATGCTTCCATTCAATTTATCACCAGCGAACCTCGTCACCCTATGTTATCCAATTGATAGAATAGGGAACAAGGTTGCGTCTGAAAGCAGATATATGTGTGAGACCGTTTGAAGCTGGAAGCCTTTCAGGTCTTGTTTTCCATTTCCACAAATCTTTGAGAAAGGTTCAAGAAAAGTGTGACTCACTGCCTGAATTGTTAGATCATGATTAAAGTGGTCCAGAGACCTCACAGCACCATATATTGCAGTGACCAATGAAAGCCACCTAAAGTGATAAACAGGCATGGTAAGAGACAACCTCCATCGTGAGGGAAATGGCAGACAATGTCTGATTATTGGTACAATGTCGGAGGAACATAAGAACTAGGAGCAGGAGTAGGCCGTCCGAGCCTGCTCTACCATTCAATAAGATCATGGCTGATCTTGTAATGACTCAGATCCACTTACCCGTGCTCTCACTGTATCCCTTAATTCCTTTATTGTTCAAAAAATATCTGCCCTAGCTTTAAAAACATTTACTGAAATAGCGTCAACTACTTCACTGGGCAAAGGAATTCCATAGACTAACAACCCTCTGAGTGAAGAAGTTACTTCTCAATTCAGTCCTAAATCTGTTCCCTCTAATCTTGAGACTATGCCCTCTTGTCCTAGGTTCACCTGCCAGTGGGAACATCCTCTCTACTTCTACCTTATCTAGTCCCTTCATAATTTTATACGTTCCTATAAGATCCCCTCTCAATCTTCTGAATTCCAATGAATATAATCCCAGTCTACTCAGTCTCTCCTCATAAGCCAAACACCCTCAACTCCGGAATCAACCTGGTAAACCTCCTCTTCACCCCCTCCAGTGCCACCACACCCTTCCTCAAGTAAGGAGGCCAAAACTGCACACAATACTCCAGGTTTGGCCTCACCAGCACCTTGTACAGCTGCAACATGACCTCTCTGCTTTTAAACTCAATCTCTTTAGCAATCAAGGACAAAATTCCATTTGCCTTCCTAATTACTTGCTGGACCTGCAGACCAACCTTCTATGATTCATGGACAAAGACACCCAGGTCCCTCTGCATAGCAGCATGCTGCAACTTTTTACCATTCAAGTAATAAACTTTCTTATTATTCCTCCTACCAAAATGTATGACTTCACATTTATTTACATTGTATTCCATCTGCTAGACCTTTACCCACTCACTCAATGTATCTATGTTCCTCTGCAAAGTTTCACAGTCCTCTGCACACTTTGCTCTGCCTCTCATCTTCGTGCCATCTGCAAACTTTGACACCCTACATGTGGTCCTCAACTCAAAATCGTCTATATAAATTGTAAATAATTGTGGTCCCAACACCAAACCCTGAGGCACACCACTAGCCACTGATTTCCAGCCAGAATAGCACTCATTTATCCCCACTCTTTGCTTCCTGTTTGTCAACCAATCCTTTATCCATGCTAATACTTTACCCCTAACGCAGCAGCCTCTTGTGCGGCACCTTGTCGAAGGCCTTTTGGAAATTTAGGTACACCACATCCACTGGGTCCCCATTGTCCACCTTGCTCGTAATGTCTTCATAGAATTCCAAAAGATTTGTCAAACATGACCTGCCCTTCATGAACCCATGCTGCATTTGCCCAACGGGACAATTTCTCTCGAGATGCCTTGCTATTTCTTCCTTGATAATAGACTCAAGCATCTTCCCCAGTATAGAAGTTAATCTAACCAGTCTATAGTTCCCCATCTTTTGTCTACCTCCCTTTTTACACAGTCACATCACATTTGCTCTTTTCCAATCTGCTGGGGTTGCCCCAGAGTCCAGCGAATTTTGGAAAATTACCGCCAGTGCATCAGCTCATTCTCCCGCCAACTCTTTTAGTACCCTGGGATACATTCCATCAGGGCCAGGAGACTTATCAATCCTTAGCTCCATTAGCTTGCCCAACACTACCTCTTCTGTAATAATGATAACGGGAACTGCAGATGCTGGAGAATCCAAGATAATAAAATGTGGAGCTGGATGAACACAGCAGGCCAAGCAGCATCTCAGGAGCACAAAAGCTGACGTTTCGGGCCTAGACCCTTCATCAGAGAGGCCCGAAACTTCAGCTTTTGTGCTCCTGAGATGCTGCTGGGCCTGCTGTGTTCATCCAGCCTCACATTTTATTATCTCTTCTGTAATAATGATTGTTTCTAGGTCCTCACCTACCTTCGTCTCTTCATCAATTACTGGCTTGTTATTAGTGTCCTCCACTGCGAAGACCGACACAAAATACCTGTTCAATGCCTTGGCCATTTTATCGTATCCCAAAACAAATTCCCCTTCTCATCCTCTAAAGGGTCAATGTTTACTTTAGCCGCTCTTTTTCATTTTATATATATCTATAGAAACTTTTGCTATCTGTCTTTACATTCTGTGCTAGTTTTTTTCTCATTTTCTATCTTACTTTTCTTGATAGCTCTTTTTGTGGCTTTCTGTTGACTTTTAAAGTTTTCCCGATTTTCTAGTTTCATGCTGTTTTTGGCCACTTTGTATGCCTTCTCTTTCAATTTGATAGCCTCCCTTATTTTCTTAGACGCCCATAGCAGATTACCCATTTTCTTACAGTCCTTCCTTTTCACTGGAATATACTTTTGCTGAGCACTTTGAAAAATTGCTTTGGAAGTCCTCCACTGCTCGTCAACTGTCCCACCATAAAATCCTTGCTTTCACTCTGCTTTAGTCAAGTCCTCCCTCATTCTATTGCAGTCCCCCTTGTTCAAGCACAGGACCCAGGTATTGGAGGAGGCTGTGTGACCACTGTATTCTGACAAGACACTCTGGCTGTTTGGCACAAGCACACAAATGTCTATGTGATGGTTCACGTGTGGATGCTGCAAATACTCGGTGTGACCTATCATATAGCTTTCCCATAACGTGAACGCGTATGCGTTCAGTGTACTCGTGCAGATGGACAGAGCAGAGGTGTGATGCTAATTGTCAGCCAATATCTGTTCTCAAACTGAGAATGCTGGAGAAACTCAGCATGTCCGGCAGCATTTGTGGTGAGAGAAACAAATAATGCTTTGAGTCCAACATTTCTTCTTCAGAAAAGTATCTGTATGCTGTTCCTGCAGGACAAGTGGGTCTATATTTGATCTGATATATTGTAATCACATGATGCCTTGAAATTGTCATGGAGAGGAGGTGGAGAGTCGGGTGGAGGTGGTAATCAAGGACCTGAAATAACCAGTCATGGAGATAGTCAGGGAGACTACATTGGTAGTTGAGAGCAATAGAGAATTACATTCAAATCAGATGCTAGTGATGGTGGTTGAGGCACTTTCCAACACGGTGCTAAAATTGGAGGTGATTTCATTAATTCACTAAGCAGAAGGGAATATTGATATGTGGGGGGCCTGAAGTTTGGGCTCCAAGCTAAGTGCGCTGCAATTATGGTTGGGGCTGAAGGCAGTGATGTGTATCTGAGTGTGCCTTCAGAATGTAAAGGGTTAAATATCATTCTCTCCTTTTGTTCGTCACATGGGTCCACATGTCATTTGCTAACCCTTCACATTGCATACACCCCACATCACCTGGGCTTTAGGACAAGCAATCATATCTGACTAGCTCCCATTCTGCCGGCATAGACCATTAGCACATGGCAGGGATATAGCACAAAGTTACAGTCGGTGGCATGTGGTGAAGCACACTGCATTGGATAGTAGACCAGGTTGTTGTGTCAGAACTATTCAAGTACAGTCAACTCTGTTTGGCTGAGGGCACCCAGAAGTATAGATTAATTGTTTTCTCTCTGGCAAAAAGTTTTAACTGAAAGAGAAATCTACATTCTAGTCCCTTCTCTTCCCCCATTTCTGAAGAATGGTCCCGACCCGAAACATCAAACTTTCCTGCCCTCTGATGTTGCTTGTCCTACTGTGTTCATCCAGCTCTACGCCTTGTTATCGCAGACTCCAGCATCAGCAGTTCCTACTGTCTCTGAGTGAGTTTTAAGCCCACTGCGAAGTTTCTTCTAAGGATGCCTACCTTGAAGAAGTTACCTCTCCCTCCAGAATGACCTCACTATCCCACTATCCACCTTCAATGATTGCCTCCCCCCACCTGTCTATTTACTCTAGCATCCCCTTCCCCTTTCCCCCTTTCTGAAGAAGGGTCCAGACCCGAAACATCAGCTTTCTTGCTCCTTTGATACTGCCTGGCCTGGTGTGTTCATCCAGCTCCACGCTTTGTTATCTCTATCTTCATTCTGCTGTCTCCACCGTGAGTCCAGAGTCGGCTCACCAGTGACACCTGTGATACCACCCGTCCATCACCGGCCCCTGCACTGGACCTACCATCATAGGAATTGCCACTCTTTCGGCACTAACTGTTCACCATTGGCCCATCTCACTACCACCAAGTTCCCAGCTGAATCCACGCTCACCGCACAGCCAGAAGTCCCCAGCCCTGCTGCCTTCATTGCCTCATCCATAACTAGAAGTCCCCACTGCAGGCCTATTGTGATTGCAGCTAGGAGTCCCTGGCTGCGCCATGCCAAGGGTCCTTCTGTGGGTACGCTCCTCCGAGTTGTCTCTTTGTCAGCGGTGAAAACATGAAGAATCTGCTGCTGCCTCTTATTGCAGAGGAGCCACTGCCGCTGTCTCCATTTGGCAGGAGGCTGCCACCAATTTGCGTCTCACTGCCACGCCGAAGCCGCTGACTAGCCGGACAAAGAAATGAAAATCGAAAGAAAAAAAAAGAGAAAAAGCAATAGTAAGAAGAGAAAAATACAGAAAGAATGCAGATGTAAGTGGATGAGCCTCAGACAAGTGCCCACATACAGCCTGGTACCCCGTTGCCATCTTGGACAGCCCGAGAAATTGAAAGGACAATTTAGAACTTCACTCAATGAAAATTATGTTAGAAAATGAGCCTTATCAAATTTTAAAAAGTTACTGGTTTAAGCTATTTGCTGCAATTGTGAGCCTTGGAGTTGATGCCCATCTCTTTACTGTGGCATGTGCATCATTATTATATATTATGGCCAATATCAAATGCAATGTATTGTGAACTTTGAGCTTTGTTTTCCTTTATAGCCTTTTGGAATGATGTTGAAAGCAAAGTGGCAGGAAGTTTAGTTACTTTGGCCGATTTGACTGATCCTGCAAAATGATTGGACCCTTCAAAACCCTCTATCCTGTTATCATGTAAGAAACTATACCTTGCTCCACAGAGCTGGCTATGAGTATTTAGGCTCGCAGTTCCGGATGTTCTTGATGTGTGCCAAATTTTTGAAATCAAAACTTTATATTGGGTTTATATTGTCCCGAATAATTGTGCTTTATGTTTGAGCACTTCATCAATAAGCTCCAATTTGGAATTACTGAAGTGTGCCTTGCATCCTTATGATTACTCAGGTTCAGTGCTGCTTGAATAAGTCTTTTGGCACTGCACTGTAATCTGTGAGCCTTGGAGTTGATGCCATCTCTTTACTGTGGCATGTGCATCATTATTATATATTATGATTTCATTTCCACCTCATAGAATGCTTCATTGCACATGTCAAGAGTGTGTCGCCACATGAATCTCAGCTATTTTCCTAACACATGCCACAAACAAGATTTATATCCATAGTAAGCTTAATAGCAATTAAGACTGTCCTCAGTAAATAGTAAGACCTCTGATCCTTCATAAAAAAAATCAGGTGCTGGCTGATAATTTATTCTCTCTGACAATTTTTTTCTTCCAGTAATACTTCTGATAATTGTATATTTAAATTATTCAGCCAATGTCTCCTATAATTTTTGCAGTTGAAAAGAGAGGGGGTCAGTAGAAAAGTGGCAGGAAGCTATCTAATGGACCTAACACAATAATCGGAATGATAAAGACGCATGTTTGTCCATCTTGTGACAATATTTTTGTTGATGTGTTCTGCGATGTCCAACAATACAGCAAAGAGGACTCTAATTACACTACTTAAAGGTTGAATATTTTTCCTGAACAATCTCGCAAGCATTATCATAGCTGCTGCAATGTCGGCTTGCTTCACCAAGAACTGCAGTGGTCATCTTTAGTTTTGGAGAAAAAAAAACAAAAATAGAAACTGCAGTAAACAAAACATGGCTCAGCATGAGGAACATTGTATGAAAGTGTCATTGTTCTGAGAAAGTGCAATTCAAATTAATGAATCAGGTATCAGGAGCTACCAATTCTTCAGCCAGTTATAACACACACCAATATTATCTAGAGCTAGGTGGAAATGGTACGTACTAAAAGAAAGTTTGAGGCCATATTTTTAAGCAAAAGACCCTCAACTGAAATAGCAGATGTCTGAGTAATATTGAGCTGTGACATAAATGTGGAATTATTGTTCCAGTCTAGATCGCGTCAAGTGATCACATCTGATGTTTGTAAGTCAGGTCCATCTTTGGTTGGAAACTTAGACAGCTAAGAAGACTTTTTGATTCCTTCTATTGTAAATGTAGGACTTCTCCTACAAGGCAGCACGGTGGCTTAGTGGTTAGCACTGCAGCCTCACAGCGTCAGGGACCTGGGTTCGATTCCAGCCTCGGGCGACTGTCTGTGTGGAGTTTGCACATTCTCCCTGTGTCTGCGAGGGTTCCCTCCAGGTGCTCCGGTTTCCTCCCACAGTCCAAAGATGTGCAGGCTAGGTGGATTGGCCATGCTAAATTGCCCATAGTGCTCAGGGGTGAGTGGATTATAGGGGGATGGGTCTGGGTGGGATGGTTCAAGGGGCGGTGTGGACTTGTGGGCCTGAAGGGCCTGTTTCCACACTGTAGGGAATCTAATCTAATGTAATCTTCTCAAAAAAATCTGGTAAATAAATACCTGATTTAGGGTTCCGGTCCTTAACAAAATAAGAAATTGTTTCACCTATAGATTTTTAAGTATTTGGAAGCATTAGAGGGAAGATGGCTACTAATCTAGTCAAATTGAACCTGAGCCACATAAATAAAGTTGGTCAATAATGTAACATTGGTTTGGTTGGAAATTTTCTTTCAAATGTTGAGCATACATATGATATATGAATATTAATATTTTTAAAAAATAAATGAAATGGAATATGTTTCTTATGTGACGGAGTAGAGTCCTTGCAATCAGCGATTCTGGTATAAGTTCTAATTCTTAACCATCCCAATATATGTTAGACTCTTAGCTGCCTTCTGAAATAGCCTAGCAAGTCAATTAGCTCAAGAGCAGTTGGGGATAGACAATAAATCATGACATTGCCAGTGTCAGCCACGTCCCACGAAGTAAAAAAAAAGTTGTAATTAGAATTTGTCTATTGTGAAGTTTTTTTTTCTCACCACCATAACACATAAATATTTTTGGTAACAAATTTTGCTCTAAAAACGTCCTCAACACATTTAAGACTGTTGCTTATACAGCTGCAGATTGATTGATCACACATTGTAAGCATTTTAAATCAGTCTCAACACAGCAACTGTGAGTACCTCAATTTTAAATAGCTGAAAGTTACCAATTCTAATAAAATGCACAGCTAGTTTCTAGATAATTTGAGAAACAGTAACTAGTTTCCGAGCAATTTTTATTTTACATCAAAAACTTTGAAATTCTACCTATTACCTCCTTTTTAAAGCCTTTTCAAATTAGTGGAGAGTCCCAATATGGAAACTTGATTGGAGATGTGATTAATTTGTGGATGCGGACTGCTTCTAGTTTTACAAAATGTTGCAGAACTTGCCTTGCATTGAATGCAATTTGTGCTTCAAGTATTCTGATCACATACCTTGGTTAGTTCAACATTTGAGAAAATGCGCTGGAGAGCTTTGAAAGTAAGAGTAAATCAAAAACAATCTTCCTTTTAGCACATTCGAATACATTTTGATTTCATAATATGAACGTTGTCTTTCCAAGAATCAGAATTTGCTCTTTGTCATAGCCTAGTTCACAACAAGTGAAGAATATTTTAATGCAGTGTGTTCTCCAATCCACACAACAGAGATTTAGTTTGAATTGTTTTGTACAGTCTTGTTTTCTAATGAGTTCTCTGCTGAACAGTTTCATTTAAATGATCACATATGTGCTTGTAGATTGCCTCTTGCTAGCAGGGTAGCATCAAAGCAGATGGTGTGAAGAAGATAATTCTGGATGGGCTTGCAGCCATGGGGCCACTGTTGATGTGATTTAGAATTCTGTTTGGTTCAGTGAAGTATTTTCAAGATTATAATGTTATTTCAGATCTTCTCTTTTCTGTGTGAAGTACTGAGGTTGGTAAGTTGACTTCATGGGTGTTGTGTAATCATTCGCTTAGCTGCTTTTCAATCTGTCTTAGCAGGAGGTAAATGAAGGATGTTAAGCACAAAATTCCAGAATGATTCCTCAGGTCAGCACTCATAAACAGACTAGAACCAGAAAGGAACAAACAATGAAGGCATAGAGAGGTGGAAACAGGTGCATGTGTAGAAAGGAGGCATCTACATACAGATCACGAAGATATTTGTCTGTTTTCTCAGTACTTGTGTTCCCTTCATGACTTTCAGCAATGCCCATTTTTGGCTTCAGAATAAGGCAGTGAGAGCAAATAATATTATTTTCCTTTTGGTTTCATGGATTGCTTTGAAATCAATGACAACTTAGATTTTCAAAACAAATTTGTGCTTTCTCAAATCTTTAAATCATCATCTGAGGGTAAAAGAGTTCGACAGGTATTGTTTGGTTGTTGGAACAAGTCAGCAGACTTCACTCTGTCCTTTTGCTTCAGGCCAGATCCAACTTTATGTGGTGTGATCTGGATAAATGTGAGAGCTTCATTAAGGAAATTTGTGAATTTTGATTCAAACTGAGTTGCAAAGTTTCTCAGTTAGAATTATACAACCTCAAACAGTGTTCCGCTTTCCTCCCACAGCCCAAAGATGTGTGGGTTAGGTGGATTGGCCATGCTAAATTACCCATAATGCCCAGGGATGTACAGGCTAGGGGGGATTGGTCAGGGTTACAGGGATAGGGTAGTGGAGTGTATCTGGATAGAATTGTATTTGGAGGGTCATTGTGGACTCAAGGGACCAAATGGCCTGCTTCCACACTGTAGGGATTCTATGATTCTCTGAATGATATGGCCTTGCACAAATGGATCCATACAAAATGTTTGCCACTATTTGGTAATTCACCAGAGTTGAACTGTTTTGAAGTGCTGATTTGCTGCTGTTGAGGATTTCCCTCATGCTGATATTTCCTGATGTTTTCTCTGCCTATTTACTGGTGTGTTTGGTTTGTTGGAGAATACTCGCCTGAAGTTGACCCAATTGATACTATTGGACAAATTTATCTACTGGATTAGGAGTATCAAAATCCTGTTGATTTGTATCACAGTGCTGCATTAGATATTGGGGAGAAAAGTGTCAAGTGCAGGGATGTCTAAACACATATATTTTCTCCTGTTAATGCCACCAAGGTACTATTTTTACGCACTACATCATATTTGCATGAGTAAGTCAAAGAGAAGGTTGGAGTCTGTTGTAGGCTGGCACTGACAGACTCCAGTACTGGGGAAACTCTTTCTATGACCGTGGACCTCACCAGTGCAATGTCTTTTTTTGCAGGAAAATCTTCCATGGCCACTACATAAAGCCATTGGCCAAGTAAAGCAGTCTGCACTTCAAACGTCCATGGAGCATGTGGCTGATGTACAGATTTTCCAAAAGAAACATGTAAATGATATTGTTAGTGGAATTAAGGAAACAGCAACTAATGGTGACACAGAATGTTTATCTTGTTGCAATAGCGCAGCATGTTACATATCAAAGTGTCTGGTGGTTTTGTTTGGAAGGTATTTTTAACTGGCCGTTCTATTGCAGTGTGAGATGCAAATTTGTATTTCTATTCTTCTGGTTTTGAAATACATGTCGATCTCTCATGTTCCAATGTAATAATTTGCCTGAAGCAGTGATGGAAATATCTACAGATGAAAAAACATTATCTTGAGATTTACAAAAAGTGTATCAAAAAATATTCAGTCATCTGAGGCAGTGTGACTTCATGGGTATCTACAAATAGCCTGTTAGAGATTGACCAAGAAGATGGATGACGGCAAAGCAGTAGATATTGTTTACATGGATTTTAGTAAAGCCTTCGACAAGGTTTCACATGGTAGATTAAATAGTAAAGTTAGATTGTACGGGATTCAGAGATAGCTTGTCAATTGGATGCAAAATTGGCTTAATGGTAGGAGATAGAGGGTGGAGGTGTATGATTGTTTTTATTACCGGATGCCTGTGACCAGTGATGTTCCCCAGGGGTCAGTGCAGGGTCTACTGTTGTTTAACATTTATACAAATGATTTAGTTGAGAATTTAGGAAGCATGGTCATTAAGAATAATGGTTAGCGAATAAGGTTATCTAAGATTACAACAGAATCTTGAACCAATTAGATCAATGGGCTAAGGAGTGGCAGATGAAGTTTAATGTGGATAAATGTGAGGTGTTGCAATTTGGTAAGATGAACAAGGGCAGGACTTATACAATTAATGGTAAGGGCCAGGAAAATGTTGTCAAGCAGAGAGACGTAAAGGTTCAGGGACGTAGTTCTTTGAAAGCTGTGTCACAGGTAAACAGGCTGGTTAAGAAGGTGTTTGGCATGCTTGTCTTCATTGCTCAGACCATTGAATATTGGAGTTTGGATGTCATATTGCAGTTGCACTTTTGGAGTACTGTTCTGATTGTCCTTGTCATACGAAAGATATTATTAATTTGGAGAGGGTGCAGAAAAGATTTACAAGGCTTTTACTGGAGGGTTTGAGCTATAAGGAGAGGCTGGAAAGTTTGGGAGGTTTTTCAGTGGAGGGTAGGAGGTTGGGGGAGTGACCTTATGGAGTTTGATATGATGATGAGAGTCATAGATAAAGTGAATAACAAGGTCTTTTCCTGAGGGTAGGTGCGTTTAAAACTGGAGGACATACTTTCAAAATGAGAGGATAAGGATTTAAAAGGGGCCTGAGGGGCAACTTTTTCACAAAGAGAGTGGTTCACATGTGGAATGAACTGTCAGAGGAAGTGGTAGATGCAGGTACAGTTACAACAATTAAAAGACATTTGGACAAGTACATGAATAGGAAATCTTTAGAGGGGTACAGGCCAAATGACGTCGAGTGGGACTAGTTTAGTTTGGGAAGCTAGGTCGTCACATTTCCATGCTGTATGACAGTTCGACTCTATGATCCTACTGTTAGTGCTCTGAAGTGATTAGTTCAATTGACAGAAAACTGAGTTCATCAGTTTTAAAGGCAGCTAGACTCCACTTTGTACACTGCAAAAGTATTTGTTCATGGGATCTAGGTGATGCTGGGCCAGGCCAGCATTTATTGCCCAAGCCTAATTATCCAGAGGACAGTTGTAAGTGTGTCACATTTTTGTTGGTCTGAAGTTGTTTGCAGTCCACAATATGTAAGAGCGGCAGATTTTCTTCTTTAAAGAACATCGATGGACTGGCTGAGTTTTTACAACAATTGACAGTCGCTGCATGTATACCATTATTGCAGCATTTTATTCCACGTCTTTCTTGAACTAAAATTTTTTCATCTGCCACAGTATGTTTGAATCCCTATCCTCAGAACTTTAGCCTGGGGTTTTTGATAACAGGCTCATGTCATTAGTAGTGCAACACTGCCGTCTCTGCTTGTGGTAGGTCCTTCTGCAATACATGAGATACATCTCACTCCTATTGACACTGACCCATTCTGAAACCGCTTTTAGTTGACACCAGCACGAAGTGGTTGTGAACCATTTCAATGACAGAAACTTTTCTGTTTTCAATTGGTTGATGGAACCAATAGCACAAAATGAGTGACTGTAGGTATCTTACAGAGAATGTGTACTGTACAAACTGTACTGATTGGTCATATAAGTCCTGAGAATTCATATGGCAAACCACTTCTCAAATGAAAAATATAAAAATTGTTGGGGAAGCAGATGAAACTATACAATATCTAGTTGAAAAAATAAATAGCAGATATCTAGGGGCAAGCTTTTATGAGCAAAATGTATTTAAACAACGGTTGGCCTGAAAGCAATTATTTTACACCATTTCTCTAGGTCAACGTTTGAATACTTAGACATGAGTTGCACGTATCTTAAAGAGAAATATATTGCTTGAATTCAGAAATGTTGTATAATTTATTTCAAGAGACGTTGCAAGCTTAACCATATCATACATTCCTGAAGGAAGTACATGATTCAAGTTGCCAGACTGTTTGATTCCTTCCTCAGACTTCCCACCCTTAACGTTGGCTGGCTTTGTCTGTAATCTAAGTGAGAAAAGCCAATCCAGTTTTAGCAATATCGTAGGCACAAATATGCAGTGAGGAGCAAATGGGCTGATAGACAGCCAAATTGTGAATGTGGTGCAATTGAGCTGCTGGACAGGTGTACAGGTGAGATGGACAAGCTAAATTGCCCTGTAGTGCCCAGAGATATTGATACAGTGTGGAGCTGGAGGAACATACCAGGTCTGGAAGAATCAGAGGAGCAAGAAAATTGACATTTTGGGATTACGTCTTTCATCAGGCCCAGACAGCAAGACGGGAGTCAGAAATAAATGGTGGGGGAGGGGGTGGGGCTGGGGCTTGGGGGAAGGTAGATAGGATGGTGATAGGTAGTGGAGTTTGGTCATTGGGAAGGGTGGGACGGCTAGGTGAGAAAGAAGATGGATAGATTTTGTCAGGTCAAGGAATTAGGGATGAGAGGGAAGGTTGGACATGGGACGAGGCCAAGATTGGAGAGATTTTGAAACTGGTGAGTTCTATGTTAAGTCCATCGAGCTGTAGACTTCTGAGGCAAAATATGAAGAGTTGCTCTTCCAGTTTGCAGGTGGCATCATTGTGACACTGGAGGAGGCCCAGGATGGACATGTCACCCAGGGAGTGCAAGGGGGAGTTAAAATGGTTGTCAGCCAGAAGGTGTTGTTGATTATAGCGTACTGAGCGCAGATTCTCTAAATATCTGTCACCAAGCCTGCACTTGGTCTCACCGATGTCGAGGTAACCACATCAGGTGCAACGGATTCAGAGAGCAGGTTGAAGGATGTACAGATGAATCCCTATTGGACTTGGAAAGGTTGTTTGGGGCCTTGGATGGAAGTGAGGCAGGGAGGTGTACGGGCATGTGTACACTTCCTGAGGTTGTGGAGAAAGATGCCGGGTATGGTGGGACTGAGGAGTGTGGAGCAGATGAGGGGGTCATGGAATGAGTGGCCCCTATGAAAGGCAGATAGGGATGGGGAGGGAAATATCTCTTTGGTTGTGGGGTCAGATTATAGGTGGCGGAAGTGGTGGAGAATAAATGCTGGATGCGGAGGTTGGTGACATGATATGCGAGGAATGTGCAGGTTAGATTGAATAGCCAAGAGAAATGCAGGGTTGCATTGATAGGGTGGATCTGGTTGGGATGCTATTTGGAGGGTTGGTGCAGACCTGATGAGCTGATAATCCTCCTTCTTCACAGTAGGGATTCGAAAATTAATCAGATAATAAGAAATAGAAGTGCATTTAGGCCATTCAGCCCCTTGAGGCTGCTCCAAGAATCAATAAAGTCACGGATAGTCTGATTGTGGCCTTTACTCCACTTTCTTGCCCGAGACCTCCTTGACTCCTTGTTGATTAAAAGTCTGTGTGACCCATCCTTGAATATATTCAATGACGCAGCATCCATTGGTCTTTAAGAGACTAAAACTCACTCAAAGAAGAAATATCTCTTGAGCGCAATTTTATTTTGGAACAGTAGCCTGGTTCTAGATTCCCAAAGGAGTGAAGATATCTTTTTAGCATTTACCCTTCCAAGCTGCTGAGAGCTATTTTGAAACATACAGGATTTAGAGGGGTTACGACATGGTAGATATTGAGAAAATATTTCCAGATGTGGGAAAATATAGACGTAAGGGACATAGTTACAAAATGAGCAATCCTCATGTTAAAACTGAGATGTAAAGGAAATTCTTTCCAAGATGGTGGTGAATGTCTAGAATTCTCTACCCCAGAGTGTTTCGCAGACAAGGTCCCTAAAAATATTTAGGGAGGAAGTAGTTGATTCTGAAATATAAGAGAACAGAGGGCAATGCTGAGCTGGCATGAACAATGGTTTGAGGACTGCTGTAGCTCATCCATGATCTCATTGATTGGTGGAGTCAGTTTCAGTGGAATAATGGCCTATTCCTGCCTCTTAATTCTGATGCTTTCATGTCCCCTTTTTGAATGAGGTGACAATGTCAATACAATTCACGATGTGTTCTGGTACCTTGTTTTTTAAAACTGAAAATTTCATCTTGCAATGTTTCCTTTGTTTAAAGACCAATATTTTCCCATTTACAGTCCACAGTCCAAAGAAAAGGCCTTTGCAGCCCTTAGGAATTTCAGGTGTGTAGTAGCAGCTTTCTGCAGGTAGATGCCCTTCACCAAAAAAGATGGGATGACATCATTGGAGCTTTTTTAAAAAACTTCAGCACTGGTTTAAAATCAGAAAATGGTGGAATTGACTGACATCCTGACACAGTTGAGCCTTTTTAATGTAGAAGAATACTGTTTTGTTTCGAGTTTTTAAGCTTAGTTTCTTCTATAGCCATTTTGAATTTGTCTTTTTCACTCTGTTTAAAAACACCATTTTTAAAAAACTCGATCAGCTGCAGCATATTAATACTTTTCCTCCTTGAGGAGAAAAGATATGCTTCAGTATATATGTGTAGCTTTTAGTCTTTGTGTATTTGCTAACTTCAGCTCCAAAAATGAACAAATTCTTGGATGACTGTTAGGTAACTGAATTCTCACATGTGTCACGTTGCTGTCACTTTTTAAGTCTTTAGCATCCATGGACTCGCACTAATTGGCTGCCATAACTAGCTTCTACTGCCCATTTATTGCCATCAGCTTTGAGGGCATTCTTGCTGTCACTGTCTTCTAGCATCCCCTTACTGTCACCATGACGACCATTGTGACTTATTATATATATATTAGCCTGTGTTGCAGATAATCATATCTTTATGGCTCAAATATCTGAAGTTTACTAACAACACTCTTTACAAGACCACAATATCACAGACTTGTGCATATACTCGAGGTCTGTGATTACTGATGGTTTTTGCATATTTTGCACACAGCTAACTGACTGCATTACGCTGGCATCATGATTGAATACAAGGTGGATACCTTTCTACTGGGATGTCACATGTTGTGATCTCATTTGACTGCCTTAAATGTATAGTGCCTATTTTATCTGGAATATGTGCCATATTGGCATAGGTAATGTCTTTTATCTCCAAAATGTGAAACTTATCATAGATGTGTAAATCAATTTGTAACATAAGGAACTTTCCATACTTGACTGGGAGGACTATCTTCAACAACCTTTGATAAAAATTTTAATTTCAGTCTAGATGATTTTGTTTATTCCATGTTAGTTTCATGAAGCTTGGCTAAGCTGTTAGGTCATTTGATTGCTGAGGCTATTTTAAGTTATTGTTTATTTTTACTGTGCTTGGGACTGGGATTTGTGGGGTGGGTTGTTTGAGGAGTATGTATGATGAGAATAAGCATTGTTGAGTTGAGTGGAGCAGCATGTAGATAAGTTTGACCTGTGCAGATACTCGGTACAGAATTCTGCAGTTGACAATGTGATGGCAAGAGAAGTGGTCAGATGTTTGCAGTGTGATCCCCACCAGGAATTAAACAATTGCTGAGGGGGTTATTGCAGGCAACTTTTATGCAACCTTGATGAAGTGATATCTGTATGTGAAGATTCTGTCAAGTGTGATACCCAGATAAACAGGGTGGGATTCATGCTTCAGTCTGTCAACATCTAGGGTGATATGAGCAAGCAGAAAAGTTAGGAGTAAGTGATTCAGCCTCTCAAGCCTGTACTACCATTCATTAAGGTTATTGCTGATCAGATTGTGGCCTGTACACCACATTCCTTTCTTCCTTCAATCACTGTGTAAATGAATAATTTATCTACCTCGTCATTAAAAATATTGAATGACTCTGCCTGCACCACTCTCTGGGGAAAAGAGATCCAAAGGCTAGCAAACCTCTGATGTTCAGTTCCCTCTTAGAACTGACATTGTTAAGGTGGAATGCAGGGGTGGGGGTGGGGGATGTAGGAAGAGGGTGGGAGCTGTTACACTGGTGCTTGCTTATAACCACATGTCTTGCGGGTAATTACCTGGTTTACAATGTCATTGCTGAATGTCTCTACCAGCTCTGGGAATGTCTGAACCTGTACATCACAGCAGGTGTTGTGCTCAACCATGATTGGGCAGATGGCATTGCCTCCATCAGTTTGACACCTCGGCATCCACAGAGGGGTGAGTGGCCATGTCTTTAGGGGATATCCGTTGTCCCCTCGCATCCACCCTCTCATTGATGAGGATTTGAGGCACCTAGACTGACAGACAAGTGAGAGGTGGTAACTGCCCGGGCAAGTGAACATACTTTCCAATCCCAAAACTGGGGAAGGGCTCCAAAATATTCAGCCCCACATTTCCAGATGGGCCCTTTGGAGGGCAGTCACATGGGATGTGAGATTTTACAGGCATATAACTTTATTTTGTTGCAATTGTGGTGATGGTCTATTAAATCTGCAGGTACATAAACTATAGAAGAGCTCCTAGGAAATGTAAGTCATTGGTTCTTCTGGTGAATAAGAAGTCCCCATATTTCAAAAGTACTTCATTGGCTTTAAAGGGTTGTGAAATATCGTATGTTTATTACAAGTGCTGCATAAACCCAAGTCTTTATTATTTTATTTGTCAACTGGGAAAACAAGATGTTTGTTGCAGGAGAAAACTGAGTCAAACAAGAATAAAATGAAAAGACTGCCCATATTGCAGAGAGGAAGAAATGGGGTAATGTGAAAAAAGGAAGAAAAGATCAGACATGTGGTACTTTAACTGCATCCCATTGGCAGGTTGACCCTAAGAAGATGGATTTATTTTTAATTCTTCTTCACTTATAAACTGATTTTAACTCATTGTTTCTGGAAACAGCTTAAGTGTAGTGCAATTCTCTGTAACACAATCACTATACCTGTAGTTGTGATTATTATTTATCCATAAATTAGTCTTTATCTGACAACATAATTGGACAGCAATGCTAACTTAATTTGCATGTGCCAATTGTCCAGAAACACAGAATATATTTTAACACATTGAAGAATTACCAACCCTCGATGGAATGAATTGATGACTTGATAGATACTATATCATATCAAGGTTGACATCACTGAGAAACAGCTTGGCTTTAATTTAAGCTATTTTCTGATTGTCTTCATGTTGTCTGACTCAAACTTTTCTTCTCACCACCAAGTTCTTGCACACTCTAAGATCCGAAAGGTATAAATCCCATCTGGCAGCAAGCTGACCTCACTCCATACCTCAAGATCAGGTTATGGCCATGTGTAATAAATTGTGCGCTGAAATCACTGACATGGTAGTTGGTGTGATGTCAAGGTTATGGTTCAGAGTTGAACCTTTGGCTGCTGTCTGTCTGTCAAGGGCTTATGGTTGCCTAGCTATCAACTGCAGGCAGCACTTTCAGGGGAGAAAAGTTCCATGAGAAATGTGGACATGGTTGACACACAGGCACAGGTAATGCTGCAGGGCAAGAATTTGATGGGGGAAGAGGTCACTGGATGGGCCAGGTCAAAGATCTGTTTTCCGAGTATATTAGGGCCTGGCCATCAAAGATGTTCTAAATTGGAGTTTACAGAGTTCAAGTGCCTTTCAGGCCCTGCAGTTCATTTTTGAGGAGAGGTTTGCATTTGTGTTCTGGATGTCGATACTTTGCTCGATGACGTTTAGCATTGGGGCGTATAGATATTATGCTCGGACAGATATGGGGCAAGTATCTAGCACTCTTAACTGTATCAGGACCCTACTACATTATGTAGCACTATTTTGTTTCAAGTTTGTCTCTCTTGTACATCCAGAATTCTTTCATGAATTATCCTAACTTCAATAATTTAATTGTACCCGTGTCAGAGGGCAGAGGAATGGACCATGAAGATTTGTGAATGGGTGAGGTTATCTATTAGCATTAGAGATCTACCAGGCCTGTACCATGACACCATGCCCATTAGAAACAGCACATGTTAGAAACAGAGAGAAGGATGAACGAAAATCAGAATTTAGTGACAACTTATACAGCCACAGACTCATAGAGCTGTACAGCACTGCAACAGACCCTTCGGTCCAACTCACCCATGCTGACCAGATATCCTAAATTAATTTAGTCCCATTTGTCAGCATTTGGTCAATATCCCCCTAAACCCTTCCTATTCATATACCCATCCCAGATGCCTTTTAAATGTTATGATTGTACCAGCCTCCACCACTTCCTCAGGCAACTCATTCCATACATACACCACACTTTGCGTGGAGAAGTTGCTCCTTAGATGCCTTTTAAATGTTTCTCCTCTCACCTTAAACCCATGCCCTCAAGTTTTGGACCATGGGGAAAAGGCCTTGGCTATTCACCCTATCCTTGCCCATCATGAGTTTATGAAATTCTACAAGATTGGTTTTTAGTCCGGAAAAGTATTGTGTGTATTGGCATTGGTGATGGGACATGAAGGCAGAACTTGGGCCTTCTGTCCAGAACTTAATGTGGATAGAGTCAAGGAGGTGATGGGGTTCTGGTCTGCCATTATCCCACTAATTAAGTTCTCTTATTATTTCTGGATTTACTGTGTCTAGACCTCAAAGATTCTTCCCATTATTATTCCAATAATCTTTAGAGTTACAGCCTAAATTTTTACATGTATACATTACTTACTACATTTTACCTTATTTTTACATAGGATATATGGCAGAAAAGGCAGGCCATTTAGTCCAACAAGCAAGTGACAGTGTTCCACTCAATCCTCCACTTACTTTTCCCCATAAATCTACCATTTATTTCTATTCTCTCTCCCTCATCTGCCTGTCCAACTTTCCCTTAAATACATCTATTCTGCTTGCTTCACCCACACCCGGTAGGTGTTAGTTTCACATTCTTACTATTCCTAATGGTGAGAACATCTCTTCTGAATTCTCCACTGGATTTCTTGCTGGCTATCTTCTAGTATATACTTATGTTTTTCTTCAGAAGGAGAAACCTTGGGTGGAATCTTCTGGAAGTCTGAGTGACCTGGGCTATGGCGTGAATTGTGACACAATTGGGTGGGAAGTCCAGTGAGGCCTATCTCAACATTGGGAGCAACTCACTGCACTTTGTGTGTGCTTGCCAAGTGGTGAGGTAAAGTTCACATGAGATGGCAGTGAGTTACAATGAAAGGGGATCACAGCATGAGAAGTACCTTATTAATGTTGCAACTTTCCTCATTAATATTCAGCTTCCTATATTACAAAAATGCTCCAAGTAAACCAGACATGAAGATTTCTCAACTTAGAAGTCAACTGGTGCCTGCCAACTCAAACTCACTATGTTAGGCATCTGGCACTAACATCATGGAGCACACTCCATGAGCATGGACACCCACATGGCATTGATATCTGCCAGCTCGCAAGAATCCTCATGGTACATCTCCAATCCATTTGTGGGATGCTTCTGCACTTCAATGCTGAGCTTTCAGGCTGTATCAGTAACTATCATTATGATGCTTCACCAAGGGCTCTTTATTCTCAGGCTACACTATCAGTTCATGGATTGGGCCAGGCTGCATTTCTGGCATCTCTGCTTACCGCCACACACTCACTCACTCGGACCCTACCTTGATATCCACAGCATCCCTGCCTTCCATTGCTGTGCTGTTTTGTACTTTGTCCCCTCGTCTAGAAACACTAGACACAAAAGTATTCTTTTTTGCCTTGCTTTTTAGTGCCAATGCCAAGTCAGAAAACCATGCCATTCTTGGTCAATGGCCTCAGGCAAATCAAAAGAGAGAGTCTTTGATCTGGGATACTGGGACGTTCAGTCAAGGGCAGCTTCTGATACCAACCCAGGGCTTTGGACACAGCCAGTCAGTGGCTCAGGGCAGTCAGAGTCAGGCAGCTCCACTCATAAGGGATGAGGAGCTGAGTGTCAGGCCGCTGGCCATCTGCCTTGTACTCTACTGGGGATTGATTTGCTTTGAGAATGAGAGAGAAGCAAATATCACAGGAGTTGAAAATTGATGGCACAGCCACTATTGTTGATGCGAGGTGGGGAGGTGTTCTGAGCAAGTGAGTTTGCAGCACACAGGACATACAAGGTTAGCAGTGTCAGTGGTTGGCATCAGTGAAAACGAGTGCGGGAATATGTTGTCGGCAATAGTGAGAGGAGTGAAGCAGGAACCGCAATGGGAGATGGATATAGTAGCAGACATAAAGTGAGAGAGGCAAGGGAATGGATAATGAACAATAGGACCCTTGAAAGCACTGAGGATCGGGGGGACTTTGGTATGTATGTACTCTGGTCCCTTACAGTTCAAGACAAATGGATAAAGTGATTAAGAAAGCATATGGTATATTTTCAGGATATAGAGTTTAAGTGCATGGTGGTTAGGCTGGAAATGTATAAAACATTGGTTGGGGCACCGCTACAGGGTTGTTTGCAGCTCTGGAATTTACACTATAGGAAGAATATCATAGAACTGGAGAAGATGCAGAGGAGAATGCTCTAGGCCTGAAACGTCAGCTTTCCTGCTCCTCTGATGCTGCTTGGCCTGCTGTGTTCATCCAGCTCTACACCTTGGTATCTCAGATTCTCCAGCATCTGCAGTTCCTACTGTCTTAGAATATTTAGATGGCCGTTTTTGACCAGCATGGATGCAAATGGGCTGAAGGGTCTTTTTCTGTGTGATAGACCTTTATGACTTTGAGCATGAGTTATTGGAGAGAAGGTGGTGGCACTTATACGGGTGGAGTGGAGAAGGCCGTTGACCTTGTTCCTACAGGGTTGGGCATTTATTCAGACAGCTGAGACTGCTTTAACATAGGTGACAACCTCAGATCAGGTTTGGCGTGATGTGCTGTTGAAGCTTCCTTGGCAGGTCCTGGCAGAAGATGTCATCCTACAGCTACACCACTCCATCCAGCAGGACCTTCAAGTCCTTTCCCAACAAGCAAGGAAGCTATTTTCTCCTTGTTTGCCATGTCTGGGGCAAATACCAGGAACCACGCAAGGCAGCTCCAGACTGGCAGAGTTTGTCCAGGCATGCAATGGCTTATTAAAATTCGACATGGATGCACGCATGCTAGTCTTTCGATAGATATCCATGTGGTGTCTGGTAAGATGGAAATAGAATTGGACTAGAGAGATTCAGTTGTGCAGCGTATGTATTTACTGAGTTGAGTTTGGTGGATATGGTGAGAAATCTCACCAGACCTCATAGAGCGGATCCACAATGTTGGCATCCGACATGTACCAGTCTCAACGCATCAGCACTGCATATAGTCGATCCTCTTCCAGCCTGCTTCAGCACTTCAACACCACGCTTTGGAGCATCTCTTATCGCAATGCTGCTGCCACAATACTACTCACAGGGACGATGTTTGGGCGGCCATTTTCATCTCCATTACACACTCGTTGATTACATCATGTTGGGTGTGAAAATGATGTAGCATGGTGACATATAGCAACATGTCCACCTCCTTGACTGGACACTGCTAAAATTTAAAATAAGGGAGTCACATTTTCTGCCTGCATTAAAAAACAAGGCAAAGCAGAAGTCCTGTGAACCTGTAAACTCTGGCTGAATTGGGTGCAAACTACCAAAAAGAAAGGCAAGGCATGGACATTGTGAGAATCCAAGCAGCCACAAAGTAAGTATCACCAAGTCCTACATTGTGGATAAAGGCCCTTCGGCCCATACTGGTCCATGCCGACTAGAATGCCTATCCACGCTATTCCCATTTCCTTGCGCTTGGTCCATATCCTTATGAACTTTTCCTTTCCATGTATTCGCCCAAATGCCTTTTAAATGTTGCTAATGTAGCTTCCTCAACCACTTCCACTGGCAGCTCATTCCATGTGCGTACTAACCTTTGTGTAAAAAAAAAATTGCCCCTCAGGTTCCCATTTATTCTTTCCCCTCTAACCTTAAACTGATGCCCTTTACTCCTCGATTCCCCAACCCTGGGAAAAAGACTGAGTGCATTCACCCCATCAATGGCTCTCATGATCTTATACACTTTTACGAGATCCCTCTTCAGTATTCGACACTCTAAAGAAAAAGTCCCAGCTTGTTCAGTCTCTCCCTATAACTCAGCCCCTTCAGTCCTGGCAATATCCATGTAAATTTCTTCTGCACTTGCTCTAGTTTAGTCACATCCTTCCAATAGCAAGGTGACCAAAACTGAATATAAAATTTCAAGTGCGTTCCATACAACTGCAACACAACTTCCCAACTTCTGTACTCAGTGCCCTGACTGATGAAGGCCAGTGTGCCAAAAACCTTCTTCACTCCCCCTGTCTACCTGTGACTCCAATTTCAGAAAACTGTGCACCTGAATGCCAAGGTCCCTCTGTTCCACTGCACTCCTTAAGGCCCTACTATGCACCATGAAACTCCTACCTTGATTTGAATTTTCAAAATGCAACATCTCATACTGACCTATATTAAACTCCATTTGCCATTTCTCGTCCACTTCCCCAGTTGATCAAGAGCCTGCTGCAATTTCTGATAGCCTTCCTCACTGTCCACGATATCTTCTATTTTAGTATCATCCACAAGCTTACTAGTCATGCCCTATACATTCTCATCCAAATTATTGATATTGATGACCAACAACAGTGGGCTAAGCACCAACCCATGAGGCACACCGCCAGTCACAGGCCTCCAGTCTGACAAGATCCTTCCACTATTACTCTCTGCTTCCAACCGTCAAGCCAACTCTCCCTGGATTCTGTGTGATCTCATCTTCCAGAGCAGCCTACTGTGTGGAACCTTATCACAAGCCTTACTGAAATCCATATCGACTATGTCTATCGCCTTGCCCTCATCAATCTTCCTGGTCACTTCATCAAAGAACTCTAACAAATTTGTGAGACATGGCCTCCCATGTACGAAGCCATGCTGACCACTGCTAATCAAACCCTGTCTTTCCAAACATATGTATGTCTTATCCCTCAGAATCTTCTCAAGTAACTCACCTGCTACAGATATTAAGCTTACCGGTCTATAATTCCCAGGCTTTTCTTTGCAGCCCTCCTTGAATATATTCACTACCCCCTAGTCTTCTGGAACCTCACTCTTGGCTAATGATGATGCAAAAATATAGCTAGGTCCCCCACAACTTTTTCCTCTGGCATCTTGCAGAGTTCTTGGATATATCTGATCAGGACTAGAAGATTTATCCACCTTCATTAATTCCAATACTTCCAACACCTCCCCTACTATGATATGAACCGTCCCAAGATACTGTCACTAACTTTCCTAAGTTCCCAAGTCTTCATATCTTTCCCCACTGTAAACACAGAGGAGAAATATTCATTGAGGACTTTGCCCATCTCCTGCGGTTCCACAAATGCATGCCCACTTTAGTCCTTGAGGTGCCCTATTCTCTCCCTAGTTATTCTTTCTCCTTTAATAAATTTAAAGAATCTCTTTAGATTCACCCTAATCTTCTCAGCCAAATCTATCTTGGGCCTCCTTTTTGCCCTGCTGCTTTCTCTTTTGAGTAAACACCTGAGATACTCCCTTTAATCAAAGATGCAACTTCCCTTTCCCTCTTTCCTCCACTTCTGTTCCGCCTAAAGCACATGTATCCTGCCACATTAAGCTACCAGTCCTGTCCCCCCCTTAGCCATGTTTCTGTAATAGCTAAAATATCCCAGCCCCACATTCTTGTCACTCCCTGAGTTCATCGGCCTTACCTGTCAGCCCTCTTACATTGAAATGGATGCATTTTAATCAAACAGGCATTTCTCATTCCCTGTCCTATTCCATCCTGATCTATCTCTTCAGTGTGCTATTTCTGATTAATGTATCTCCTTCCAACCGCACACTTCCCCCGACTACTGTTGAGGATCCCAACATCCTGCCAGTCTAGTTTAAACCCTCCCTTTCAGCACGAGCAAATCTGCTCTCCAGTATATTGGTCCCCCTTCCAGTTCAGTTGCAACCCATCCCTCCTCAACAGGTCACTTCTTCCCCAGAAAAGATCCCAATGATCCAGGGATCTAAATCCCTGGCCCCTGCACTAATTCTTAAGACACACTTTCATCTGCCTTCAGTGAGCAAATAAGAATCCTGAGGTGCACTTTATTCCAATCCATGAGCTGGATGCCTGACCCTATACACAAAGTGTCCTCATGGACACATTTCAATGAAAAGTTGCTTGTCTGCTACAAAGTGCAACATTGATGTGCAGAACTGAGGATTGAAAATGTGCCATGAGAATGTGGTGAGGCTAATACTTATCCAATCTCTATGGACTGGGGTCCAAGGTGGGTGGAATAAGCTGGAATTATCAGGGAACTGCTCTGACTTTTAAGTTGAGAATTGTCATATCTCGTTTCTAGCTGATGGGTAGGAGAATGGGACACTGCTTATAAATGGGCTGAGTTTAAACAATAATGAGACGTTAATGTTTGCTAATGCATGCACATAGGCCTCTTGCCGCTAGCAATAATTTCATCTCACCATGCAATGCTTGGTTGGGAAGTGGGACATTTTGTTCTTAAAGTCGAGAATCTCCTTACTGCTGATTTCAATTTTCTGATACCAATACACATATAATTTAGTGCCTGGCGAATTCTACCCAATTTCCATTCCATTGCATTACAATTCATCTGAGCTCATCCTCTAGTAACACACCTGTTTCATTATCTTTGTTATTGCCATCATTTCTCAGAAATTACCTTGAATTTATTTTGTTCATTATTTAATCTAAACACACATCAATTTTTATTTTGTTAGTTACATCTTTGTAGAATACTATTACTTCTTTTTACATTCTTTGAGAATCCAACTTCCTAATTTGTCTTTATACTCCTGTATTTTAAAATCAACACCTATGTTGCTTGTGTTCCCTGCTGTCCTACTCTCCCTTAACATCTTGATTCCTTGTTTATTGTGTTCTTTAGATTTTTTTTTCTTTATAACTCCTTATAGACCCTTTATGTTTCAAGATTTTATCTTGGTTTACCTTCTTTAATTCCATTCTCCCTCTTTATAATTTGCTTTTTTCCAATCCATTGCCTTAGCCCTTTTATTAATTCATTCATTGGGATGTAGGTGTCACTAGCAAGGTCCAATATTTGTTGCATATCTCTAATCTCCCTTGAATAGAGTGATTTGCTGGACCATTTCAGAGGGTAGTCTAAGAATCAACCACACTGCTGTGGGTCTCAAGTCACATGTAAGCCACATAAGGTAAAGTTGGCAGTTTATCTTCTATAAAGGGCATTAATGAACCAAATGAGTTTTTACCACAATCAACAGTAGTTCCATAGAGGCCATTGCCTAATATTCCAGAACTTATTCATCAAATTTAAATTCCTTGTCATACTAGGATTTAAATCTATGTTCCCAGAACACTAGCCTGGGCCTCTGGCTTACTTAGCTAATGGCACGATCACAAGCTCACCACCTCTACTGTTACTAAAATGCACCCCGACTCTTACTTCTTTTATCTGTTCTGACTTATTACTTATCAGAAGATTCTACAGTGATCTTTTTACTCCCTGTTGGAGAAATAACATGTTGAAATAACATGAGCAGAGACAATAACAATGTAATGAGGAGAAATAATTAGCAATCATTTCCTTTGAATGTAATTGCAATGGTATGAGGTTTGCCATTTTTGTATGAAGTTAGAGTAAATATTGCAGTTGTGATAAACTGTTCCGGGTCTGTATATTGAAATGCTGACTCAGACAAATTTAGAGATTCCATTGTATTGTGGTCTGACTGTCTGAACTAAGTATTTTGTGCTCTGTATTTCATGTCAATTGTAGTTTCAAGCATTTTCACTGTCTCTCATTATCAAATATGCACTGCTACCTATATTTTTTGAATACACCTGTATTTTTAAAGGAATGACACATTCTAACTTTGAAATTGAATACATTCCAATTCTCCAAACATATTGTTTATTTTGTTAAGTCCTACACCCCAGATAGTGAAGAACAAATCATAAGACTGAATTTTAATGTTCTGTTGGAATTTCAAACTGGATGATCATTATTTTAGGTGCAAATACATATCGAAGAAATGTCAAAGTAACAGGACTGCTGTGCAGGCAATGATGGCGATTTTACTGCAGTCAGCTGGTGTAGACTGATGTGACCAGTACATTCATAGAATCCCTACAGTATGGAAGTAGGCTATTTGGCCCATCAAGTCAACACTGACCCTCTGAAGAACATCCACCCAGACATTTCCCACCCTAGACACTGTAGGCAATTTAGCACAGCCAATTCACCAAGTGTGCACATCTTCTGTCTTTGGAAGGAAACTGGAGCACCAAAGAATTCATAGAATAGAATCGCTACAGTGTGGAAACAGGCCATTCAGCCCAACAAGTCCATACCGCCCCTCTGAAGGGCATCCAACCCAGACCCATTCTCCTACCACTGCATTTCCCATGTCTAACCCATCTAACCTAAACATTCCTGGACACTATGGACAATTTAAAGTGGCCAATTCATCTACACTGCACATCTTTGGATTGTGGGAGGAAACTGGAGCACCTGGCAGAAACCCAAGCAGTCACAGGGAGAATGTGCAAACTCCACACAGATAGTCACCCAAAGCTGGAATTGAACCCGGGTCCCTGGCTTTTGTGAAGCAGCAGTGCAAACCACTGAGCTACCGTGCTGCCCCTGGGTCTGTTGATCTATTTTTGCAGTGGCACATGAGGAAGGTGTTAGTTTAGTTGTAAAAGGAACTCCCTATTTTACTTTTAAAAATGCTATGACTTTATTTTTATTTACTTAAGCAAAGTTTTACGTGAAGGATGATATCTACAGTAGGATAGTAGACCCATGATATTAGCTGCTCGACCCTTGTTATGCGCTCAAGTCCTTTACTGGAATTTATACCCACAAGTTTCTAGCCCACATGTATATCCTACCCAAACTGATGCATGAAAGTATCTACATGGAATATATGAATATAGATTTGCTCTGCTTTCAAGTTGTCACCAATTAATGGAATGATTTCAGATTTTTATGAATTGAATTTAAATTCCACCACCTGCCACGATGGGAGTTAAAACTGTCCCCAGAAACTAATCTTGGCCTCTAGACTATTAGTCCAATGACACTACCACTACACCACCACCTCTACTGTTGCTAAGCTGCTCCCCACTTCTTACTTCTTACATCTGTGCTGGTTCATGACACCACCAATACAGTGACTTCATATGGCAAACTAAGCCTTGGATCACATCAAAATTGGGGCTTAATTCCACTGCAGTGCACAGCCATAATGAAACCAGTGGCAGGACCACATAAAGTTAGTTTGCTAGCTTCCATTGTTTGTAGGTCCCTCACTGATTGTGGAATGTAAGTCAATCAGATCAGATGTCATGAGTTGGCAGGATGGGTGCTAGGATTGTTAAGTAGTGGCTGGCCGATATAATATGAGGTTGGAAGGAGTGCTCCTACTCCTATCAACTGAGAACAATGTAGGGAAGACAATAAACAGAGTTTGTTACGTAAAAACAGCCTCCAGTTGTCCCTTTAAGGACTGATGTTACAACCTGCTGTTCAAAAGTTTCAAAGTCAGACGGTTGATTAAAATCAATATTAATGAAGTCAGAGCTTCAAAATTGTGGCTGTTTTTTCACCATTGGTGTTCAGACAGCTCACTGAATTGATTATTAACTCCTTTGCACGTGTACTGAATCTGTGTGTTGTTGCTCCTCACCATTGAATATCTCTCCACGCAACACAGCTTCATCCATGTTTTGGCCTGATCGACACATTTTCAGATGTAGCATCACTGTGCATTTCCAGAATGTTTTGCATTTACTTCAGGTTTTAAATTTGCAATGTTTCATGTTACTTCAGTATTCAAGCAGAACCTTGTTCAGTTATCTTTCCACGTGATTGACCCGTTACTTGACCTTTGCTTCAAATTAAGGGAAGAACATTCCCTCTCCAACAAATAGAGGACATCTATGCGTAATGAAAACCTCAGTGTGATTGATGAAGTTATGGATACAAAAATGTCCAATAAACCTCTGGGGTTAGGCAGTTTATTTCCAAGAAAAAGGTCAAAATCTGAGGTAACCATTACAGGTAAGACTGCTTGATCACCTCAAGGGTATATATTTTACTCTTTTTCAATTTCAAACCAATTTCATGTTATCCCTCCATTTAGATTGCATCCACTTTTCATTTTTCATCATTACATCATCAAGGGATATTTAAGGCAAAAAGCAGTGACTGTTCAAAATTAAAAACCAAGAGGAGTTTTAAATATAAAAGACATTTTTGCTGTAATCAATGCTTTTGTGCAATGTTTCGATGTGGTTCAATTGACAGCACTTTCTCCCTGAGTTAGTAGAACATGGATTAAGCTCTGCTACAGAGGCTTGAGCAACTATCGAAAGCAAGAACCAAGTTCAATATGGACTGCACTGAGAGATGTGTTCATCTTTCATATGAGATGCTACACCAAGACCAGTCTGCTAAACCTAGTGCATACAGAAGATCCAGTAACACTATTTTATAAAATAAAAGGCCTGTTTATTATCTAATGTCCTAGTCAACACTTGTTCCTCAGCCAAATTAATTATGACAGTCTATAAGACGATAAGAAATAGGAATACGAGTAGGCCATTTGGCCCATTGAGCTATTCTTTAAGATTATGGCTGCTCTGATTATGGTCTGAACTCCACTTTTCTGCCTGGTTCCCATAACCTTCAATTCCAGTATCAAAAATCAGTTTAACTCAGCCTTGAAAATATTAATCACCCTGCCGTTACTTCCTTCTCAGACTAATGACCTTATGACAGTAGAAATTCCTCCTCATCATTCCTATATTAAATGGCAGACCTTTATTTTAAAACTGTGCTCCAAGTTTTAAATGTTCCAGGTGTATTAGGCGTGGGTGGGAATGGGGGTATGGGGTCTGAGGGGAAACATCCTCTTAGCATTTATCCTTCGAACCCTCTCAGAAATTTGTATGTTACAATAACTTCTCATTCTTCTGCACTATAACGTGTCTCGGCCTAACTTGCTCAAACTTTCCTCACAAAACAAATCCCTCATCTCTGGAAATAGCTTACTGAGCCACCAATGAACTGTTTTCAATCCAAGTACATCCCTCCTTAAATAAAGAAACCAAAGCGATGACAGTATTCTATGTGCAGTCTCAGCAATGTCTTATAGACTTGTAGCAATACTTTAGTTTTGAATTACATTGTTCTTGTAATAAAATGCTATAATTCCATTTGTCTTCCTAATAACTTGCTGTATCTGCATTTAACTTTTTGTGCTTCATTTAAAAGGACACCCAGACACTTCAAATGCATTACATTGCAGTTTCTGTTCGCTTAAAAAATAATTTACATTCTGCCTGCTAAGTTGGACAACTTCACATTGTCGCACGTTATATTTCAACAACTAATTTCTTCCCTACACACATAATCTTCTGGATCCACCTGAAAATTTCTTATCTACCTATGTATCAATAGCAAATTGGATTACAATATAGTTAGTCGCTTCATCCACATCATTAATATGCATTGTAAACAGTTAAAGCCACTGATACTTGTATCACTCCATTAATTAAAGTACACCAACCTGAAAATGATCCAGGAATAAATCACTGTAGATGTTGGAATCTGTACTGAAAGTAACAAACGCTGGAGATCACAGTGGGTCAGACAGCATCAACGGAGAGAGAGCAAGCTAACATTTTCAGTGACTTGCATACAGTAATGACTGCAGATGCTGGAAGCTAGCCTCAATAAACATGGAGCTGGAAAAGCACTGCCGGTCAGACAGCATCTGAGGAACAGGACAGTCAACATTTTGGGCCAAAACCCTACATCAGGGTCATTTATTGACTCTAGCTTCCAGCATCTGCAATCTTTACCGTTTCCGAGTCACTGACAACCAACATTGCAAAGTCACTTCTTAGGACGCCCACCTTGAAGAAGTTTTCCTCCTCCCTCCGAAGAGAGCTCAGTGAATCTCTCTCCTAATACAACCCCTTGGTTCTCTCTTCTGCCCTGAAGCTCCTCAATGACATCTGAAGCAATCCCACTACTTATAGCCACGTCTCCTTCCTCACCGCTTGCCTACACAGCCAGCTTATCCCCCATGGACTCCAAATAATGCTCAGACCCTCGCAATTTGGCCTTGACAGCTGTTATCTGCAGCACCTCCAGAGACTCTAGAAACAGTTCTCCCTGCAGATTCTCAGCGCCATGCTCACAGCCATGCATAGATACCTTCTCTCCCTGCAATCAACACTGCCCTTGCTCAGAGCTTCACTTTCGCAGTCCTGTAGGGGACGTCTACCATTCTTTGTCCTCAGGAGGATCCACGCTCTCAACAATTGTCTTTTCTCCACCCTATCAGACACCAAAAACTGTAAGCATGCCAGACTCTGTCATGTCCTGATGAATGGCCTGAAACGTTGACTGTCCTGCTCCCTGGATGCTGACTGACTGACTGTGCTTTTCCAGCTCCACAATTATTGCCTCTGACTTCCAGCATCTGCAGTCCTTACTGTCTCCCGTGCCTACCTGCCAGATTTGAAAGGACAGCAACCGGGACAGGGAGAGGTGAGGACATGAGACTTTTAAGTGACTCTTGGATAGGCACATGGAGGATAGTGAAATGTAGGGTATGCAGGGCAGACTGATCTTAGTAGGATAACAGGTCAGCACAACATCATGAGCTGAAGGGCCTGTACTGTGCTGTACTGTTCTATGTACTATGATAACAAGCTAAAGAGAAGGGAAGAAATGGTTCACAATTTGACAATGTTGAGCTCAATACTAAGTCCAGAAGGCTGTAAAGTGCCTAGTCTGAAGATGAGATGTTGTTCCTCCAGTTTGTGATGCGATTCACTGGAACACTGCAGCATACCAAGGACAGACAGGTGGGCATGTGATAAAATCTTAAATCTCTGTTTCCTCTTAGTTAGCCAAACCTTTATCTATGCTAGCTTATTACCGGTATTCTGATTTTTGTCACATTACTGTTTATGGGAACTCTTTCTGTGTAAACTGCCTGCTACATTTCCTACACCAGCACAGAAAGCACGCTTCCAAAATATATCTTGGGCTGTACAGCACATTGTGATGTTCTGAGATCATGGAAGGCATTCCATCAGTGCAAATCTTTATACTTTTATACGTACATGAAAAGCAATAACAAATATGAAGCCCAGCTTGAAATTAGTGCACAGTAAATCTGAGTTGTGAGTACAGATACCCATGAAGGCCCACATACATGTAATGCTGGAAGGTTGTGTTGTTCAAAGGTCAGCTAACTACATTTCATGAATAGAGAAACATATTGATGGTTTTTTTTCTACCATATGCAAAAGATGAAAGCTTCCTGAGATGTATGCTCTAGAGATTTGGCATGCCACAAGTAGAAGAATAGGGAAGGTAATAAATGGGTGATCATTTGAAAGAAAGAAGCGGAGTTAGTTCAAAAGACTGCCATGAGTATTGTTTTGCCTAAGGTGCAGTATACTCAAAACTGTGAGTTGGATCTTTCTCCTCTGGATTGATGTTGATTATTATTAAAGATAATTGCAACAAAATAAACCACATTTTCCTCAAGGTGTGCATTTATCTTTCATTATTGTGCCATGTTTATTTGATCAAAAGCTATTGTCAGCTTGTAAAAAAAATTATGAACATAATGTTGCAATGAGATAAGTGCATTAGAATTAGTGTTGTAGAATCTTTTAAATCCATTTCTGAGGGTATGATTATATGATTATTGATCATTGACCTTTGATCATATGTCAAGCTCCCGAACAGGCCTGTTACAGGTGAAGGTTCTACTAAATTTCCGTGAACTCAAAAATGAGGAATTACTGATATGATATGTAACCACATGCCATCTGATCACTTTAAATCTCTTAATGGCATTACAGTTCCATTTTAAAGTTTGCGTTCCCTAATTATCTTTTCTTGCAGTTTTATACATCATATTATTTTAAAAGTTTGCATTGGCTTAAAGTGCTGAAAGATGTATTCCATTTGGGAAAGGCAATAATTAAGTGGAAGGGAAGGTGCTGAAGAATTTTAAATTGTAAAGTAAAATTCTAAGCCAACTAGTTCTGTCTTAATGAAGGCAGATTGGGAGCAGGTAATCGATGTATTCTTAGGAATTGGGAGTGTCACTGAAACTGTTCGTAGGCTCCAATCAGATTAGCCATGATCTTAGTAAAGGGTGGAGTAGGGTACAGGGGATGAATGGACTCCTTCTCTCCCTAATTCTTTTGTTGTTTTTTTCCGTTGTTGTTCAAGGGATAAGGACATCCCTGGTTGGATCAACATTTATTGCCTATCCATAACTGTCCTTGAGAATGTCGTGTTGAGCTGCTTTCTTGAGGTACAAGTACAGTCAAAGTTCGAAAGGGAGTGCTAGGACTTTGACAGTGACAGTGAAGGAATAGCAATATATTTCCAAGTCGAGATGGTTTTGCGGCTTGGAGAGGAACATGCAGGTGTCAGTGTTCCCATGCATTTGCATTCCTTAATCTTCTTAATGGTAGAGGTCATGCGTTTAGAAGGTGGTGTTGTCAGAGTCTGGTGGACATTCTACAGTGCATCTTTTAGATGGAATGCACAGCAACCAGTGGGCATTGGTGGTGAAGAAAGTGAATGTTCAAGGTACTGGATGGGGTGCCAATCAGTTGTACAGCATTGTTCCAATGGCGCCAAACATTTGAGTGATATGGGAGCTGCTCTCGTTCAGGCAAGGGGAAGTGATTCTATCTCCTTGCTTGTGCCTTGTAGATGGTGGACAGAAATTGGGGAGTCAGGGAGTGAATTACTTGCCAATGAATTCCTTGCTCTTGGTCCGGCCTCGTAGCCACAGTGTTTATGTGGCTGGTCCAGTTGATTTCCTGGTCTATGGCAATCCCAGGATATTGATAGTGGGGGTTTCTGCATTGATGAAGCAATTGAATGTCAAGTTGTGATGGTTGGATTCCCTTAAGCTAGTCATTGCCTGACACTTGTATGGCATGAATGTTACCTTACACTTACCAGCCCAAGCCTGAATGTTGTCCAGTTATTGCTGTATATGGATACAAACCACTTCAATAACTGAATAATTATGAATTTTTACAGTGTTAATTTGGGACTGAGACAATTGACCTCCAAGCAATAGCCATCTTTCTTTGTGCTTTGTTTAACTCCAAACGTCAAAGAGTTTTCTCCAATTCCCACTGAGTCCAGATTTTCGAAGGTTCCTTGATGTTACACTTGGTCAAATGCAACCTTGATGTCAAGAGCAGTCAGTCTCACCTCACTTATGGAGTTCAGCTCTTTTGTCCATGTTTGCACCGAGGTTGTAATGAAGTCATGAGGTGAGTTGGGCAGAACCCAAACTGAGCATCAGTGAGCAGGTACATCTGAGCAAATGTCACTTGTCAAAGATTCTTTCCATCAATTTACTGATGACTGAGAGTAAATCAATAGGGCAGTAAATCCAACCAAATCCTTGTTGGATTTGTCCTGATTTTTGTGATAGGGCATAGCTAGACAAATTTCCACATTGTTATAACTGTACCGAAGCAGCCTGACTCAGGGTACATCTCGTCCTGGAATTCAAATCTTCAATACTATCACCAGAACAGCATTAAGACCCACAGACTTTGTAGTATACAGTGCCTTGAGCTATTTTTCAATATCATATTTGGCATTTGTGATGCTTGAGACCTTGTAAAGAGGCTGAAATGAATCATCCAACTTGGTACATCTGACTGAAGATGACTGCAAAGCCTTCAGCATTATCTTTTGCTTTGTTTTCCCCTATTGCAAATGACCCTTTCCTGTTAACCCAGGCTTCACTTAGACTTTACTGGAGCTCATCTTTCGATGCCATTCTCACTTATCAACTTGTTTCTGCAGGTCTTCGGGAAATGCTGGACCTCATGCACACTATTCTCCTATTCCGCACTCCCTCTGAAGTCCGCTGTTGCTCTCTCTTAATGCCCTCAGTTCTAATCCTCTGAACCCCCTTCTTCAAATGCCCAGTGGCTCATTCTTTACTGTGCCTCAATTTGCTACCCCTAGTTCCTGATCTACTTTTCCAATCCAAGGGGCGGTGTGGACTTGTTGGGCCGAAGGGCCTGTTTCCACACTGTAGGGAATCTAATCTAATCTAATCTAATTTCCACTTCATCCTTCTTTCTCCTTCCTCCTCCTGACTTGCTGCTTTATCTCCAACTGCTCATTCAATTTCTGGTTGACATTAAGTGTGGTTCCCCTCTTTGTGATGATGGGGCATCAATATTACTGAACTACTCAACGGATTGTCTGTGAGTGCAGCTGGTGTCACTTCAATGAAACAAAAGGAGAAAGGTCAGGTCATCAAAAATGTGAGAAATCAAATAGCACCAGGTTATAGTGCAACAAGTGTCAGATGGTGGACCACCCACCAGGTACACGACAGATACTCATGTGACACAGCCAATGTTGCCAACCTCATACCCTGCAGGCAAGAATGCCATGAGGCACAATATATTGGTTTAGCTACAACAACAGATGAATGGACACTGAACAACAATCACCAGACAGGAAAGTTTCCTCCTAGTTTGGGAACACTTCAGCGGTCAAGGACATTCAGCCTCCGTTCTCTGGGTAAGCATCCTCTAAGGTGACCTTCAAGTTATGCAACAACATAGAATCCCCGAGCAGAAACTGATAGCCAAGTTCATACCCATGAAGATAGCCTCAACCATGATCCTGGGTTCATGTCATGCTACATGTAACCCTACCACACTGTTCTGTATTTGTAAAATCTCCCTTATTGTCCTGTTTTGACACCATCACATTGGTAACTTGTTATGATCTCTTTACCTTGATTAGTTTGTACATTTGGGATTACATGTTACTTTTGGTTAGACCTTGGGCATGTGACTCTTATATCTACCATGTTATTCCAGCCACCTGGCTTGTCTCTAGCACCATTTTATTATTATTAATTATGTCTCTGCCTAAACTAATTGGATCATAAGTCATCTATCACTTGCTATTCAGTTCGTGACACTTTACTCACATCCTTTGATGCTTTTAATCACCTGCAGAGACTTGGTTTTCAGCCTGTCAATACTCCACTCACACCACTTGTATGATCTTTTGATCTCGCTGCCAATAAATTCTGTGCCTGTGCGCTTTTCTTCACTTCATCTGATGAAGGAGCAGTGCTGTGAAAGCTTGTGATTTTAACTAAACCTGGTGGACTATAACCTGTGACATGAGACTTCTGACCTTATCCACCTCAGTCCAACACCAGCACCTCCAGATCAAAAGTATGGTCCAGACTCTGGGCTAAATTACCTCATCTCAGCAGGCTGGAGGTACGAGCAGTTCAATTGGCTTTAGCTCCTGACTGTTACTGCAAAATAACATTAAAAAGTCCCAAAACTGTGCACTGTTGCTGCTGATGTCCAGTGGAAAATGTATCAATACATCCCAGCACAATGTTTACAATATTCCCTCGTCCCATTATCATTCCTGGCTTGCTCCCAACACTAGACATTGCCTGCGGGATAGAAAAAGTAAAATTGGAGCAGGGTCTGTTGTTCAACCCTTCTCACTAGAAACGAATAATGCTTTGAGCACATTTACATTAACACTGTAATGTTTTGAAGTCCCTCAGGGGTTCTGGCTGCGTCACTGTGTCTATCAATTCTTAAAGTATGTTTTTTTTCTCTTAGTCAACAACTTGAATTTAACCAAAACTTCAACGAAGAGAAAGAAACCCTGAAGAGTTGAATAATTTAGAAACTTGCCAGTCTTCCATGGAAAGCTTGTGCAAACATAACTGATGTCTGCGGATATACAGTTTATCACAGAAAAACATGAATGACAGTTCTGTCAAAATTGCAGGTATGACAGGTGGCTGCCATATGACATGAATTGCTCCAGCGATGAAACGTGTAGATGAAGCTGTGTAAAAATTTCCTTTTTAACTCACGAGTTGTGCAGGAGAATGTGTTCCCAGTCCAGTTTGTGCAGGATTTGTGTGGACTCAATGCTCAGGTTCAGCAGCAGAGTGCATTTGTGGATCTGGCTTCTGACTACCTATGGCAGGAATGGGAAACTTCTATATAAACACCCTCCACCCCATTTCTCCTGGGAAGTTGAAACTAGATCCCAGGAGAATCCAAGGAAGGGGTGGTAGTACTAAAATAAATCATGTGTGGATAAGGAACAATATTTCTGAATCAATCATCCTGCACGATAAGGATATGTTTTGCTGGACACTTTTCCAATAAAAAAGTTTACTTTTAACTTTTAAATGAATAATTTCAAAATTTCATTCTATCTCATGATGTTGCAACACGAGCTGATGCTTACAGTGTGAAGAGACAGGCAAGTGAAATGTTTTCTCTACAGGCTAATCCCATCCATAGACTGAGAGGGACAGAAAAAAGGATTCAACGTTTTTAATAAGGGACAGTTGGTTGAGTATGTACTGTATGAGAGACTTTCCTTTGCTTACCTAATTTTTTTTTGGGGCAGAGGTGACCTGTTGAAGATGGACAGTTTGCAAATGAACTGGAGGGTGACCAATATCCTGGTGGGAAGATTTGTCTGAGTTGCAAGGGACGGTTTAAAATAAATCATCAGGGGCTGAGATCCTCAGCAAGAGGGAGGCAAGTGCAAGGCTGGAAGGAGATACAGTAATCAGAAATAGCAAGCTGAAGAGACACGTCAGGATGGAACAAGACATTGAGTGAGGAATGCCTGTTGGATTAAATTGCATCTATTTTTATGCAAGAGGGCTGACAGGTAAGGCCGATGAACTCAGGGCATGGACAGGATTGTGGGACTGGGATATTATAGCCATTACAGAAACATGGCTAAGGGACAGGACTGACAGCTGAATGTGCCAGTGAACAGGCGCTTTAGTTGGGACGGAGGTGGAGAAGAGAGGGGAGGGGGAGTTGCATTTTTGATTAAGGAGGGTATCACAGCAATAGTCAGAGATGACATAACTGAGGGATCATCCAGCTTTGTGTGTTCAGCTAAGAAATAAGATGGGGATGGTGACGTTATTGAGGTTGTACTATAGGCTTCCAAATAGTCAATGCGAATTAGAGGAACAAATATGCAGGGAGATTGTGGAAACTTGCAGGAGAAATAGATTTGTCATAGTGGGGGATTTTAATTTTCCTAACATAGACTGGGATTGCCATAGCACTAAGGGCTTAGATGGGGTAGAATTTGTGAAACATGTTCAGGCAAGTTTCTCAAGTGGTAAATAGAGGGTCCTACTTGGGAAGGGGCAAAACTCAACATACTCTTGTGAAATAGGGCAGGGCAGATGACTGAGGCGGCAGTGGGGGAACACTTTTGGACCATGACCAGAGTTCAGTTAATTTAAAAATAGTTATGGAGAAGGACAAAACTGCTCTACAGTTCAAGTTCTACATTGGGGCAAGGTGAATTTTGATGGAATTAGAGAGGAGCTTGCAGGGGTTGATTGGACTAGTTTGTTTGCAGGCAAAGGAACGTTTGACAAGTGGGAGGCCTTTAAAAGTGCGACAGCTAGAGTTCAAGGTTTATATGTTCCTCTGAGGGTGAAAGCAAGATTGGCAGGACCCAGAACCCTGGATGACAGGAGATATTGGGGCTTTTACCAGAAAAAAATGGAGGCATGGCTCAGGAGCAGGCAGCTGGGATCAAAGGAATCCCTGGAGATATATTGGGGATTCAGCAGTTTATTAAAGGAAATCAGGAGGGCAAAAAGGAGCAGGAGATAGCTTTAGCTGAGAAGATTAGGGTGAATTCAAAGAGATGCTTCAAGTATATTAAAGGAAATATAATAATTACAGAGAGAATAGGATCCCTCAATGACCAAAGTGGACATGTATCTGTGGGCCAGCAGGAGATGGGTAAGATTCTCAACGAATATTTCTTCTCCATGTTTACTGTGGGGAAAGATATGAAGACTAGGGAATTTGGGAAAGTTAGTGGTAGTATCTTGAGGACAGTTCATATCTCAGCAGAGGAGTTGTTGGAAGTACTGGAACATGTGAAGATAGATAATTTGCCTGGTCCTGAACAGATATATGCAAGAACCCTGCAAGATGCTAGAGAAAAAATTGCGGGGCCCTCAGCCACAGATGAGGTTCCGGAAATACTGGAGCATATTAAATGCTGTGCCTTTATTCAAGAAGGGCTGCAAAGAAAAACCTGGGAATTATAAACCAGTAAGCTTAACATCTATCGTAGATAAGTTACTTGAGAAGATTCCAAGGGATAAGATATACATGTATTTGGAAAGACAGGGTTTGATTCGCAGAGGGTCCATGGAATTTGGGTGCACAGTTTTCTGAAATTGGAGTCACAGGTAGATAGGGCAGTGAAGAAGGCTATTGGCACACTGGCCTTCGTCAGTCAGGGCACTGAGCACAGAAGTTGGGAAGATGTGTTGCAGTTGTACAGGACATTGGTGAAGCCACACTTGGAGTATTGTGTTCAGTTTTGGTCACCTTGCTATTGGAAGGATAAACCAGAGAGAGTGCAGAAGAAATTTACATGGATGTTGCCAGGACTGAAGGGACTGAGTTATAGGGAGAGCTTGGACAAGCTCGGACTTTTTCTTTAGGGTGTAGCAGAGATCTCACAGAATTGTGTAAGAACAAGAGAGGCATGGATAGAGTGAATGCATTTAGTCTTTTTCCCAGGGTTGGGGAATTGAGGACTACGGGGCATCAATTTAAGGTAAGAGGGGAAAGAATAAATGAGAACCTGAGGGGCAATCTTTTATTACACAGATGGTGGTACGCATATGGAATGAGCTGCCAGTGGAAGTGGTTGAAGAGGCTACATTCACAACATTGAAAAGGTATTTGGGAAAAAACATGGAAAGGGAAGGTTCATAAGAATATGGACCAAGTGCAGGGAAATGGGATTAGCAAGGATGGGCATTCTGGTTGGCAAACGACCAGTTTCTGCCAAAGGGCCTAACTCCATGCTGTAGGACTCAATGACTCTGTAACATAGATGCAAATTGCACAAGTGTCTTTGACAATTTAGGTTTTGTCAGATCTACTCAGAAGACTGAGGTGACTCTTTCGCATAAGCCGTGGGGTGAAAATACACAGCAATCATTCTGCAAAGCTTGTTTCTGTGGGGCAATAACGAGTCATTTGTTTTCACTGGTCCTCCTTAATGACAGGGATCTGAAATAGAACATTAGCACATTAACCATTAGAATTCCAAGAGCACGTAGCTGGTCCAGGACCGATATATCTGTTTTAATTAGGGAAGGACAGGAATGCTGGCCAATCATTGTTATTTGCACTGAAACTGTGGAATAGCCAAGTTCTGAAGCAGAACAACATATACTTCTGAGCGGTAATGGTAATCTTAAACGATCGACTTTAAAACAAATCAACTATGTATGTGGGGTCGGGATTGGGGGCCGTAACTGTGATTCGTTGAGGACTAATTCTAGCTTCTGAAGAAGGGTCATAGGATTGGGAGCGTTAACTGTTTTTACTCCGAGATGCTGCCAGACCTGCTGAGTTTCTCCAGCAACTTCTGTTCTTTGTGCAGATTCCCAGCAACCCGCGGCTGGTGAGTGTTATCCCGCTAGGTTTTCACAGTTTGCTTGCACACATCCCTGAGAGTGCTCGGGAATTAACCCCAATGACGAGGTGTAAGGCGACAACACGAGCTGTTTCATCTGTAAATTTGCTCACAGTAATTAAATCAAGTTACTGTGGCTCTGATTTACAACATGCGAATGTGACCCTGTTTACATATAAGTATTTCTGTCATTGTTTATGATCACTTTGATTCAAAACGTGGTTCCGACCAGGCTGAACTTGGAACTGGGGCTGGAATGGCAATGTGAACGCGAAAGAGAGTGAGCCTGTCCATGAGGAAACTGGTTAACTATGGACTGGTGGATACAAAGTAATGTTTGCTAGGTGAACATTGAACCTGTGTATGTATGTATGTGTGTGTGTGTGTGTATGTGTTTAGTGGCAGCTGCACGAAGTGGGAGTGGTGAGTAAGACTGGGAGTGGCTCATTCTGAAGCTTTCTGTGCTGCCTTTCAGAGGCTTTACTTATTCATTACTCTCAGGGAGCACTGTACCAGGAGCAGCTTCTGAGCTTTTCAGCGCTTTAGAGTACAAACTGTGACCGTTGGGTGGAAGACTTGGACTCCTGTTAGTAACCCCTGGCTTTAAATTCTACAAGGACTGCTCTTTAATCTTGCCAGCCCAGCTGGCTGCGTGTGCGTGATTAGATATGGACGGCTGGAAGTGCTGTTTTAAGAGTTAACAGGAAAGAAAGCTTGGACCCTCCTCCGCCTCCTGCCAGGGACCCAGTTGCTGTTCCAGTTCTTATCATCACCCCAGATCAGAATCTGCAGTGGGTGAAGCTGGAAAGCATCAGCTTATCAGTGCTGGTCGCGTGGCTTCTTTGTGTACAGCAGCTGCTGTTGAATGCACGGGCAAATACTGAGGCTCAGCACTGGCCAGTTAAACACAGAACTAAGGAACACAGGAAATACATGTACCTCTACCTTTTCTAAACGAAATTTAAACCACCTTACACACAATCCCCAGGGTTACTTCTGTCCATTACTTATCCCCAATTGAGTTAGCACTAAGTGGATGCAGAAAAGAACCCCATAATACTCAAAGTGATTCATTATTAAAGGGTTGTCATAGTTTAAAACAACACACCATGGATGTACGTTTTTATCCAGCTGCTGCTGGCAACACTATTCCTGGAGATCCTTCCAGCCTGGACCTCTCCCAATGCCTGGGCTACTACAGCTACAACAAGGTGAAAATCTTTCTTTATCTTCATTGTGTCATTATTTACTCTTAATACTTTGTAAGGGGAAAGAGTACTTGAATTATCTAGTATTAGATTTTTCCTGCATATGCTCTTAACTGTAATGTTTTATTTACTTAAGTGCCTCTAGCATTTGTTTTGGCTTTTATGCTTTCATATGTATTTTGTGCACTTAAAGCTATCAGAAACTAACTCCAAGTGGCATAATCATTATTCGCCTTTTAAAATTTCTGAAGTCAGTAGAAGCACTGATGGGATTGGCAGTATAATCAGTGAGCCAGAAAACTGCTAACCATCTTCCAAAGAAAAGAAAATCCAAAAGATTACAAACTGCGGTTTATTATATTTTGTAATAACATTTGTGAACACATTGAACATAAGCAGAATATTCCTTTTAAGTATTTCATTTATTTGAAGATACTAAACTGTTCAATTGTAGGTTGTATGAATATTTATCTGCTGGTTTTATTAGCTTTGCCATTTTGTCTGTGATCACTCACTGAACAAAACCTAATTCTTATTTGATGTTCATTTGCACAATTTCATTTAAATCTTAATCAGAATCATTGGGAATAAACCTTTCTCCAAATTGCTACACCTCACTGTGCTTTAGGTAAATGCAATATACCAGTGGGTTTTGTAGATTCAAGCAGTGTAAAAACATTTTTATCAACTAAAAGTTTAAAACTGTTACATTTAACATGAGCTGATGATCTTGAATGTACACTTTTGTGCTGGCAGCATGCTTTCCTTGTCTAAATGCTGCTCCTTGATTTGACTTTGTTACTTGTTTACTGAATGTTTTCACTATCTCTGAACATATTGCTCCATCATTTTCTGTTGTATGCTTAAGAGAAAACACACCTAATTACTAGCTAATAACTGTGAGAAAGTTTTTTTGTTTTTGTTTTCTCTCTACATTCATACATCCCGTGGCAGCATTATCTCTTGATTCTCTTGTACTGTGTATCAGAGACTAATCCTTTTGTACTGTCAAAGCAAGTATTGTTTCAAGTTACTCACATGGCAGACACAAAGCTGTTCCTGTAATCAATATAACAAGTTCCTTTCTAATACAGTCAATGCAGCACTGTTGATAACTACATCACCAGTACTGTTGGTGAGTGTTTAGTTTGGTAAAGAATATAATGAGCTCCTACAGAGTTTAGTAAATCTAAAATGTTTTTATTATGCCCATAATGTTGTTTTTTGCCCGACTGTAGGTCTATTGCGATCTGGTAGAGCCACTTCGTGGTGTTATTTAGCCTACAGTTGTGATCCTGCGGAGGAAAGGCTTATTCATGTTGCCAGTTTCATTTGGAAAGCTGGTTAAAGAGCATATGTTACGCTCAGTTTTAATTGTCTTTCATCATGAATTCAATTTTTTTCTGTAGTTAACTATTGAGGGAACCGGTAATAAACTTCTGAAAATTGTACTTCACTGATTTTTACTTGAGTGCTTAAACTTGGTCAAACGTAGTGTATGGTGACAAGTGCAACCAATTCTTAGATTCCAACTCTCACTTTTCCACGTATAGTAAATTAGCATAATACGCCATTATAGCATCTGATCTGAGCATGACTAACGCATGATTTTTAAGCAGATCATTATTTGAAAAGGCTGATGTCATATTTTCTTGATCCAGGGAATGACCTGCATTGTTTTTGTGTTCGAGAAACACATTTCTGAACATTCAACACTTGTCACAGATTTGAAAATAGCAATATTTTTTATAAATGGTTCTGTAATGTTAGAGATAGCAAGAGTTGCAGATACTAGAGTCAGAGACAAAACAGTGTGGAGCTGGAGGACCTAGCAGGTCAGGCAGCAATAGAGGAGTAGGAAAGTCAACATTTCAGACTGGGACCCTTCTTCAGAAGAAGGGTCCTTACCCAAAACATTGACTTTCATACCCCTCTGCTGTCTGGCCTGCTGTGTTCCTCCAGTTCCACATTGTGTTTTGTAGTTAGAAATTTTTAAAAAAGTGTACAACACTGCTTGTGTCTGTAAATAGAAGACAACTGGCAACAGGAATCAAAGATGATTCTTAGGCAGTTGGTGAATGACGTTTTAATGTTTCTGAAGATGCTTACTTCCATTGGTTGTGGTTGAGTAAAGCAAGGGCTCCTGACAAGAGTTATAACTCCCTTCTAGCTAAAACTCTTAACATGCTACTGATTGACCCTTTTCGAGAACTTGTACCAGTTATTATCTTTTAAAACATCACACTGATGTCTTCAGTGTTTAAAGGTTTAAAAACCACTGTCATGAAGTTGATTTGTTTATACTAGCAGACTATGGGCTAGCATACTCTTACCAGCCCAAAGCAATGATCTGTTGAGCATGACTCAGCTGTTCAATGCAATAATCTTGTCACCTGTTTTTGTTTGTAGTTGTACGTGCAAAACATTTCACACAGTGAAGGTATTCGCCATAAGCTATTAACCAAGAATCTGCCAGCTATGGTTTTTAAGAAGTGCATGAATGAGGATTTAGTATACTGAAAGAATAGTAGAGCAGCAGTGAATGAATGACGAGAATATAAATGTGATAGTGAGTAAATACTTACTTACGCAAATTATTTTGCACCTCATTGTGTTTTAGGTTTGAAATGTAAAGTATTCTCTGATTATTAGATATAAGTCATTCACATTCTAGAATGTCCTCAAATAAGTGATTCCATTGCAATCTGTATGCACCTAGTCCTTCAAGAAAATAGCCAAGTCTTGGGTAGAGATCACTGTTGTTCAGCATTAGGACAGTGGCAATAGAAGTTTGAATATATATTTCTTCCAAAAATTACAAGAAGGCAGTAAAGCAGATTTTGTTCTTGTGTTGAATTGCTAAAATTACAGGTGACATAAGGCGTGGAAGATAGTGTTAGGCTTCAGGAAGACATTAAACAACCTGGTGGAGTGGGCGTAAGACAACAGGGTGTGGAGTTGGATGAACACAGCAGGCCAGGCAGCATCAGAGGAGCAGGAAAGCTGACGTTTTGGGTCTGGACTCTGAAGAACTGTCCAGACCCGAAGCATCAGCTTTTCTGCTCCTCTGATGCTGCCTGGCCTGCTGTGTTCATCCAACTCCACACTGTATTATCTCAGACTCTAGAATTGGCAGTTCCTGTTATCTCTGGAGTGGGCGGTTGTGTGGCAAATAACACTTAAGCAGAGAATTGTGAAATGATACATTTGGTAGGAAGAACATGGAGTGACAATATAAACTACAGGGTACAATTCTAAAGTGGGTGCAGGAGAAGCGGGACCTTGGCATAAATGTGTGCATATTTTTAAAGGTGTCACTGCACGTTGAGAAACTAGTCAGAAAGGCATATTAAATCCCAAGCTTTATAACTACAGGCCGAGAGCACAAAAGTAAGTAAGTTTACGGTTAAGCTTTAGAACACTGGTTTGGCTTCAGCTTGAGTGTTGTGTTCAATCCCAGCCATTGTATTCTAGGATGTGAGGTTTTAGAAGGGGTGCAGAACAAGTTTGAGAATGATGCACGGTGGCTCAGTGGTTAGCACTGCTGCCTCACAGCACCAGGGACCCAGGCTCAATTCTACCTTCGGGCAACTGCCTGTGTGGAGTTTGCACATTCTCCCTGTGTCTGCATGGGTTTTCTCCAGGTGCTCTGGTTTCCTCCCACAGTCCAAAGATGTGCAGGGTGGGTAGATTGGCCATGCAAAATTGCCCATACGTTCAGGGAAGCGTAGATTAGGTGGGCCAGAGACAATGGGAACTGCAGATGCTGGAGAATCTGAGAAAACACAGTGTGGGGCTGGGTGAACACAGCAGGCCAAGCAGCATCTTAGGAGCACAAAAGCTGACGTTTCGGGCCTAGACCCTTCAACAGAATGAAGGGTCTAGACCTGAAACGTCAGCTTTTGTGCTCCTAAGATGCTGCTTGGCCTGCTGTGTTCATCCAGCCCCACACTTTGTTATCGTAGATTTAGGTGGGTTACAGGGGGAAGGGTCTGGGTGGGATGTTCTGATGTTCAGTGTGGACTTTTTTTGACCAAAGGGCCTGTTTCCACACTGTAGGGATTCTAATTCTAATTCTTAAAAAAAATCTCTGGAACCAATTACATGAATAGATTGGTGCAGATAGGGGTGTTCTCCTTGGAAAAGAAAATTTTAAGGAGAAATTACATCGGGATGCTCAAAATCATGAATGGCCTTAATGTCTCTTGGGGCAAAAATATTTCTGTCATCGGAAAGCTTGAGAAGCAAAAAATGCTGATTTAAGGTGATTGACAAAAGAACCAAAGGTATTGGAGGAAAGCTCCACTTTTACTCAGTGAGTGGTTAGGTCCTGGAATGCACTGCAGACAATGTGGTTCAGACAGACTCATTCACGCCCTTAAACAAATAGCATGAGTGCCTGAATGCTGAATGGAAAAGAATTCCTGGGCTACAATGAACATGTAGGTGAGCGGGATTAGCTAACCTCCTCTTCCTTAGAGCCAGTGCAGACTCCACAAAGCAATCCTGTGTTATAATCATACTGTGTGCATATTTTGATTCTGTTTCTATAAAATGAATCAAGTGGCTTACTTCAGGCCCAATGTGATTATATTCAGGATGGAACTCTAGGGTGTCTGTCAAAGGCTTTCATTCAAGTTTGTTGCTTCCCAGGCAGTTAGGAGAAGACTGGGGATTCTTTTCTAAGATAGATAAATGGAGTTAAATTACAGATCAGTCACAATGTAACTGAATAGGGAAACTGGCTCAACAAGCTGGATGATCTACATCTATTCCAAGACCAGTTGAACAACATACTACCATTGTGTCTGGAGGGACAAGATGTGGGGTCATAACTTTCAAATTCTGTCCACAGTTTACTTGCCAGAGTGTGCTGTGGTGAGGATTGAAGCAAAGGTACATGTGTGTTGCTCAAGAAAAGAATACAATCCTAACTCTGACAGTTAATTTCTGTCGGTTTGCAGGACTGTTTCACAACCTGTAATTTTTCAAAATAGTTGATACTGTGATATTAAAAGACCTTTTGAACATCAATCAACAAGAGGAAGAGTTTGAAGTGCAATTTACAGACTGGCATCAAAATGAAAATAATCGTTCTTAGTCGATGAAGGGGTGGATTACAAAGGAATGCAGAGTGATGGATGCGCTAAGAATATATACTCAGATTCTTGTCATTGTGTTCATAGGTCTATGAACACAGTTTGTGTGTTAGAAATTGAAACAACCTGCTTTGGTGTTTCACAAGAAGCAACTGAATGAATTCAAAGGCTGGTGTGTGGCAGCTGTGTTGAGTTAATCATCCAACCAGTCAATAGGTACTTTCATGGAAAGGATTTGCAAATATCTGTAGGTATAATAATTCTGATTTAAATTTAATCAATGTGCTTTAATTTGACATTAGAAAACACACGATATCATGCATACTGACAAGATGGAACACACTTAAACATTGCTGTTTACCATTATTTCAGATTTTATTATTTCCTTGCTCTGAATTTACTTACTGTTTTTTACCATCAGAACAGTTTCTGAATCTCTGTTAAGCCAAAAACCTATGAGACTTCTAATTTGCCAGGTTGTTGTAAATTAAAATCTATTCCAACAAATTTGGCTTTGGCAGAGATTTGCTTAAAAATGTTCTTAAATAACTCTGAACATCTTGTTGCAGGAATATTTAAATATTACATGCATTAAATATGACTCCAGAGAAATAGAGCTGGGGTTTAATACAAAATCCTGAGGAAATGTCAAAAAAAAATCTGCTGCTGCACAGCAGAGGATTGTGTTGTGCTGTTTGTAAAGACTGTGTGTTTGTGTTGTAAGTGCTTTGAACATTATGATTTATTGCAGAAATGAAACAGTTATTGAGTGAAATGTATGAAGTAAACAAGTAGAATTTTAATGAAAGGCCACTTCATATTAATTTGGTCCAAGCTTGCTTTTTAATGCATAAAATAATAATATCCAATCCTACTTGGGTTCTCCAACCATAGAATAAATTTAAAATGTTTTATTTTCACAGTTTGCTATTTAACCAGCATGAGGTAATCGGTATCGTCCTCCAGCCACTTTCTGTGCTGCATAATTTAAACAAAGAGGAAAGTGCTCAGCTGTGTTTGAGAGACGGAGCTGGAAAAACACAAGTGATTTATGTGCTTACAATCTTTTTAGTGTGTATTGATTTTGACTGTTACGATCCATAAACTGCCTGTATCAACTCAGTCCTGAAAATTACCTCAGAAAATCTTATTCAGGACTGATAACAACAAAAATGTATTGTGATGTAGGGAAATATATTCTCTAAGATTACTTTTCCTTTTTTTTCAAAAAAGATTCATGAAAGAAAAAAAATTTGCGCCTGGAGTTCTTGAGTTTGACTGATCTAATAAAATTGGATTTTTCCTCCTTTAACTCATCCATTGTATATTGATATATTCTGCTTGGCTCACAAGTTAGGACTTAATAATGAAGGTTTGTTCCATCTGCCCTTTGTCCTTTCAACCAGGGTTCAATACATGAGTGACCCACCTCTCTAAAGATACAGTAGGATCAGTCCAAACTCAGGACAGGTGGACAAATAAGGGACATAGTTCAGCAGGTAGAATATGCTGATGATTTTCCATCCTCTTCTTAAAGCTGATAATATAGCAATACAATTGGGCAAAACTCCATGATAAAACCGAGTGAACAGTATTGGTTTTTTTTTTTGAAAAAGTGCAAAGGAAAGAAGCTTGTCACAGGTCTTTTGCTGAAGGTCTACTTTCAATCATCCTGTGTAATTTGCAAACTACAGAGCATGAAACGAGTGAGGTCATGTACACATTTTCAGTTGTCAGTCATGTGTTTTGCACTGCCTGAAATCTAAAGTTGTTCAGTTCACATTTCGAACTCTCCAAATGTACTAGTACTGTATCTTTAAGTACTGTTTTTGAAGTGAACTCAAGTTTTTAAACAATTATTGGTTCTTTTTATGATGAAATACTTCTGTTTCTAACTGTTTCCTCTGGAAAATAGTTATTTTAAAAGAACCCGAAGTCCAAAGTATGAGGGGCCCTATCCTTGAAAGTTTTATAATAATGTGCACGTTTCCCAAATTATGGAGGTGGGGGAAGGGCTGATAGTAGTTTGATTTCTTTGTTCTGGCCCCTGGCATACCTTTTGGTAACCGTGGTAACACGAGTTTGCAGGAGAATGATTTGTCACAGCATGGTACTGTATTTGAAACCACATATGCATAAGTGGTTTAAAATGGCATTTTTCTGCATCAGTTTCTCCACTGTGGCTACTGAAATGATTTTTAATTACAGGCTAGTACGGAACAGTAGTAATAAAAGTACCTGACCCCAGTGTCATCTGCCTCAGTGCTTGCTGTCAATGATTATGTTTACTACATTGTGTATAATTTAGGCATTAGTGGACCAAAGCAATTTCTGTTGTTGACAATTGCTTAGAATTCTTTATTCTGAAGTTCAATTGGCATTACCAGCTGTTCTAACATTTTGATCAATAATTGCACACTTGTTTAATTTTTACCATGAGTGCCTGCAGCGGTTAATTGTGGCTATAGAAAAGGTAATTTGTTTTCAACAGGATATGACTAAAAGCATTTTACTGAATAAATACATTTCTCACTCTAATCCTGTGCTTTTTGAAGTAGGACCTGAGTTTGAAACTTTTTTTTTCTTAGTACTGAAATTTTTGATGTACAATTGAGTGGACCCCAACATGGTTTTACGAAAGAAAGCCCAGTAATCTGTTGAAAGGACCATTTGAAGCTACAACTGCAAATTCATTTATCCTGAAAACCTGCCATAGTAAATGAGTTGATATGAACTTCATTTTATTTTAATCTTAATTTCAGCTCTAATTGGTGGGATGTTGTGCATTAGGGAGTTTTGCAAAATATGGATTTAACTGGTTTGGCATGATGGCACATTAATTTTTGTATCAAAGAAACCTGTAGCATATACATTGAACTGGTAATCCCACCCCACATAAGAACTAAATTTGGGCAGAGGACAAGATGGTGGTGTTATCTGGGTTTGAAATTTGTACTAGGATAATGAGTTCTTAATCCCACAGAACAGTGTTTTTTGGTAACTATTAAGCTCCAGCGGAATATCAGTATTTATTGGGAATTACAGTTAAATTATGGAAAATGACTTAGTATGTCTGGTACAAAGTAATTTATTTCACTTGCATTTCAGAGCAAATGTGGTGATTTTAGCATAACTTGCACAGTCATTAACAGGCAGGATCAGGTCAGACATTGGCTGATTTTAATCTTCCCCTGACTTTTCTAGGTATTAATACGCCTGTGTGACCCTATTCCTTACTTGTTTTTTTTAACTAGGGGAATTAATGTAAAATTATCCCCCAGGCTTTAGCTTGTTGATCTCTAGACTGTTCGATTGAATAAGCAGGTTTAAATTAGGCTGTTATAAATGACAGGTTCAAATACTCCAAGTGTGTATCGGCTAGCAGGAAAGGAGCAGTGTGTTCTCCAGTCTGAAGCATTGACACGGTTTCTCACTCCACAAATGCTACCTGACTTGATGAGTATTTTCAGCATTTACTATTTTTATTTCAGATTTACAATGTCTGCAGTACTTTTGCTTTTGTGCAGCATATGTTTGGGCTGGTAATTTAAGAATACCAGTACCTGAACGGAGTCTGAAAAGCTGCCATATGAATCCTGGGCTATTGTGTGCAGTAAAGATTATCATGATTCAAACTGAATGTAGTCTCCATGGGGACTGCAATATAAACAGGGAAATTAGTGGAATTCCATCTAAAGCATTTCTACAGAATTAAGTAATTAATATGTTCGGCCATGTTGTTAATGTGTATTGAAGAATTGTTCCATTATTAAAATGTACTTAAAATTAGCTTTAGGGTAAATGTTGTCTTGTCAGAAGGCTGACTGTTTTACTGTTGCCTCATGTTCTATGTGGTAGAAAAAGGCAATAAATGGGCAAAGCTCTGAAGTACATTTAGATTGGTGCTGGCTGCTGTACTGTGTTGTCAGATAATTGAAAAAAACACTACTGCCTTCTATAGTGACAGTGAACATAAATGGTTTGCTATCCAGAGTGTAGTATGGAACACAGCTTGTTTCTTTGTGATTGAAAATGGTTCAAATAGTCCTAGGCGACTGGCATTGAGTTTTTAAGGCCTGGACATATGGTACAGTAAATGATTTGTATTTACAGTACTGCCAGGCCTAGGTATCATGTTTCATAAAGGCAGTGTTTTGTAGCAGTGCCCTGGTTTGTATTCCCAGTTCTCTTTTCATTGTGCCATGTCTCGGTATCCAACTATTCAGGCGGCCATTATCTTTTACAAATCATGGCATCTGTTATCTTCTCAGGTTACTATTGACAAAGGATTGAGGCTCAACAGCCTGCAGACTCAGTTACCACCTTTATTCGTTCAATCCACACTGGCTGCCTGACTAAATATGGCAACTTTATTTTTAATCACTTAATAAAAGAATACAGTCTTTTCAAGAAAATGTCAAATGCGTTAGCTTCCATTTGCCAAGTCAGTTTAATTAGTAAGAAATAGATGTGATGCTTGGGAGTGTTGGACAATCTGAGCTGCTCTTTCCCATAAAGTATTTGTATATTTTGTGTGATTTTAGTTTTCATTTCCGTTTTGGTTTTCCCTTATCCAGATTATTAACTTTCTGCACTGACAGTACTAGAAACCTGAAGACCATGCAGATTATGTTTTCGGAATATTGTACGCTCCTGAGGAATGTCACCAGAAGCTATTGTTACAGTTTTGAGGGTGTGTAGGTAGTTGCAGTAAATAACCTTAAGTACTGCCTGAGTAACTTGACTTGTATTTACTGACTCTGGAATCAGCAACAACTTCTATCATTTACTCTGTAAACACTGAAAGGTTATATTTGAATTAACTTTTGTTGACCTTTTTATTTAACAGTGTAAAATAACATAAATCCTAAGTATTGCCCTGGAGTACATAATGACCTTCCCAATTAGTTATGCGGCAGAACATTTTGTCATATTCTTATTTTAAAGAATATAATGTTATTTTGAATGTATTCCAAACACCCTGTTGTGTTCATCCGCATGAACCTTTTTTAAAAGGAAATTTGGTCAACCTAAGATTTTTGGAATGTGTACTGGTATATAATATCAGTGAGAACAAAGAAGTTTTATTATAGAAACTTACTTTCCCCCTTCATTCACTTTCTTAAGATTCCTTTTTTAAAGAGATGCATGAGCACATTTAAAGTAACTTAAATACAGGCAATTAACCATTTATTGAAATGGCATTGTGAAGTGATATGAATCAATTAAGCCTTCATCTATTAGAATGCAAAAATCTGCTTCTAGCCTAAAGTATAATTATACATTCCCGCATCTCTCTTTTTTTAAAATAAAATGGAAAAAAATAATTAACAGAAAAGTTATGAATTGCAGCCCTTTGTTCCGTCTATTATGAAGTAAACAATCTAGAGAATTAAATGTGCTGTTAGGCAAGTAATCCATATTGCTTTTTGTCACATGCATCAACTGGATAAACCATAATCGGTCAAATGTTGAGTATCTGAAAACTTTTTTTTGTTCTGTAGGTGATATTCAGATTTTAATTTCTGAATAATAATGGTATTTTCATCTATTAACGAGGAGTTTCAGAAATAAACTTGTTGATTTCACCATCTAATAATAGATGACACTTTTCCCCAATGAGAGTTGAAGGTGCAATTACCACAACCAAGTAATTAACATAAGCAATACTCCTTTAACTCAACATACATATGCACAAGAGATAAGACATCCATTATTTCTGCTAGATGTAACATATTATGCTTTAATATCAAAATGATTTGGGGTATCAGGTGTCATCGTGAAAAATAATTCAACAAATGGAGATGATAGTGATGACTATTGGGATTAAGAAGGATAGAGACAAAAAGTTAATTAAATGTGTTCTTAGAAGATATTTCAAATACTAGATGCATACAATATGAATAGATTACAATTTAACTGATTATGTCGTATAAATTATCTCTGTAAATCCCTAAACTTTCTTTGCAAACACACTAAACAAATTCTTATGTGATCTCAAATGTAGTGATTCATCCAGGGTACAGTCTTTGATATCCCCCCCCCCCCCCCCCCTCCCCATCTGCAATCAAAAGACAGAATATTCAGCATTTGATGAAGTAGACAAGCATAATTAGGACTTCAATAGTCCTTGGCCAAAACAAGCATCTGGGAACTTGATGGATTTTGTTGCCTTTTCAACAACAGAAATGATTGCAATGTATTGTTGCATGCAGCCAGCAAAACAAGTTTTTATATATCGCTCCTAGTCTAACCAAACAATCATTGAAACATAGAAACTCAGAGCAGGAGTAGGCCTTTCAACGTTTTGGAGTCTACTCTGTCATTGAATCTGATCATGGCCGATCCTCAATGCTATATTTCTACTTTCTTTCCATACCCTATGAAATATTATTTAAAAATCTCTCCCTCTCTCTCCCTCCCTCCCTGTCTCCCCCCTCTCCATCACCGAGTGTAGAAATATTTCATATTTTCAGTCCTAAGTTGTCCGTCCTGTATCTTGAGATTATGTCTACACTCCCCAATCAGGAAAAAACATTCTGCTGGCATATAGTCTGCATAGCCTTGTTAGAATTCTATCTTTCAATCAGATCCATACTCGCTTGCCAACCAGAACGTGATTACCCTCCTTCAGGGTTGCTCCAAAAAGAAAAACTGCTAGGTCCTACATTGTATGGATTACTGACTGTACAACCAACCCCTTTTCAATTATTCACACATTTCATTAATGCCCTACCTAGCTTTAATCCCTCGGTTTATCATCCATTGTCTCCTTTGTATACCTAACCTTTTTTCTCTCTGGCCTCTGTCTCACATCCCCACACCCATCTTGGAATCAGCAAAAATACCACCCTTTTTGCCAGACATCTTCAGTTCTGACAAAAGGTCACTGGACACAAAGCATTAACTCTGCTCTCTCCACAAATACTGTCAGATCAGTTATGTTTCTCCAGCATACTCTATTTTTGTTTCAGGTGTTCAGCAGCAGTATTTTGTGGTTATTTTAGTCACTGCCAGCCCCTTGGTGGGGGGGGGGGGATTTCCTTTATTCACTCTCTGTTTCCAGTCCACATCAATATATTACTACCTATCCCAGGTTCATTTAACTTTGCTTACTAACTTCTTATGAGCAATCATACTGAAAGAGTTCTGAAAATCTAAATGTACCATATGAACTAATTCTTCCTCACCTATTCTGATAGTTACGTCCTTCTAAAAACTCAGATTAGTTTAGCATAACATTGCCTTTCACAAACCTATCCCGAACTAGTCCAATCCCTAACCAAATATATTTATTTTTCCAAAACTTGTACATCTATCTTTGGCATTTTTCCCTCTCCTTTTTCCGTGGAACCCTGTAAAAACTGTAGTGTTCCCTGTTGTGTTGGTGCAAGCCTCTGCCAATGTTCTGAATTTGACGAAGAGAAGATGCACAAGAACGATTTGTGGAAGAACTCTAAGTTCCCATCCAAGCAACAGAGTTGTGATTACGAATTGTAACAGTGGAGGATTATTTTAATGATTTTAATGAATTAATAGTGAAAGAGAACATTTCTTCATAGTGCATTCCCATCCCCATCCAGAGTGGTGGTGATGAGTGCATGCTGATGGTAAATTAGAATCTCTTAGAAGCAGGCCCTGGAGCCGTTGGGTCTACACTGACCCTCTAGAGAGCATCCCACTAGGTTCCTACCCTATCCCTGTAAACCTCCATTTAACACAGCCAATGCACCGAACCTGCATGTCTTTGGACTGTGGGAGGAAACTGGACTACCCAGAGGAAACCCATGCAGACATGGGGAGAATGTACAAACTCCACACAGACAGTGGTCCAGGGCTGGATCCCTAGTGATTTGAAGGTAGCAGTGTGAACTACCGTGCCACTCATTGGGCATTTAGAGCAAGATCTTGATGACGTCAGGACCCAGTCTTCCCTGACAGCTTTTGAGGTTTGTTCAGAGGGAAGCCTCCACCTTCCCTACTCATAATCAATTGTTTCAGAAGAGTACATGTGGGATGATGCTACTAGATAGGCAGGTTCTGTAGAAATGGCCTATCATCCAACCAGCAAACCATAATGCCCGGAAAACGAAGGAGTGCTAGCTTGTCCACTGGCATAAACCAAGATTACTTGACTACTCAAGCCATATTGGCTTTTCATTGTTCTTGGAGTCCTGCTGTAAAATTTCAAGGCACTTGGCATTACTGCAAGACCTTTCCAGGGGAATTTGGCACCAAAATTTTGGAGGAAATATCTCCAGCAAGAATTCCTGGTCCTGCTCAAGATGAGTCCCGAGTGGCATTGAAAACTTCCATTGCATTATATTGAGGTGACCTTTCCCTGATCCCATATACTTTGGGTTCATTTCATGAGGTCAGTGAGCCACTCCTTCTGAAATGAGGATTAAATGCTAATGGACTTTTGGGGATCCTATACTTATACCCTTATTATAGGGGGAAAAAATGGATACTTTTTGCAGCTCAAGTAGACTGCTCTTAAAACTATGAAGATATATGATTTTGAAGGTCTCTTTTTTGAACAGTATCTGGACAGCAACATTTCAGTTAAAGTTTGCCTGGTGGCTTATTGTATGATAAAAATTAAGAACGTGGACTTTATTTGAAGGGTGACAGACATGATGAGATTAGACATGCCTGGAGCTGACTGTTTTAGAAATTTACGTTAAAATCTAATCAGGAAAAATGAAAAGGTTTAGTGGCAACTATTGCTCTGCACTGCTTATGGCATTGTGAGGAAAAATAGTAATCTATTTAAGTTCAGGTGCAATTTTACACACTGAGGCCTTGTGTAATGAAATACCATTTATCCTGACAAAATTTCACTATCAGGAGCTGGCTGATTGAGCTGCCTGTGGACATTAATTTACAGACAAACACAAGGCAAAACTAGATCAACATTTAGAGTAAAGGCAATACATTACTCATGGCAGCTGAAAAGGAAAGCACATTAGAAGAAGAATTATCTGTTGTAGTAAGTCAAATAAATGAGTTGTCTTGGAAACTCAATGTCGTAATAAAATAAGTAGTGCAGGAAGAACTGTTGAAAAATGACTAGAGAAACAAAAATCACAATTTTCTTTTGGAACAGAGGAAAAGGAAGCTGTAAACATGATGGAAGTCTTTTAAAGCTGATCAGAAATTATATTGGCCAAAGGTTCTTGTCATCTTAATGTTCAAACTCATTACTCTGTTGTAATTCATTAAAAATATTTTTACTGTACCCAAAGATTCAGTCCATTTTAACTTGTTGACAGTCATAAATCAAAACATTGAACAATTTACTGAAGGAGAAAGTAGAATTTGAGAAATGGAACATTTGAGATGAGTAAAAGATTTATGGGTACAAGCTCTAGTGCTTTGCGCTGTAAATTCGCAATTAAAATCTCTAGGTGGAAAGTTTTACCAATGTTGTGACTTTTCAGAAGTTTTTCTCAGTTTAAAGTGTTGCTGTATTACTTTCATTTTTAAATTCCATACTTCATTTATGATGCACTTCTGGCAGCCAAAATTGGGTAGGCTTCTGAAACGGGTACAGGGATTGCGATTTCCCCTTGCAACATAATGTAGGCAGCACACCAACTTTTATTTCCAGATTGTTGCATGCAGCCAGCATGACACTTGGTGTTCATAGGCTGCGCAGTTCAGGAGGTGGTCCAACATCATATCTAACTGGCTTCACCAAAACAAGCCTGCACTGATTCATTAAAGGGAAGATTGTTTTGGCTGGAGCAGCTGCTGTCCTTTGTTCAGGAAATGAATGTGATCTCTGTCACAATGGAGACTGAAGGAACACCAGAGAAAGCGTTCCTCGTGATTTTGGATGTTGCACTGGAGACCTTAGCAGAGGAAACGCCTGCAACTCCGGGTTGTGGGGTGGGGGGTCAGTGGGCGGTGTTGGTTGATGGTTCAGGGCACCCCCACCCCGTAACTGCCCATTTTAAAAGGTGGTGGCAGCAAATAGCCATGGAGGCCTGTGTTAGGAATCAACCCTGTACACCAGCCTGGAGTGTCACAGTAAGCTGGCTAGGATTGGTGTTACCTGAAGACTTCTCCGGGGGAAATGGACACCATAACTTTGGAGGAAATACCTCTGGCAAGAATTCTTGCTCCTGCTCCAGAAGATGCCTGAGATATGCCCTGGTGGCACGGAGAACTTCCATTGCCTTATAATGACCTTGCCCCGACCCCATATAGTTTAGCTTCAGTGCAGGAGGTCGATAGGCTATTACTGGCTCTTTAAACTAGGGTCAAGGGCCAATGGTTTTTCAGTGATCCTATACTTCTCACCCTTTATAAAGGGAGAAAGAAAACTGGATACTTTTTGCAGCTCAAGTGGACTGTTCCTAAAGCCATGAATATACATGCCCCTCAGAGTGGCTGTGATTCCGGATATTGACCTCTCTTTGGACAACAGTGTCGTCACAGTCCTGCCACCCCAGTAATACCCTTGGTGTTGTCTGAGTCAAGCAACCTAGGCTGCACTTACCAAAGTGAAATAATATTGTTCATAGCTGATCTTTTCTGGCCCAAAGCTGCTTGAGATCCTTCAGTTATTAATGTTGTTTGGAATGTTTGTTTAGTGATGGCTTTTTTTAGCTTTGGGGCCAAGGTAATGCTGTGATGGCAGTAACTGAGGGGAAGAAAAGTGTGATGAACTAGAATTTCATTTTCTTTATTGGTTTTGCACTCAAACTAGTTCATTACTGACAATCCAGGCAGAAAGGTGGTGTTGAAGTTGCCTCTTTCTTCCTTGGACTCTCTGCTGCTTGCTGTTCGATTTAGAGCAAAGGCAGTCTGCTTCATGCCTCACCAGTATAATAGGACAATCATTTATTGTGAGACTTGCTCTACTGACTATTGTCATGCTCTTCAAGAGTGGTTCAAGCAGCTGTATTATTGGTTTCGTGCACCAATAACATAATGCCAATGTGACTTTCATTAAATGCATGTGGACGACATGCTTGTAGAGAGTCATCAGCTGTATGATTGCGGTGTATCACCCTTGTTGCTGTTTGGTTTGCCAAGATGACTATAGTAGAACCAGCATAATGGATTGCTGCAGAATGAAGGTAATTTGCTTACTGACCAGTATACCAAAGTCTATGGCCTCACACCAGCTGGACTTTGATAGATTAGGATTCCTTTCAGGCAGAGTTGACAGTGTGCCTGCAAATTTGTGCTTGCAACCAGTGGCATCTTGGGGAAAGCCTATCTTCTTGTGAAGATGCATCTTTTGCTTCAGCTCCTTTTTTCTCTGGCATTAAGGAATTAAATCTATTTGTCCCACTTTGGGCAAACTCAATGATTTTCCTTACCTAAAATTGGATGGTAAATTGCAAGAGTTTGCAAACATCTCCTTGGAACAAGCAAGGCATTTAAAGGTTCTTCATCACAGTCAGCAAGATAACCACTGGTGATCTGATTCTGGCCCTATTCTTGAGGTTGTAGTTGCAGTTGTAGCATAATAAACATTTTATTGAGCATGCCCTTTCTGAAGAAGTGAGCATTGCTTCTATAGAATTAATAAGAAAATGACAGACAAATCTCTACTATAGAATATTTAAGTACCATTCCTTGATTTGGGATAGTGCTGTTAGATTGAAAGATGGCAAATGTAACTAACTCCCTTTTATTAAGGGAGGCACAAAGCAAACAGGTAACTATAAATCAGTTAGCTTGGATCTGTCGTTGTTGGGGGTTGGGGTGGGCGGGGGTGGGTGCTGAAGTTAACTGTTATTGAGTTATAGCAGGGCATTTGGTTCAAGGAGAGCCAGCATGATTTTTTTTCGGCCAAACATGATCGCACCTTCAATCTCCTGGAGTCCTTTTGAATAGGCAACACATGCTGTGAATAGTGAGGAACCATTGGATGTACTGTACTTAGTTTTCCAGATGGCATTTGATGAAGTGCAATATCCAAGTTTATTGCAGAAAATTAAACCAGCATAGTGTAGGGCGTAACACATTAGCATAGATAGAAGATTAGGTGGCAAATGGGAAGTATACAGGAGGCATAAATGGACCTTTTTACAGATTAGCTAGATGTAGCGAGTGGGATTGATGCTGGGATCTCAGCTGCTTTATAGTTTATATAAATAACTTAGCTAAAGGGACAGCAGGTCACATGGTTGCCAATTTGCTGATGGCACAAATGGTTAGAAAAGTCAATTGTGGAGACTGCATTGAGGAGACTACAAAAAGATGTTGATAGACTGAGTAAACGGGTAAAGATTTGGCAAATGGAATGTAATGGAGGAAAATTAGGAATTGCCTATTTTGGCAGGAAAAGATTTTAAAAAAAATTAACTCTATGGTGAGAGGTTGCAGAGCTCTGAGATATGATCAGGAACGTTACTAGAATGTTATTGTTTTATTGTGAGGGAATTGAAGTCAAAGGTAGGGAGGTTATGCTTCAGTTACACACTCACTAGTGAGACTGCATAGGAATACTGTGCACAGTATTCGTCATCTTATTTAAGAATGGATGTCAATGCTTTGGAGGCAGTCGGAGGAGGTTTATCAGTCTAATACCTGGAATGGGTGGGTTCTGTTCAGACCAATGGTTGAACAGGCTTGGCTTGCAACTTGTATCCACTCGAGTTTAGAAAAGTAAGAAATGTCATGATGCCTGTTGTGTGAGAATCTAGAGTAAAGGTCACGGTTTAAATTAAGTCAAAATTTAATCTTTTGACTTTACCTTAACTTCAACTCTGGCTCTCAGCAGGGGATGCTTGAAATTAACCTGATGCCATCATCTCAAAGAGAAGATCGGCTTTATTTAAGCTGGGTCCTAATGAATCACATTGTTCGTAGTGACAAAAATGAACTACCTTGCACCAATTTGAGAAGTTGTTTCCGTTAGGCGGGGAGACTAGGACCCGTGGGCACAGCCTTAGAATTAGAGTGGATAAATTTAAAATAGAAATGAAGAGACACTTCTTCAGCCAGAGAGTGGTGGGCCCGTCGAATTCATTGCCACGGAGTGCAGTGGATGCCGGGACGTTAAATGTCTTCAAGGCAGAGATTGATAAATTTTTGATCTCTCAAGGAATCCAGGGCTACAGGGAGAGTGCAGGGAAGTGGAATTGAAATGCCCATCAGCCATGATTAAATGGCGGAGTGGACCTGATGGGCTGAATGGCCTTACTTCCACTCCTCTGTCTTATGGTCTTATGTCAGCTTCTGGCTGGGGCTATAAGGAAGGGCACATGCCACGTGGTATCCAATGCAATTGCTTTTCAGCCTACACATGATATAATGAATGGGTGTTTGCCATCTTAATAAAAACTCTTCTCCTCAGTTATCTGCCGAAATAGTTCAAAGATAATGATTAAAAATGGCCCCTGGACTATTTTTGATGCATTTTGATCAGATCTCATTTGGCATAATTGGTTCAATGACATAATTTCGACTTAGGGCCGCTGTGAGTATTTTTTTAAACTAACCTGTTCAGTGATGTTCTAACACCTCTTTCGAGCAGCTGGGACTTAAACTTGAACCTCCTCACCCAGAGGGCAGCGACACTCCCACTGTCCCCCTGAACCATTGTGAATGTGAGTGGCTCTGTGTTGGATCAGCTGTTTATCGATAAGTGGCAGGTGTCAACTAAATAATTCCTAATTTCCCCACGCCAGTTGGGATTTCCATGCATGGGCAAGCCCCCATTGGTTCTGGCGTAGGGGCCATAGCTGCTTGGTTGCTCATCTATGGCCCCTGTGGGGTCATACTCAAGTGATACTAAATAATAAAAATTTAACTGAAGCACCCTTGTCCCTTACTATCAGGTAACCAGCTCCAACTTCAGGCAATGGCTGCCAGGAGGGAGCTGCTGACCTCTGAGTACTGGAGGGCGTCCCATTAGCCCTTTCAATGTAGGAACTGACCTGACATCTCTGTTCACCAGCCTTTAATTGACTGGGGCATTGGAAATTGTGGTGGGTACATCTAAACCATCCAGGTCAGCTCAGAGAGAGGGAACACTAATGTGATGGGTTGAAATTATGTTATTGAACCAATTGTGCCAACTGACAGCTGATCAAAATGCATCAAAAATAGTCCAGGGGCCATTTTTAATCATTTATTTTTTGAACTATTCTAGCAGATAGCTGAGGAGAAGTGTTTTTATTAAGATGACAAGCAGCAAGGAAACAGTTCGAGTTCTAGCGTGTCCTAATAGCTTAGCAGAGTGCATTTCTTTGAGTTCACCCACAGTGCCCTGCTGCAGCATTACAATAATACTTGCTAGTAACATACATGAGGCAACATTGAAATGGTGAAGGACTGTAAGTAAATTGGTCATGTACCATGCTGGTTCTTAGATGCATGTGGCTAGTGCTCAAGGATCATGACCTGAAATGCTATTTTATGGTGACTATTGTGGAGGCTCTTCACAACCAGCAGAGAGCTGAAGCCACCTGTTACCTGCTCTGACTTCCTTGTTGATTACTCTCAACATCTAATTTGCTCACACCAGATGGTAAGGTAGACAGCGGCATATTAATGAGGCAAGCTCTGCAATTAATGTCATTAACAAGCAACCATACCTTAATAGGCATCTTATTGGTACCTCAAGTCAATCTTGCCTCATCACCTGGAACTTATTTAAAAGATGGGCTTTGCACATGATTCTGCCACGGTTCTTGCATTGTTCAGACACCCAAACAATTCTAACCAATATCAAATAAGGAAAAGGAGAACTCGCAGAAGCATAGACCAGGACTGTTCCTCTCCAGAAGGCCAGGCTTGCCCAGCATCAGTCCAAATACACCCTAAGCCTGACCCATTTCCTTGGCTCATGGCCCCTTCGTGATTTTAGTGTTGTTCTGGCAGCATTTCTGCTATCAAGGAGATATTGGATAAGGGTCTCTGGCAGATGTTTGCAAGGATCTTTGCTGGCACATCATGGGCCTTGCCATCAATGTGTGGAGTGATTTCCTCTCTCTCGGCCATAAAAGCCCTTTAATTGATCAAATTTTAAAAATTAATTGACGAGATGTGGACATTTCTGGCTAGGCCAGCACTTATTGCATATCCCTAACAGCTGTTGAGCTGGTGCTGGTGGTGTTAATTACTTTCTTGAACCCACTGCAGTCTATAGTGCTGTATTGAAGGGAGCTCCAGGCTTTGACCCAGCAAGTGTGAAGGAACATTGGTGTAGTTTGAAGTCCAAGGTGGCGCAGGTTTTGGAGGGGAACTTGCAGCTCGTGTGTTTCCATGTATCTGCTGCCATTATCCTTCCAAGTGGAGCAAGATCATTAGTTCAGAGCGCAGGAACATGGCAGAGATTTCTACAATCAGAGAAAGAGAAGCTGCAGTACAAAGGCATTATTTTCTGATATGTGAACCACAAGAGACCCTGGAGTTGCAATTTTTTTTTCTGTGGTAGGAAATGATTGCATTATTTGGAAAGATATTGTACCAGCATGTCACTGAATTGGACATTCATTTATTTTACTGCGTCTTTCATAAAAAAAAATTCTTTACTGGATTTCTTGAATGATATTTTCAATAAACTGAAGTGTTTCTAATCTTATTACTCTGAGAGGCACCAAATAACAATTTGAAACAAATCTCTGCGGATGATACCCTACACTCCGGGAATCCAGAATGGTGTCAGGGACTGGAAGAGAGCCCAAGGGGGCCTGTAGAAATCAAAAGGTTAATTGCAATAATTAGTTATTCAAATATATTGCTTAAAAAAAAATTAAGAATCTGCTTTGAGTTGCAATTCAGTGGAAAATGGCATCTTTCATTATCTGAGCATGCAGGGAATAGTGTCATAGTCATAAAGCGTGGATTGCCAGAAGACACAGGAGTGCCATGTTGCGAGATAGCTTTGATGCACTGCACTCATTTGTAGTGACTGGAATGAGGTCAGCCAGCTGGACATCACAGAATATGAGTTCACTGATTGGAGCAGATTAACAGCTTCAATCATGGAGCCCTGGCTGACACAAAAAGCGCATGCCAGAGAGGCTTACTCTCTGGTAGCTAACTCTGAGGCAGTACTAAAGTCAAGGCCAGTATATGTGTAAGTAAAGGGTGACTTATTGACAGATACTGGTCTCTGTGGAGTTATTTCACCAAGTGTCACTACCTCCTGAGGTTCTACCTGAGCCCGGTGTTGCAAAGGATGGGCCTGGCCTTGTTGCCGCGGAACGTTCCGAGTAGTTGGACCGTCCCGTACCACCTGTCCTTCATGGAGAAATTTTTGAAAGGAAACGCCTTTGACCACGGGGCCGTCGGGCAGTGGTCAGCACGTAGTGTCCTCAAGACCCTTTGGGGAAAAGGAGAGGGTGGATCCCGTCGTGCGGTTCCCCACGCAGACTGCCAAAGTCGTTTGGCAGAATGCCTCATCGCCAGAACTTTCAAACAAGCAAAAGGACACTGCTTGGCTAGCGGTGAGAGGGGCTCTGCCATTGAGATCCTTTATGGACGCTCAGAATCTCTGTGCCACCGCACGCTGCCCTCCACAGCTGCAGGGGGCACGAGACAGACAATACCTCCTCCTGGAGTGTGCCTATGTGCAGGAGGTCTGGAGATGCAGTGGTATTTGTTGAGGTTCGTCCCGAGCAGCTCCGTGACACGGGACTCCGTGCTCTACGGGCTGTTTCCCGGGACGCCCACTGAGACCAACATCAACTGCCCATGGACGATAATCAACCTGCGAAAGACGCTGTTTGGTCTATCTGCAACTTGCTGGTCTGCCAGCTGAAAGAACTGACCCTGACCGAGTGTTTCAGACTGGCGCACCCCAAGGTCCAGGACTATGTGCTGAGGGACGTGCTAAAGCTTGGGGCAGCTGCCGCCAAGACGCGGTGGGGAAAGACCACCGTATGAAACCCCTCGTCCAGAATAGAAAAAAGGGCCCTATCTGGTAACTGAGCCTAACTAGGCGCCTTCCCCAACTGGTCAGGGGGCCAACGGAGACTGTGCTGGGAGACGACTGCCGGGGTTTGTTTCTTTCGGTGCACGTACCCCCTGGGTAACCCAGAGTGGCTTGCATGACTGGGTAGGTGTATAAATGTGTGTTTTTTTTGTACATTCTATGAATAAGTATATTGTTTCAAATTAAAATAAAATTCATCCTCGTTTTGCAGTGCTGATTTTGGAGATGCAACTTCCTCAGTGGATTTTTAATTTTTGTCTGAATTGAAATTAAGATTTTCGATCACTTTTAATAACTTAATAGTATAGATACTTTTCATATGAAACCAGATGTAGTCATGAGAGGAAGAGCAAGTTTACTGCGGATGTGGGTAGCTGGACAGAGGTGACGTAAGGCTTGTATTGAACATTTACCATCTACATAAACCAGTTTGGTTGAGCAGTATATATTTGCACTGCGTGTGTTCTGTGAAAAATCTCAAAGGTTCTGCCAGTATAAATGTCTTGTCCTAATTTACTCTTACTAATACTTTCTTGTTAGTGTTGAATGCCACTATTGAACCGCCTCTAACCTTCTCGTTGTTAATGAGTACAAGTCTAGTTTATTTTATCTGTCCACAACTGATAGCCCTTATTCCTGGTAATATGAGAGCAAATCTCTTCTTCAGCCTTTCCAAGCCCTTAATCTCCTTTTCTGAAGTGTGGTGTCCAGAACTGGACACAGTCCTCCAGCTGGGGACTGACCAATATTTAATAAAATATTGCTTTAGCCTCTTTGGCTCTGATAATAAACCCGAGGATCCCACACGGCTTTTTGCTACTCTTCTTAATAAACCTGTCTTGACACCTTTTTATGGATTTGTCTGCCTATAAGCCCAGGTCTTTCGGTATTTGCACTATATCTCCTCCTTTGCTTCCCTCAGAAACTTAGAATGCATTGTATCTAAACCAGGTGAGATGTTGACTATAATTTTTCTACCTCTTCTTTGTTTTCATCCTACTCAATTCCTCAACTTCTTCCTCCTTCCTCGTCCATATGAGTGAAGCTGACGGTAGTTATACACTTTGCCTCTTCAAGATAATCTCCTTTTTGGCTTTCCTTTTAAACTAAAATTCTGTTATTTATGTATTTATAAAGTAATTTTGGTCCCTTTGTCGCAGCTACCAATTCATTAAAGTGGCAGTGCAGGCTTTTCAATCGCTTTCTAAGATGGAGCTAGTCTCAACAAGTTGTACAAGTACTGCAGACAAAAAAAAGTGGTCATGAAGGCAATTATTCTGTTATTGCGTACAATTTTCAAGATCTTGCTGATTGTCTTGCTACTTTTTTTTTCCAACTGGCTTTAAAATAGTTTGCAGTTTTAGTTAAACCAAAAATTATTTACTTGTTGCTTTGGTTGCTAATGAAAGGGGCCAGTGGAATATGCTGTTAACTTTTCTTGCAAGATTGACTTTCGATTTTTAAAAAATCAACCTATTTAGACATGTCATGATGCATCACTGGAATAAGTGAAACTTGAACCTAGCACTACAGGCCCAGAAGAAGGGGCACGACCAGTGTGCCACGAGAGCACTAAGATCGACTTTATTAGATGATTAAATGGATCTTATCAATGAATTGAGAGAGAGCAATGGAACCAAGTGTTTCTTGATGGCCTGATACTGAGATCTAGGTCAAATATCTATCAAATGGGCCTAACCTTGGTAAGAACTCTTGTGCTGTATTTGCTGATAATATCTACCAATTGTAAAATACCACAGAGAAGCGATAACAAAAAGAAAATACTGCTGGGCAGCAAGTGCAGGGTGTGCCATTTTTTAAAATTTTGTCACCTAACTGTGAAATGTGTAATTCCAGCTATTAACTTGAGGATTATAGAACCACCCAATTATTTGTACCGTTGAGGTTAAAAATGATCCTTGTGACCATGTTGCCTTTGCCGCATTCTTACTTATGCTGGCAAATATTCGTTTGTTTGTTTACTAATAGTGGAAAATGAGATCTCAGTAAACCTAATTACCTCCAAGAGGATTATATTAGTGAATGATGATTCATTAAGCTGCACAGTAGTATATTGCCTCTCCTTTTAATTAGATTTTGCAATTATTATGATTATTGGAATCTTTCAGAACAGTAAGCAATTTTGCATTTTAACTCTGCTGCCAATCGTTTCACTGTCAATTCATAGTATTTGAGCAACTCTTAGTTTGTGTTAAATTCTGATTTGGTGTGATTTTTGCCCCCCCCCACCAGGGTGTTTTATCTGATGTGGCAATGCTGATCTTATCTCCCGTAGCATATCGAGGAACCAACAGATGACAAATTGTTATGTATAAACATTACATTCCCCAGACATGTAAGTATCTGTGCTACTTGGTTGCAAAAGAGGCATATACCTTTTCAGTGAAGTGTCATGCTTCAAGTAATGCTAAGTGTGATGGCATATGTGGTCTTCATACACTCAGCTCACATAATATGATGTGGTGATATGAAAACCCTACTTCTTAAAGATATATTGACGTACTGACTGTGAGATATTATTGTGAAACTAGCCAGCACTTGTATCTGTATTTGATAAAATACTCGCAAAATAGTTGCTAAATGGATTGTCACATTTCATATATTTTTCATGTTTAAATTTTTTGGAATGTTCATGAAAGATTTTCAACACTTTTTTTAAACAAAACGTAACAAACCAAACTCAAGTTCAATGAAATCTGATGTCTATTTACTTTAGGGTAGAATATAGGTTGATTCTGGCGATATATAAGCACATTTGAACCATGTGACTCACTTTCTTGTTTGTAATACGATACACATTAAAGAATTTACTGTTATCACTAAATTGGCATTGTAGTCATCTTGGCATTTTATGAAGTCAGTTATGATGTGAAATCTTTCAAGAAATATTTACAGAATGCAGGATAGCAATAGACCGTGGTCATTGTTTTACTTTCAAGGATACCATTGCTGAGATCCCATTAGAATCCACAGGATTTAGTTGGACACCTCCAATCCCTGTTGGTAGCTGCTTAAACTGTTCTAAGCCATTACTATAATTAGCCACCTTTTCACCCATCCCAGTGGGTCAACAATGTCCTTTTAATGGGCCACATACTGAAAGACACAACACTTCAATTTTGTGTAACAGTGTGATTCTTAAGCAGGACTAAAACAAACCAGTTAAACAGTTTATTCCCGACTGGACGAGAATCCACAATGTGTTGTGATTTTTGCTAAAGCAAAAAACATTTTCTTATATGTAGACTGTACTTCCTTTGACACTACAATATGAAGCGTTTGAATGGATTATGGCAATATTAATTTTCCTGTGTAAAATTGACTTCTAGACTTGTAATATAAAATCACACTGATCCCAGTGTTAGGAAGGGGAAAAGTTCCCTGTTGGCCCAAACCTGACAAGGATGTTCCTAGCCAGGTCAAATGTCTGCTTAATGAAGATGAATGGAGAAAGCCTTAGTATGGGAGTGACATGCTGGGCCTTCAGCCCAGGTTATTGAAAGTGTGATGGGAACTCTGACACAGCATCACAAATTCATTCATCACTGGCAAGTTTTGATCTCGAGGCATTCTTTCTATAAAAATCAGTCAACTTGGTGCAACTCTACTTTTAAAACAACATTTAATGTCTTCTTCACTTAGTTTCTCAGCACCTGAAAATCAGTGCAAAGGCTTGACCTAACTGATGGAACATTATACTTCATAGCTGTACAAAAGATGTAATCCCAGCACATGCATTAGAGATTGACAGAAAATCCAACGGAGTAAGGAGCCTGGTACTTGATCCTTTTTTTAAAAGGAGTATTTGACATCATTTGAGATACCCGTTCACAGCACAGGTTTCCTTCATCAACTCAGTTATGTTCTACCATTGGACACAAAAGCCGCCATGCCTTGGAACAATATTCTATGCTATTTATAAAGTTGCCATCATCTGTGGAATTTAGCTTTACCATTTTTTTATGTCAAAGTGCTTCAAAATGAAATTTGTATTTTCAGTTATTCTCTCAAGTGACTAACTGTCTAAGTTTTACATGATTCACAATCCACTTCAAAGTGTTCTCCTCTTTTGATATCATCTGGATTCTGTCATGCTTTGCAACTGTTGAAGGTTCTAAGACTAATGTTTTGATCTTTTTAAAGTTTATTTAATTGTGTAGCATAGTGGAGACAATAAGTATTAAAGCCAACCAACTTGATAAAAGTTTGTCTAATGGCTGGTGTGTTTTAAAAAATATATATATTGCAATGTGGATAGACACCCTTCCACTACTTAACTAAATGTATTTACATTAAACCAAGCTGAATCAACATTGACTGACAAATCGGAGCAATTGAGAAACAGATGCATAAGGTTTTCAAAGCAAACATATAGGACAGATGTTTCAGTGGTTCAAATTAATTTGTTACAGTCATACTGTTAATCTTTAGCAACTTGTTGATTGGCATTTTGCAGACATATTTTTGGAAAACACCCAAAACAGTTTCAGCGCAGGCAGAGCATCACTGGCAGTAAAAGCAAGCAGCACGGACGCAAAGTCAAGTCTAGTACTGGGAAAACAGCCAAGAATTAAATTAGACAATAACCTCTGATCTGTATATTGCTTCTATTTTTCAGCTGCAGGCAAAGTGATTTGTTTTAATATAGTCAGCCCTGTAGCATATAATAGACTGATATATGAGTCATTGCTCAACAAAATGTGTTTCTCCAATTTAAAAAGATTGAACAACTGGTTTGTAATCTTAGTTACAGTTGTACAAACATTAACCAGTGAGAAGGCTTGAATTAACTTGGAAAGATCTCCTTTAGTGGAGCATTTCTTAGTTATGCATCAGTCTTAACTAGTGTGTAAATGAATAATTGAATTATTAAAGTAGAATGGCAAAATCTACTTGTATTTGGAAACATTCTAAGTCATTTAAATTATCTTTACTTGTAAAATATAATTGGCTGTTAGACCAAAGTAGTAACAGTTGAATTATATAGGTTTTATTCTATAATATGACAAAATGTACATTTGACGACAATTAAATTTCATGTATTTTTTTAAGGAAAATAATTCTGCAATGCCAAGGAAGAATTTTTCTTATTGGTGTGAAGGATTTAAAATTGGAGTTTGAACATTTTCCTAGTCAAGCAGGTAGTTAGTAACATGCTAAATAGATGAACACAAACTTTCCCTAGCAGTGAGTTTAAATGAACAGTATAATGGTCTACACTCATGCTAACAGTACGGATTCCTGCATGTTAGCTCTTCAAGTTGAGAATTTGTGGAGGACACTGTCGTCTGAGTTCCCTATCTGTACAGGCAATGGATGAGATATCAAATGCTGCTTGCCTGTTGTGTAATTAGAATAATTGAATAGTGGTCACAGTTTTGTGGTCAACAATGGAGCAAAGGCGTTGGAGCTGCTGGCCCTAAAGAAAGCTGATCATACATGTTTGTGGCAGGCTAGTCGCCTTTTTGTGATAGCGATTTTAAATCTGCCAGTTGATGTAACCTCTTGTTTACTAGAAACCAGTCATATTAAAATATTCCCTCACAGCAAACCAGGAAGTTAACAAGCAATTCAAATCCTTCACTCTCTTGCTTCAGATTTTCAGGTATGGTAATTAATATATAAAGGTCTCAAAGAAACGAAGGTTTGCAGATTTTTAAATATTATATAGAATTTTATTATTTCCTGCATGTAGAATTAGCTTTTCAGGACTGTTGAATTTGATTTATGAAGTCAGCATGCCATTAAAAACACAGCACCATCTCATTTAGAGTTGTGGAGTCTTTGGACTGTACAAGAGGGAAACGGACCCTTCTGTCCAACATGTCCATGCTGACCAGATATCCAAGATAAATCTAGTCTACTTGCCAGCATTTGGTCCGTATCCCTTCCTATTCCCATACCCATCCAGATGCCTGTTAAATGTTGTAATTGTACCAGCCTCTTCCACTTTCTCTGGCACCTCATTCCATACATGCACCCTCTCCATGAAAAAAAATGCCCCTTAGGTCCCTTTTTAAAACCTTTCCCTTAAACCTATGCTCTCTAGTTTTTGACCCATTCCCCCCACCCGCTGCAGGGGGAACCAATAACTTGTCTATTTACCCTATCCGTGCCCTTTTATAATTTTATTAATGTCTGTAAAGGTCAGCCTTCAACACTTCAGGGAGAATGGCCCTAGCCTATTCAGCCTCTCCCTATAGCTCAAACCCTCCAGCCCGGGAAACATCCTTGTAAAACCTTTCTGAACCCTTGCAAATTTTTGCAACGTCCTTCCTTTTTATAGCAGGGTGACTAGATTTGCTCGTTGTTCTAAAAGTGGCCCAACCAATGTCCTGTGTAGCTGCAACATGACCTCCCAACTCCTATTCTCGATGCACTGACCAATAAAGACGAGCATACCAATCCCACCTTCACTATTCTATTTACCTGCGACTCACCGGGATCTTACCATTATGTGTGTAGATCCTGCCCTGATTTGTCTTTCCACAGTGCAACAACTCACATTTAAGTGCCATCTGCCATTCTTCAGGCCACTGGCCCATAAGGCATATGATTTTCCTTGATTTGCATAGCAAGACTAACAATGTCAGAGTGCAAGTTCTCGTTAGTGCATAAATGTAAGTACATTTGGAGCCTGTGGATACTTCTAAGGACATTGTTTGAAGGAGTGTTGACACATTCAGAGCTTCTGGAATTCATTTTTCTTATTTATTCATGAGATGTAGGTGACACTGACCAGGCCAGCATGTATTGCCCATCCCTAATTGCCCAGAAGGCATTAAGACTCAACCATATTGCTGTGGGTCTGGAGCCACATGTAAGTTAGACCAGGTAAGGATGGCAGTTCTCTTCCCTGAAGAACATTAGTGATTCAGAAAGGTTTTTCCTGATAATTGACAATGGTTCCTTGGTCGTAATTAGAATCTTAATTCAAGGGCTGCTTTTTTTTTTTGGCGAATTGTGTTACTCTGCACATGCACAAACCCTAGAAGCTGCTGTTGGGTTAAGTGGAGTAATGGTTGTAAATGCGTCGGCACTACAACTACAAAGTCCAGACCAATATCTTCACTTTAAGTTATAAGGCATTGTCTGACATATTTTAGTCCCCAGAAAGCCTCCCATTTCCTGACTGAAATTTTTTTAAAAAATTCAAAAATAAACTTTAATCATCTGTAAGTACATATAAATATTCTAAATCATCTGTGCAGTCTTTGCAGAGGGTCAAAACAACAAATGAGACATCAGAATTTTGACACTTGTCTATTACTGCAAAACAAAAGATATTTTCTACTTGGCCGGAAAATGCCAAATTTCAAAGCATTGAGAGGTTCTAGATGTTGGCCTTTCTCCACTGTGCCGTGGTGCTTTCGCCTGTTAGCACATAGTGCTGGAATTTGGAATGTGCCGGTCTGCAACACTTTTTTTGATCAATGTCAACTCTACCCTGCACGAGTTGAACTGAATTCGCTGAATTGATGGTTCTCTAGGTGCAGTCAGTGTTTGACTTGATGTGCTTCTCAGGGAACAACTCTTGGAGCACAGAGATAATGGAAACTGCAGATGCTGGAGATTCCAAGATAATAAAATGTGAGGCTGGATGAACACAGCAGGCCAAGCAGCATCTCAGGAGCACAAAAGCTGACGTTTCGGGCCTAGACCCTTCATCAGAGAGCTCTCTGATGAAGGGTCTAGGCCCGAAACGTCAGCTTTTGTGCTCCTGAGATGCTGCTTGGCCTGCTGTGTTCATCCAGCCTCACATTTTATTATCTTGGAGCACAGAGCTGCTTGGATGAATCTTGACAAGAACCACTCTATCTCTCTCCAGACCTTAGTTATGAAAGCACATTCCAGCAGGGGATGTTTGACAGTCTGTTCACCAGCACAGCCTCTTCAAGGGTGTATATGGAAGATCTGACGGGCAATGCCCTTCTCACCACCAGCCAAGCTACATCTTGATGCTTGTTGGAAACTTCAGGCAATGAGGTATTCTGCCAAATGATTTTGACGGTCTGCTCAGGGAACCACACAACGGGATCCAGCATCTCCTTTTTTTTTTTTGGCCAAGTTTCGAAGATGCTATGTGCTGACCGCTTTCTGATGACTTATGGCCGTAGGTGTTTTTGTTTACAATTTTTTTCATGAAAGACAAGGAATACAGAACAGTCCAACTATTTGGAGTGTTCCATGGCACCAAGGCCAGGCCGACTCTTTGTAAAACTGGGGACAGGTAGAACCTCAGTAAGTTGTTACACTTGGTGTTTGCATACTGAGTGTCTACGCACAGCTTGATGCAGCCGTTCACAAAGGCGACCGTCAGGATGAGGGTGTGGTTGTGTTCATTCTTCCCCCTCTCTCTTATCCTGAGCTGTGTACATGGTGTCGCGCAGACATCGGTCACTGTTGACCTCCACTTGAAGCGGAAGATGGTTCGGATGACTGCTAACGTGAAGGACTGGGGAATGGGCTAGACTTGTGCCATGTGCAGCATCCTGGCAGAAACTTAACACCTGATGACCATTATTTTAACTTGCAGTGGAGAGGGAGCAGCGCTGTCATAAGCCCAGCTTCTGCCTCATCTTGGCAGTATGCTCCTCCCAAGTTTTTTGTTTTTTTTGCACCTCCTGACTGAACACCAGAGATCAGCAAATAATGCAGACTTGCTTTTGTTTTCATCATCTACTTGTACACTCGTGAGTCAATAATTTTTCTCTCCATTTAATATAAATGTGGACACAATGAAAATCTGTTGAGCATACGAGCAGAAAATAATTATGCAGATGGAGGAATTGATTCCATATACGATTCTACAGCTGTGCATTTAAAATGGCTAAGTTTCACAGAGTTCCCCTGGGTAAGATCATAGCTCACCAATATTCAAACAGAACAGTATATCTTGGTTTGAAAGTGCTAGATGTTTCTCCATTTGATCGTTAAAACTTATTTTCTGGAATGAGAAAACTGTTAGACTAGTATTTTTTGCCCATGCCTAATTACCTCTGAGAAGGTGGTGATAAGCCTCCTTGAATTGCTGCAATCCATGTGAAGCAGGTATGTACAAAATCCTATTAGTTAGAGAGTTCTAGGATCTTGACCCAGTAAAAATCATGGTAAAAATCACAGTTTATGTGACTTGGAGGGGACGGTATCTCCATTAACTAATATATCTGCTTCCATCTGGGTGGCACAGTATCATTTAGTTTAGAAGGTTTTGGGAAGCCCTGGTGCAGTGCAATTGCAGATGGTTGCTGCTATGTATTTACAGTGGGAGTACTTGATGGATGAGGTGCTGATCAAGCATGCTGCATTGATCTGCATGGTGTTGAACTTGCTGTAATATCAGGGATTCACTCTTTCGTTTGTATAAGGTCATGGCTCTGAAAATATTTGTATTGAAGTTGCATTGACTCCACTCCATCTGATGGTGTCACATAAAGTCTTGTGTGGAGACATTGTTTAACACCCTGTCTTACATTAGAGCAGTTACTTTCTGCACAGCTCATGAGAGTCCTTTGTGGTCATGCTTGATTAGCTTTATTAACTGTGCCTAGTGCTACCTCGTAATGAGCTATCTTCTTACTAAGATATATGCCTCTTTTATGTTTAGACTTACTAGCAGTCTGTCATCTACTCTTGATAGTGAGACAGAACCTGGATGCAGTACAGACAAAGGAAGATCAGTGGCTGCCAGTTACCTCTCACAACCCTTAGCCCATGCCACATACTAGCGGAGGTGGCAGATAGCATGAGGTGCCAATCAGGGCAAATATTGCCCAACATCCGCAGTGAAAGTGCAAATTCCATGCAAACAGTTTCCCCCTCCCAATGATGAGGAGCAAACTCCAGAAGAGATTTTTTTTAAAATGAAAGTGAAGTTGTCGCTTTAAAAAGACACCAGCGGGTCAGTCAGCAACTGAAATCTAATGATCAATAGAGAGCGCGACTGAAAGCAGTAACAGGGTGAGCTCAGAACTCCAACTATTAATCTTCATCAAGAAGCTGCTTAAGAGGTGCGGAGAAATGAGTGTGGGCTAGGAGAACGGAGGAAAAAAATTGAGACTTTAGTGAAGTCTCCAGGGATCTCGAAGTGAAACTGACCCAAAGACCAGAAAGATGAGACTCTGGTTTCTGACACAGAATACTCACCTCTCAAAATGAGGGGCATGGCCTTTTGCAATTAGAGGCTATGAAGCACAACTGCAAGAACCAGTGAAGGTACCAGCAAAGTAATTTGCGCTAGTTTTTCAGAATCAGAAAGGCTCCAAACACATTTAAACTAGAATAGAGCAACTTTTCAACAACTCTCTAATGAAAGAGTTTCACAGAAGAAACATTGGGAGAAATCGAGGATTTCAGCAAACCAGGACTCTGCAACTAAAGCTTTGCAACAAAACTTGAAGCTTATGAAAGCCATAACCAGTGAACTTTATTTAACAAATTTGTGCTGGAGAAAGTGTGTTTTGTGCAGTGAAAGGCAAGAAAGCATTCGTATTACCCAAGAAGAACAAGGGGGAAAATTTGACTTTGGCAGCTGAAGATCGGAGAACCCTGGAAAAGGCAAGAAATCACCAGTTTGCTTGTTTAAAAAAGCAGTGAAACTCTTGGGGGGGTGGGGGAGTACAAAACCCCAGTAAACAGCATAGAGGTACTGTACAAGAGAAATAGATTTTTGAAAGCTTGTTAGCAGGAAATCGTTACAGACCAGCCAGTAACACAATATAAAGCTTGATTGACAAACTTAATGCAGCAATGCATCGCTATAAAATTTAAGAAGACTGGCAGACAGATGATACTGTACTATAGCAAGCTTATAACAATTGAATTCCAGGAAGCATCGTTGATTGTGAGAATATAAGCTTAAAGAGCAGCAGTTTACAAACTCTTGAAATAATTATCGATTGATAACAGTTTTAAGGTAATATGATTTCTTTTTTAAAAAAAGTAGCTGGAAGATATATTTTGGCAAAAATCCAAGGTCACAGAAGGAGTATGCAGAACTTGAGATTTGGATGTCGTAGTGTTGACTGTTCTGAAGAAGCTGAGCAAGAGGTTAATACAATTTTATAGGAATAATTGCATGATGTTATTTGATGGAATAGTAATGTGTGAACAGACCCTTTTGAAGATTACCCCATAAACTTTTGATAATTAATTCAACGTAACTCAAAGTTCTGGAATAAGAGTTAACAAAAGAGTAAATGTCATTATTTGCCTGTACAGATCAGTAGCTATAAAGTTGGAGTCTTAAGATCAGGATTCATAAGAGACAGAATTGTTGTTGGAATTCTTGGTGGAGAGCTTTGTCAGAATTTTTGTACTCCAAGAAAGATTTAACTTTGGCAAAAACTATTCAGATCATGTTTGGGGGGGGGGGGAAGCCAGAAAGATACTCCAATCCTGAGAGGAGAAGGACAAATCCACCTTAGGAGAACAATGGAGTCAATTCACTTGAAATGGTATGGAGACAGTAAAGCAGCATGAAACCAACAAACACAGATTTTAAGCCAAATGTCAGATGTCCCCAGTGTGGGCCTCATGGCCATAGAAAATATCAAGCTACAAATAAAGAAATGTTGCATTTGTGAAACAGTAGGTCACTTCCATAAAATATGCAGGAGACAGGTTCAGAACATTGGAAATATTAGTGTTTCCACTTCCAAAAAGGTCTATAAGGTAGAGTGCCTACCACCATTAGAAAAAATACCTGCATGTGATAAGATGCCACCACCGAGAAATGCACCTAAGGCATCTATAGGGAAACTAACGGATACAGAAAAGCCAGAAGAGACAGAAGTAACCGGAATGTTAAACTTGGCACAGGAGCAAGCGTTTGAAGCATAAATTATGGCTGACAGAAATTACACTACAAAGCATAGGTAGAGTAATTGTCAAGACCAAAGGAATGCTGTAAACTCCATCGCAATTCAATGCACGTAAGAGAATTGAAACTATGCACATTACGCCCAGTGAAAACTCTTCGTCTTTGAGTTTACAATGAATGTCTCAATCTCAGTTTGAGCGAAAAGAATTGAAGGAGGTTAACAACCTCCCTGAGAACAACTGGCCCAGGGGCAAACTATCCTTGATCACTGGTTAAAGGACCGCTAGGAGAAGATTTAATTAGATTTCCTAGGCCCAGGGTGGAATGCAATAAGAAAGAGAATCCAGTGAGATTATATATATTGGCCTGAGAGAGCACTTTCATACTGTCAATGTAGAGGAAGCCATTTGCTTTATAGAACTAGAGAAATGTTCAGTCTTCTAAAATAGAAGCCAATGCCCCTGATGGAGATAGTGTTGAATCAATATCAATCTCTCAGTAGCATGACTGTGAGTTTGAAAAAGTATTGTGTGAAGACCTCCAAAGTGATCAGCAAATGAGCTGTGTATGACTCCATGTGAGTGAAGCCACTGCTTACGGATGCAGGGTCAAGAGTACTATGAGGAAGTAAAAGATCTCTTCACAATGAAACACTGGTTCAGACATCCAGAATACTGCTGAAAGAAAGTACTGATTTTTAACAAAGCAGCTGTCTTCTATGATGAAAATTGACAAGTTTTAAAGGTTCCCAGATGATTTATGATATTCCTCAGTTCACAGAGAAGAATTCCTCTGTCAAGGAAATTCAGGAGATTAGGGCTCCTCTAGATTAGGAATTGGAACAATGTCTGTTTTCTAAAGAAGATATCTGAGAGATGTAAGATCTCCCAGCAGAGAGATGATCCTTGGGTCAGAACAGAGGTTAACAGTTCTCAAGCAAAGGACCCACTATTCTTCTGAGTCTGAAGAGAGATTCTGTGAGAATTTGTGAAATGTCCAGATTGACTTCACAAATACAGACAGAGATTTGGAGGACATGGAGTAGTGGTAAAAGTAATATGGGGATTATGTACATTGTGGAGTGGGTTAACTGTGGGGGAGGAAGAGCTTGGCGAGGGGTGCTGTCTCAGTTAATGCTGAGTTGCATCAGATCCACCCGATCTGATGATGTCATACAAGGTCTTTTGGGGAGACTCCGGAGATAGAAAGAACTGCCAGTGCTGGAGTCGGAGATAAACAACATGGAGCTGGAGGAACACAGCAGGCCAGACAGCAGGAAAGTTGATGTTTCGGGTCGGGACCCTTCTCCATAAATGGGGAAGGGTGAAAGGAACTTGGAAATAAATAGAAGAGGGGTGGGGCTGGGGAAGCTGGATGGGCTGGTGATAGGTGAGTGCAGGTAGGCAGTGGTGGGGATTGGTCAGTGAAGTGGGAGGAGCAGATAGGTGGGAGAGAAGATGGACAGGCTGTGTCATGTCAAGGAGGGGAGGGGATGAAAGGGAGAGTTGGTCATGGGATGATGCCGGGGATTGGGGAGATTTTCCTGGTCCTCGGCTGCCTGGCCTGTTGTGTTCCTTCAGGTCCATACTGTATAATCTTTTGGAGAGACTGTTGAGTTCTACAAAAGCCTTCAAAAGGAGCATGTGTATTTTGTATGGGTCCCAAGACTCCTTAGTAATTATGCCTGACCATTAAACGATGCTTATTGCTACCAGGCAGTAAACCTACTTATTAACTAAGACCAGGATCTCTTCTGTTTGCACTCACTAGTGATCTGTCCTCTGCCACTAATGATTAAATGGGCTCTAGACACCGTATAGATGAAAGAAGATTGTCAGCAGTGAACAACCTCAAACAATCTTTACTGTATGTCACATGATGGTAGGGGTGACGGCTACCATGAGAGGCCTGTGGTGGGAATATACACCAAGCAAGTGCAGAGTATTCCATTATATGCCTGTTTTGTTCCTCGATGGTGGAAAGACTTTTTGTGGAACTGGGATGCGAGTAACTTGAAATGGAATACCCAATATGACCTGCTGTTGTGAATACAGTATTTACATGGCAATGCCTCATCAGCATTTATGCACAGTTAACAAGGAGAGGCAGAGTCATGTCGGACTTGTTTCCATTTACGTCACCTACCAACAGTCCAGCTTAGGTTGGACCTTTGCAGCTGTCACATTCCAATCATGTATGGCCTAGAAAGAACAACAGATTAAGCTGCTTCCTGATTCTGAAGTTTTGCTGTATGTACATTATTGTATAAGGAACATAAAATGAGCCATGGTAAAGAACAAACCTGCAGTAATCATAAGGTAGTGTAGCTGCAATATGATGCCTGACCTCCAAATTTTGAGGGTGCATTGACTCTTCAAGATTACCATCCTGGTCCTTTTTAAGGTAGTGTCTGATTCCTGAGACCATTTATGTGTGAATGCAGTCAAATATGATACAGTTGGCTGCAGTGAAAGTCCCTTTACTCGGGGACAGCAACATGCCTTGACTCTGACCTAAGTAGTAATTTTGTTAACACAAATGGTGGAACCTCCTTGAGAGCTCCTGCAGGTAATTTCAGATTGTGGGATCTTAGCCAACTGAAGTGCAACTGTTTTGACAATGGTATAACTCCCTTTTTAAAGCTATTCTGTTCCCCGGAAAAGTTCAGCTATCTAATGCTCCCAGACGTAGAAAACTGGGGACCACACTAGTTGTAACCTTATCCCTGGACCCTGCCTCTTGCAAAGAAAGCTGCCAGGCTGGAATTATACAATAGTAAAATCACTTATTTATTTTTCACGTGCTTGTTTTATCCAGGGAGTAATTCTGTTGTGACAATTTTAAATAAATAAAACAAGCTGTTTTAAAATGCATTCTTCTGAAGCTCTATCCAAATAGAAATTACCTGTTTGAATCTCATGGGTAAAAAGCTAATTGAGATTTCACTTTATTGTTCCCTGAATTTTCTGCAGTAACATCTTACTGCAGACTTTCCCCATATGATCCACTGTAAGTCTCAGGACAAAAGAAATAGTTGAGAAGTTTGTTTAAGAGGGATTTATACAAAGTCCTGTGATTGATGGTTAAAATTTGCAATTCAGTCAGACAGTTTGCCAAAGAACAGAAAGTGGTTCTGACATGAAACAATGGTTATTAGCAAACAGCTGGGCAGATTTATTCTGCATTCAGTCTACCCCGAAAAAAAAACATTTGGTCTTGACTTTACCATGTCTGGATTGACATAGACTAAAAGTGCTGTTCCAATTTGAATTTAGAACTATTTGTTACTTATTTTTTGGATGCTTTGAGCTCACATTTAGCAGGGAAGGATGGTCACTTTATTTTGAGTAATCCCACTCTTAGAACCAATATTCAATCTCCTCAATCTGAGGGAGTGGCATTCCACTGGATTATGTTTGCAGCGTTATTGATCCTCACTCGTTTGGAATGAGTTCAGATGGCTGGCCCCAGGAAATTATTTCCTGGTAACTGCTTTGTTAATTTGAATAATGTGTTTTGATTGATATCAGTGTTTTCTTTCTTATTTGGGAAATCTTTTGAGCCACCTAATCTGTAAAACTCAATAGGGTGAGGTGTGCTGCTTCAGTAACTCTGCTGGGTCTGGTACTTTGTTTCCATTTCAGGGTTATTGCTGTTACCACCACCAACAGTGGCCACTGCTTCTGATGGTGCTGCTGAGACTGAGTACTATGAGTTCTCTCTGCTTGGTTAGCAGCTGTGTCCTTCAAAGGAATAGACATCCTGTTGCCAGGCAGCTAACTGTCTGAAATGTCCAAGATTTGGTCTGTGGTTTAGGTTCGTCCTTGTGGCAAATGAAATTCTCTTGCTGCCGCAGCTCTTAGCTTCAGCTTAGAGAAAGAGCATGGTCATTGGTTAAAAAGATAGGCATACTCTGAGTAGTTGTGTCTACAGCTAAATCCAATTTAACTGTACAATATCGGCTACTTAATCATTGCAGACCAATTACAAGGGATGCTGATGAAGGTCTGCCATTTTTGCTGTCTTTTCACATAGAATCTAGCGGCACTGGTACATAGCCTCACCATATTGCTGCTCATCCCAGATTTCAGGATGTTACTGATAACAGCCATGTGTTCAAGTCTGAAGTCTTTGTGCGAATGGAGCAAGGATTTTGTTGTGTGTTACACCTTGACTAAGTTATGCTGAGGTAAAAATATTTGAGGCAATGAGAAGGCTGTAAGGTCATGTGAAAGCTTAGCTTTGTAGGCTTTTCATGGCTTATGCCATTTAACTAGCACGCTCTTTCTTTAATTATTCTCCCTTTACCAAGTACCTTGCCTTGTGGATAAAAAGGTACCCCCAGGAATCAGCCAGGTCATCAGCAAATTATAATGACTGCATGGCTGCATTTTGCCCATGAATTCTTGACAGTAATCTAGCGCTGCTCCTAGAGAGATGGATGAAGTGTAGGCAACACTTTGTGTACTGATTGTAGGGAATACCTGAACCTATACTTCTCTGACACATGTATACATCAGTAGGAGTTATGTGATTTCTCCTAGCTAAGAGGACCGAGAGCATGCTTCCATTGCCAAGGGCCTCCATGTCCCTTTTATTACAATACATATGAAGAAAATGGGAGAATGGCTTTCTGAAAATTTGGCTCATATTACTTTTAGTACCTGAAACAGCATGGTGGTTTTATAATGATTCACTGGGCAATTAATGTGCAATATAATATATGATGCATATAGTGTGCGTGTGTGTGTGTGCGTGTGCGTGTGTGTGTGTAATGCACATATAAATAACACACGTGCACACATATGAACCCATGGGGTGAATAATTTCATCCAAGATGTTTGTTTGTTTGCAAATACATTCTACTTTGTTCAAGAAATTCATGATTTGTAGTTAGTCAATCAGTGTGGCATTTTATGAATTCCTGCTTTCAGAATAAAACCAGCCCGATTCTAGGTTAAAACTAAGACAAATTCTGGACAAAGCCTCCCACCTACAATCCAGTGCTTGACTTGAGATGTCACCTTTTGTATGTTCTTGTTTGAAGCTTGGGAAGTTGGAATTGCATCTTAATTGAACCTTGCATCTGTTTTCTAACAGAGTTCTCCACATTCTGCTTCTTCAGTTTCTAGAATGCAGGAATGTATGAATCATTAAAAATTCAGCAGGAGGCAGTCAGTCAACCATTTTAAGTTTGTTCACTCCACTCACACCAGTTATGTGATCCTTTTGATCTCATTTCGCTCATCTCCCAGCCTATAAACGCTGCAATGTGAGGCTGGATGAACACAGCAGGCCCAGCAGCATCTCAAGAGCACAAAAGCTGACGTTTCGGGCCTAGACCATTCATCAGAGACCCTCTGATGAAGGGTCTAGGCCCGAAATGTCAGCTTTTGTGCTCCTGAGATGCTGCTTGGCCTGCTGTGTTCATCCAGCCTCACATTTCATTATCTTGGATTCTCCAGCATCTGCAGTTCCCATTATCACTATAAACTCTGCATTTGTGAGCTGTCCTCTCACTGCACCTGATGAAAGAACTGTCCTCCAAAAGCTTGTGATTACAAATAAATCAGTTGGACTATAATCTGGTGTCGTGCAATTTTTGACTTCCTGATCTCATAGGAAACAAAGCAGATGACTACAATAAACTGATTTCCTCTGAATCATGAGCTGTTTAATTCTTGGATAAGATGCAAGACGTCATCACTACCATTTCTTCAGGTGGTGACCTGAAATACTCAGGAACCAGCATTCGGTCCATTTTATGAGTGTGATCAAAAGAAAAATTAAATATGTTCTGTGTGAGGCTTAGGGGGCAGGGGTGGAAAGCATATCAGGGTGTGAGTGAAGGAATAAGTTTAGGTGTAGCCTAACATTAAAAATTCTTGTGTGGGTTGTAAGCATTCTTATACATCTTAACAGAGTATAAAAAGGTGACCAATGTGTGGCAGGAAAGTTTAATGGAGTGTATTTTTGGGAGTTGTGGCTGACTGTAAGGTCGTTTGATCAGAAAAAACTCCATACGTTCCCAGGCATTGCGCATCACGTAGCTATGCTGGTATTCAAGGATCTACTATCTGAGTAACTTCCTTCCTAGGATCCTGAGCACCTTCCTAATTCACTGTCTCATCTATTTCAAAATAGATCTGGTCTTAATCTATAAAGCAGGAGTGGGATGCCTTTAGCCCACCAAATAAGCCAAGACAACACTGGAAGTGTCTGTTGCCCAGAACTGCTGCAGACTTTAGAAGTTTGCTACAACATGTTACAATGCACCATATTGCCCCACACTCCATCCTCAAGTTATAAATGTCCTCCTCATCCTATGTTAGAAGCTTTTATCATATCATAGGCAGCTTGATTGTTCAAAGTAGCCCGATCTGGGAAATCATTGCGGGTCTAGACCTTTTAAGCTATTATTTTCGAGCCACTTCTCCTCTTCTGGGGTTCCAGTCACTTGGAAAATCTAGACTTGTATCTCCAAAGAATGACACTGGAAAGCAATGAATGAGGTGAATGAGTAGATACAGCTCCAAGTGAAGACTTAATAGATATCCTCAAGGGAATCTACTTGGAAAAATAGTCCATTAATTAACTGTCACTTTGACAAAGTACCTTTCAATTGTGGCAGTAAATTGCAACATACATAGGATGATAATTTTATCCAGTTATTTAAATGTATTGCTAATGGACTACGAACTAGATAAATATTTAAATCATAATATTCTAATATAACTGTTTTATACATATTAAAACATAAACAGCTTTTGGATGGCATTGGTATTTCTTGATGATGAGTAATGAACTATTAAATATGTTTTTGCTTTTGGTTTCTCAACAGTGTTGTTGAATAATTCAATTAATGAATGTTTAGAGGAGGTTGTAAAACAGGTCCCAGTGAAAGTGTTTGAATGTGGAATGCAAAGAGCTTGGCTAAAGTGGTTTATCAATTTTGAGTTGGATAATGAACTAAATAGCTTGCTTTGGTGTTCTCCAAAGGTTGGTTAATATTCTGGTACAACTCATTGTACCATTTCTTGAAATATACAGTGCTGTAGCATTGTAATTGCATACATAATATAACTGCAGTTATGTTAAAATGGTCATTGGCTTGAAATTTTAAAATGTCTGAAGACATTAAATGATAATAGATGTTAGACACTGTTAATAAATGACAGCGCTTGCATTTGTATCAGAGCATTCTCATCCCCAGCACATTGGAAGCTGCTTCGTAAACAATGAATAATATTTTGAACTTTGGCTGCAGCTGAGTCATACATGGTGGTTAATGTATCTACAGCAAAATTTCAATTGAAATGAATGCCCAGTTAATCTATCTTTCCATCATGTTGGTTAAGCAACAAACATTGCAGATAAATTCCCTTTTTTTTTAAACCATGTTTCTATGGGATCTGATGAACTTTGCATTTTGTCTGAAAGATGTCACGTCCAGTAATCCTCCAGTGCTCAAATTCTGCATGTAATCAAGGCTGTCTCTTCAGTGCAAAAGTTCTGATTTGGATACTACAGCCACTAAAGGCGACTTGATGACACGTTCAAATTATTTATTCTCTCATTGTAATTCTAATGACTGGTTCTGTATCTCATTTAGTTCTGAATTTAAGGGGTATCAATTTAGGTACAAAAAAAGCCCCAAAGTTTTTGAAACTTCATTAATCACTACATTCAAATATATCTCTAAATTTAAAAAAAGAGATTAATATTGGATGTAACCTACTAAAATAATGCATTTTGTAAGTGGACAGATAGTAAGAACTGTTGATGCTGGAGTCAGGAATAGCACCGTGTGGAGCTGGAGGAACACAGCAGGCCAGGCAGCATCAGAGGGGCAGGAAAGCTGATGTTTTGGTAAATGGGGGAATGGGAAGGCAACTCAGAGAGAGAGAGAGAGAGAGAGAGGAGGGGTGGCACTGGGGAAGGCAGGTGGGATGGATGTCAACTTTCTTGCTCCTCTGCTGCCTGACCTGCAGTGCTCCTCCAACTCTACTGTGTTTTAGTTATTTAATAAGCTAATACCCTTTTTTTGGGTTTGATGGTTTTCTGCGTGCCAATAACTCAAGACTCAAATTATTTTTGTGCATGACACATTTACTCAACACTCAAATTGATACTGAATAAGACGTCTTCTGCACATGGACATGTGCATATTATGACCTGGGCTGGTCTCTGACTCAATGGAGAGTGATTGGTTCTTTTTTCTCATCTCTTTATTCGGTCCTGAGCTAGCTATCCTTTCAGGGCACAGTTCCTTTATACCCCACTGTATGTTTGCCACCTGCATTTTCAGCTTCAAGTTAGTCTGAACCTGCCTTCTCAAGGCTCCATGACTGGTTAGTTGCCTCTGAGCAATTTTTTGATTGTCTTCATTGCAAGATCTCCATTTTCCAACACTCACGTGATTGACAAGACAAATAATCTTAACTCTGCTAACTTCTTCGTGCTCAGGCAACCAGCTCAAATTTAGCAAGAATGTTTAACATTATCAGATTAATATTTGCTCTTATTTACAGCACCATGTTGCAGGTCCATTCAGTTCCATTAACAATAGCAAATTTTCCACAACGTTGATGGCATGAACGTCTAGCTATTTTCATTCCAAGCCAGTAAAGATCACTTCAACTTTGATTACTGGAAACAAACTTCATGTTTGTCCTTTTAAAAATGGAAAGGCTCAGTTGAACTTCGCCTAACAAATTCAGCATGTTCAACATCCCCCTCACCCTTACCTTCTTAAGATACTTGTTTCTTTGTCAGTTTTTTTTGTTATTTATTTACATTACTTTCCTCTTCATTGGGTGCCATACCATTGATGGGGTAATGGAAACAGAAAGGATAGATCTCACGGGAAAACTGACTGTTACGCTAACATTAACCAAAATAAGGGCATGTAACTCATTTAGGGAAGATTTGGAAAATGCTTTAACTTGTGCATTTCTTATTATGGGTGGATTTCACGGAATAATTGGGTGGAAAATGGAAAGAATGTATTTCATTTTACAGTTTTTGTGTACAGGATGCATACAGAAATGAGCTGGAGGCAAAAGAAAAATAATTAAGTTAAAGCATTTATTCACTTCTGTTTAGCAGTTAGAAAGTTATTCAAACTAACACTAAGTCCTATCACTGGGATTTCTGCAAGTATTGGTGAAGCTAAAGTTGCTGTTAGTGATTCTCTGCTAACCATAAGACAAGTGCTGAAGACCTTTCAAATGTGAACCAACTGGGATTATTGAATTGATGTGAATGTGGACTTTTTATATCACTGGTTTGACTGCCAGAACCTTTCAAAAGGTTAAACAAACATATGATATATCAATCCTACTTTGGCATTCATTTACGATCATGGCTGATCCTCTATCTCAATGGACTCTCTCCATTGGCCTTAATGCTCTAAGGTTGGAATCATCTTCTGGGATTCTGAATAGACTGTGGAGATATTTGTGGAAGAGTTAGACAAGAAGCCCAGTGACCACAACTGCCACCGGAAAAGGCGTTGAGAGGCTATTCTCCAGGATTGGGGGAATGCAGTGTTGAGATGTAGGAGGTTGACCAAGGATGGGATATTAGTGGGAAGTGGATGATGTGGGAGGGTACTTGGCCCACAGTCAAGGGAACAAATGTTTCTAACCATGGTTTGGGTACGGGAAGTGTGGGCAGCTGCAGGCTCATGTAAACAGGTTGGTGAGACCCTAGGGAGTTTATGAAGCCGAGGTGTTCAAGGAAAGGCGTACCAGCACAGGGAGTGGGTCATTTGGGATCTCCCCAGTGTGAGGAGGTGGAAGCTGGAAGCCTCTGGCTGAAGAGTGCTCACTGTAGCCTTTCATCGTGCGGGAAGGAAATGGCTGCATTAACGCTGAATGGACGGAGCAAGTGAGGGAGGGAACTGCGGCCCCTTTAAAGGGGAAACAACTTTACATAGAGATCCATGCATTGTACAGGACTCCATCGTGCTACGGAATCCCCAATCCCTGGCCATCCCAATGTATTTGCTTCCTGGATGCTGTCCGCCTCCCCTGGTCACTTCTATTCACAGCAAAGGCCAGGGACAGAATGTTGAGGATGAAGGACAGTGGCGTCAGCAGGAGTGTATGGGTTCTGGAGCTCTCCTCTCCAGCTGACCCTGAGGGTGTCAGGCCTGGCTTTCCATGCCAGCTGCATCCATTGGGGTAGCCATGACTCACTGCACTGCTATAGCTTCAGGGCAATGAGGGCCATTGCCTCCCACATCCCTGCCTGCTGCACCTGTTCCTCCCTGTGTATCCAGGTGAAGTGCCTGATCGCTGACACCACAGGGACCTCTCCTGCCTGGGCAGGGCAGGTAGCTGATCTCCAGCAGGTCTCTGAGCCCCAGCGGTCTGGAGTGTTTCTTCCTCAGCCACCTGTGGAGCTGTCACAGTGAGGTGCTCACCAGATAGGCTTAGCAAGTGTATAAGAGCAAACATTTCCCTGGGGTGTCAGTAACTGGGCTGGTGGGGGCTGCAGGATGTGGCCTTGTAGCTGCTTCCTTTGAGGTCTCTGTACTCTTAGCCTTTCAGGTCAAGGAGGTGGTATCTGGGGTAGCTGGCCATTTCTGCACAGCAGCGGAGATGCTGGCAGTTAAAACAAAGAATACCAGGAAAACAAGGGGGGAGAGAGAGAGAGAGAGATCGAGAGGGGGAGGGCATCATGGCCAGTGGTGTACTTGTTTGCTGGAATGTGGATGTCTCGTGCAGGGACAGTCACCGGTCTTCTCCTGCTCTTTAGGGGCTAAGAAAGCTAACATTGGACACCCCCAACCCTTCTGACTCCTTCCTGCCCCATTGGGGGCTGTCTTCTCCCGGAATGCGAGAAAATGAAGGATAGAGTGAGCTGAAAGTGGCTGCCACAGCTGTTAGCACAGTGTAGATAGTCAAGAAGCCGTGAGGTGTCTTGAGTGAGTGCATACCTTGCCCCATTCTCCCTACCCCGATGGCTAGTGGTGAGGAGACAGACTGAGAGATGTTGCAGATAAAAAGGTGAAGGTGAGGCATGTGCAGTAGCAGAGATAGAATGAGTGTGAGGTAGTGAAGAGAAGAGAGAGTGTAGAAAGTCATTGACATTCTTGCAGCTCTGCTGGCCATTCCTTTCCAACGTTGAGATGGTACTGACCTAGTTGGTTCCAGTAGTTCAAACTCCTATGCCAGCCCTTTTGGGAAGAGGGCTCCAGCCCTTTGCACCAATCTCTGGCTGTGCCCTTCTGGTCCTGATTAAGAGATTCACAGCACCGCCTTCACCTTCTCTAGCATCTTCAGACTCTGTCCTTGACTGAGCAGGACAACTTTTAGAATGCAAGAGCTCATTTGGGTACAGAGTGGCTTTGCAAATGTGGTTCCAGTAAGATCCTTACTGCAGTAAGCCATTCTTGTTCCCTTATTAAAATCTTCTTGCAACCAACAAAACTGTACCATTTCCCTTGCTAACTATTTGCTGCACCTCCTATGCTTGCTGTTTATACTGGTATACAAGGACAATCGGCACCCTTTCTGCATCAACATTTCCAAATCTATCATCCATTTGATAAATACTCGTCCGTTCTGTTTTTCCTGCCAAAGTGAATAAATTCATTTTTGCCCACATTTTACTGCTTTTGTATTTGTTCATTCACTCAATATCGCTAAATTGCCTTTGAAAGCTCATTACAGGATCCCCATCACTCATCCCACTTTGACAATGCAAAACAACAAACTTGGAAATGTTGTATTAGATTTCACGCTCTAAATTATTGTAATACCTTATAGATAGCTGGGGCCCAAGCACCGATCCCGGTAGCATTCCACTTTTAAAAAAAAAATTCTTTAATGGGATGAGGGCATCGCTGGCCAGGTAGCATTTATTACTCACCCCTAATTGTCGAGAGAGTTGTAATTGTGAGTCATCCACATTGCTGTGGGTCTGGAGTCACATGGGCCAGATCAGTACCTAAAGGACATCAGTGAACCAGATGGGTTTTTCCAACAACCGACAATGGATTCACGGTCATCATTAGATTCTTAATTCCAGATATTTTATTGAATTCAAATTCCACCCTCTGCTGTAGCAGGATTAAAACCCGGGTCCCCAGAACATTACCTGGGTCTTGAAAGCGATAGTACCACTGGGCCATCACCTCCCCCAGTAATGCCTGTTTACTCTGGAAGAGATCCATTTATTCCTATCTGTTTCCTGTCTGTTAACCAATTCTCAATCCACAAGCTTTTAATTTTGCACACTAAACCACTTCTGTGCACTTTCTTTCAATATGACGGTTTTTAATAAAGAGTAGTTAGATTTTAATGGCCTACTTGTCGTCATTGTTATGGATGAACAAACTCTAGCCCTGAAAAAATAATTTTATGTTTATGGCATATCATATTTCTCTATTCAATGATAATTTCACAGATTTATTTTAAATTTGTGACATCATAGCTTCTACCTTTTAATGTGGTGTGTCTGTTGCAATCTCGCCTTTAATTTCTGTAAGATCAATTAAGTGAAGATAAAACCTACCAATGTTACTTCCTGGTTTACTGTCTGTGAGCATTCTTCAGTGTGATTAACTGCTGAACCTATATTCTTAATGACCTGGTGACCGAACACCAGAGACCTGAACATTGGGACTGCCACTTGAAAGAAACATCTTTCCCAAAGTTGACTTCTTCGTAGCACCTTCTTCAAGCTTTGTGAAAGCAAAATCCAACTATATTGACGTATCACATACAGTTGGTGTTTATTGAGCAGGTAATTTTCTTCTGGTGTATGGAGTCATGTGGATGGATGAGGAAACAAAGTTGTGTTGCTCAAAGTTCTGAAGTTAAGCAAATGTCCGCTACCAGATTTAGAGTTTCTGCAGTAAGAGAAATAGAGTCTCAGTTTCAACTTTGACAGTCATTAATCAGATTTTTGCACTATAAAACGTAAACTACTAATCTGCATGTATTAATAAAAAGCAGATTCTGTGCCTAACTTCTCAGTACTTAATCCCACATGTCTTACAATGGGCCCTATTTTCCCACTTTTAGCCTAAACATTATTTTCAGGGAATATTAAGGTGGGTGTCCCTTTTTGATTCACAGTAACTTTTTTCTCACACTGACTTCTGCTTCTCACCTCATTCATTATGCAGTAACCTCTTTGGAATCCTCTTTGTGCAATCCTGCAGCAGGAGAGAGGCAGAATTCACAATGCTGCTGGGACTTTCCATTGTAAATACCAATGGCTCCAAAATTTTAATTACAGCTTTAAACCATTTCAGATACTGCAATTTTGGGAATAAGCTCACACACTGTCCTCTTGGAAACTTTTATAATCTCTCAGAAAGGGAAGCAGTAACACTGCCCTTTAGATAGGGAGCTGAAGGCCCTGGTAGACGGGATGGTAAAAAGGAAGGCCACCAGAGGACAAGAGCAGAGACAAACCTGGGTCAGACGAAGTGCAGGAAAAATATGGGTGATCTTCTGTCTCCCGCAATGGATGAGAGTCACCATTTTCTTTCTGTTACCTCGCACTGTCAGACCACCATTAAAGAAAATGGAAATTTAAGTTGGAAGTGTTACAAAATGAGCTGTCAACTCTCATATTGCCTATTTGACACAATTACGCAAAGTCAAGATTCATTCCATTGTGAATTATGACACCACGCTGAGAATAACTGTGGATTCAGGCAACATTTACACTATTACTGCTGCACTGGGACTGAACAAAGTCAATTTATACACGCTCAGCAGTTGAAAAGTGAATGTATCCTTTAGAATTATATCATGAGTTTTTCCAAAACATGTTTTGAAAACAAAAATCTTAAAGGATATTTCAAGGATGATATTTGGTAAGTAATACTTTTAAAAACTTTTTCTTCACAGAGCATTGCAAATTAAAGATGCAAATGTCCCAAATGTTATGAACTGCTGCACACAGTAGTTCTATCAGATATCTGTCAGTACTTAGGACCATAGTGACAGGAAATCAAGTATTGTATTTTCATAGTTTTTCTCTTGTTTTAACTGAACCTTGTGTCAATGTGGAAACTTTAAATCAGGGAGATATTGAATGCAAAAGCATTTAGACATTTCACCAGCATCAGAAATCTTCCTGTGGGGAGTTACTACGACATCACCCAGTGCACATCACTAGTTTTGTACCAAAAACAAAGTTGCTGGAAAAGTTCAGCAGGTCTGGCAGCATCTGTGGAAGAGAAAAGAGTTAACATTTCGGGTCCGGTGACCCTTCCTCAGAACAGGTTTGCACCTGTAATTCCAGGAGCTTTGAGCATTCTGTCATAGTGGAGTCATCAAGGCCTGGAGTGGTGGAAGGAGCTAACCCACAAACAGATACTTGTCCTCCTTCCTCTGGACCAACCTCAGGGGATCTTTCTCCCACTGCAACTCTCCTGTACTCTGCACCTATCTTCTCTTCTATCCATCTTCGGTCCACCTCCCACCCTCTCCCTATTTATTTCAGAACCCTTTCTCCATCCCCCTTTTCTGATGAAGGGTCTAGGCCTGAAACGTCAGCTTTTGTGCTCCTAAGATGCTGCTTGGCCTGCTGTGTTCATCCAGCTCCATACTTTGTTACCTCTTATGATGGAAAATGTGTTAACTTGGTTTGTGATGCAGAATTTAGCAACCAGTTCAGAAATGTGGAACTGGTGGTCTGTTGGAACAAAGTAGCCTTAAGCTCTTTGTGGTCTCAAGAAGCCAAAATAGTATACCTGAAATAAGCAATCGTTTACTGTTGATTTTAAAAATCTTTTGACATTTTATTTATTTATCTATTTAACTAATGTGTAGTTTTATAATGTTATTGAGAAGAAGTCAATATTTTTTTCTTTGAAATCGAAGCATTTGACTTCCCTGAGATTCTTTTGATTCCTTAATACTTGCATCAGTAGAAAACAAAGGACTTACTAATGTTCGATAATGTAAATTGCAATGAGCCATATGTGTACTAAACCAACCTGCTGAACTAAAGCTTTTGTGTAATCCCTTTTTCTGTTTCCAGATAGCTGATCAATTGTAGATAGACGTTACATTGTGTTTTATTACTGAATTTAATCTACAAGTATAAGATGAGGTAACATTTGCCATTCATTATTGCATGAAGTCTCAATAGTACACCTGACGGCTGAGCATGTGTTCCTGCATTATATGAATGTTTTGGACCTCCTGCCGTTGCCAAAAGATTTTTTTAGTGCATATTGTGTTGTTTGTACTAATCAGGCTGAAGTAGCATTAGTCAGTCTTCTCATCTTTTAATTACAGACAGTTTATTGTCTGTGCTGACCCAGTTTCTACACAGCACGCCAGGCTTAGCAATCTCTGCTAATTTAATTTGGCATTTTGTTCAATCAGGCAGACTGTGAGCATGATGAAAAAAATGATTTTAAAAAAAACTCGCTGTTCATCCTTAATTGATGTCCCTATCAGCCTTTGTCCTTGCCAGGACTGGCAATTATTTGCCAGTCAGTCGAACAGAATCTAACCAACTGTATTTTCTCCTGTGGAAACATTGTAATTTAGAATTCTGATCCTGCTTTTGACAATAGTGTAGGTCTATGATTATGCCTTTTGAGAGGATATTTTTCGCATAACCCACAGGTTGGGTTTAAACTAATCCCAGAATCTTGGGTGTTCTGGTAGTGCTGTTGAAGCAAAGGTCATTTTGAGCTTGTTGTGTTTGAGTCTACTGGTTTGGATAAAACATATTTTGTCCAGAACCGACCTTAAAGTTTCAGGTGAGGGGCCTTTGTACGGATTCCTTGCACTAATGAAGCCACCTGTTTTTACCAAATGGCATGTTTCACCCTTCACCATGTGCTGTAGTGTTAACATTGTCACTGAGTTCCTTATTTCTCCAGGGAAAGCAATCATTAATGCACACAATTCACAGCTGATTTAGTTGTAGTTCCTCTACTAATTACATTCACACACTTAACTAATCAGCAGTTTCAACTTGCTTTTCATTTCATTGTGTCTTCTTTCACAGTCTTACAATTATTATCTCAGAGAGCTAAATAGTTTATCTTCACATTTTTTTAACTGAAATCATTGTGTTTCATTTCAGCTGCTTGGTTTGGAGACTTAATAGAAACAGCCAAAGTCTGCTTCTTAAATAGAAGCCACAATTTTCCCCTTCTTGTTTTTTCTATTGTGTCTCGTAATTTCTGTGCTTCACTTGTTGAGGTTATCTCAATTGACTTTCATTATTTGCACCCTTGCTTTTCATCTTGGCCCACACCTGTCTTTCCACCTGAAAAATGATAGTGGGCCAATAGTGTGTACGCTTCAGTGAATTGGATTTCACTAGTTGTGTGATGGTCACACCAAAAGCCCACCAAGCGAAACAGTCCCTGTGTCTAAAATAGATGCAACATTTGTGATGTTTTCTAAAGAAGGGCTTAGGCCCGAAACATCAGCTTTCCTGCTCCTCTGCTGCTTGGCCTGCTGTGTTCATCCAGCTCTACACCTTGTTATCTCAGCATTTGGAATAATTTTCTTTTTTGTAAGAATTGCCCAGTTAACAATTTTATATACATTTCAGTGTTTCCAAAAAGCTATGACGTGCTCATTTGGACTTTTCATGACCACAGGACATATCAAAGCATTTTACACCTAATGAAGTACCTGTTGAAGCATAGCCTGAAATATTGGAAATGTGGCAGTGGACTGTCACATGGCAAACTCTCTCTAACGGCAATGTGATCGTGATTCCAGGTTTTGGCGATTGTTGATTCAAAGTTAAATGTTGGCCTGGATGATGAGAATAACTCTCCTGTTCTACTCTGAAATATTTCCATTGGGATCAATTGCATCCACCTGAGCAAGGCGATGAGGTCTTGGTTAATGCTCCCTTTGACTCTGCTCCCTCAGTACTGCACTGTCATGCTTGATTTTTATGGTCAAGCCCTGGAATAGCACTTGAAGCTGGATTTTATGATTCAGAAGTGATTGGGTACCAACTGAGCCATGGCTGACACACAAGAATGAAATGAAGTACTTAAACCAAATCTGTCCATTACTTCCATGGTCACTGGCATTGCCGTCTCTCCAGGATTGTGCCGGAGATTCCATAATTAACATTAATTCCAATATTCCATTTTTTTTTCCTTTTCTTGAGTTTGCTGGTCAATAGCAAGTCCAACTGACAGTGCCACCATGATCTCCAACATGCGAAGGGCAAGGAGATGGATCCTGAGTCCATCCCAGCTAAAGCAGAAATCAAATATCATGCTTCTGACATGAAGCTGATGAACATTGACTTACCAGCCAAGTGTGTCCGAGTTGCTGTGGTGACATTAACTATTGCGCTTATGCTGTAGCCTGGAGTTATGGATAGTGATTGCAGAGGCTCCAATTATTTTTTCCGTTACTTAACTGATCCGGAATCTCTCCTACTCTTACTGCCTGCCATGGATATATAGAGTCGTAGAGTCTTCATAGACTTCATAGAATCCCTCCCAGTGCGGAAACAGGCCCCTCTGCCCAACAAGTCCACACTGACCCTCGGAGCGTCCCACCCAGACCCATCCCCTGATAACTCACCTAATCTACACCTCCCTGAACACTGCAGGTAATTCAGCATGGCCAATCCACCTCGGCTGCATGTATTTCGACAGTGGGAGGAAACGCACGCAGACGTGGGGAGAATGTGCAAACTCCATATATGGTCACCCGAGGGTGGAATTGAACCTGGGACCCAGGTGCTGAGAGGCAGCAGTGCTAACCACTGAGCCACCGTGTTGCCCCCATGGAGTAATACAGCATGGAAACAGACCATTCGGCCCAAACTGCCCCATGCTGACCACGGTGCCCACTCAGCTAGTTCCAATTGCCTGCATTTCTTCCACATCCCTCTAAATCCTTCTCATCTACCTATCCAAATGTTTGTTAAATGTTGCTATTGCACCTACTGCGACCACCTTTCTCTGGCAGCCCATTCTGTATACGCGCCACTCTGTGTGAAGAAGTTTCCCCTCAGGTCCTCCTCAAATCTTTTCCCCTCAGGTCTTCCTTTAAATCTTTTCCCCTCTCGTCTTAAACCTGTGCCCTCTAGTTTTCAATTCCCCATTGGGGGGGGAAAAAAATCATATGCATTCATCCTATCTATGCCCCTCATAATTTTATACACCTCAATAAGGTCACCCCTCAATCTTCTACATTCCAAGGAATGAACCTCTCCCTGTAACTCAGGCCCGCTAGTCCTGGCAACATCCTCGTAAATCGTCTTTCCACACTTTTCAGTTTAACTATGTCTTTCCCATAACAGGTGACAAAAATGGCACACGATATTCCAAGTGTGGCTTCACCAGCAACTTTTATACAACTGTAGCATAATGTCCAAACTCCTACACTCAGTGCCTCAACTTGATGAAGGCCAGCTTTTTAAATGTCATCTTCACCACCCTGTCCACCTGCAATGCGAGTTTCAACGAACTATGTTGTTGTATTCCTCAGTCCCTCTGCTCTCCAACACTCCTCAGGACCTTAGGACCTTAGATAATAAAATGTGAGGCTGAATGAACACAGCAGGCCAAGCAGCATCTCAGGAGCACAAAAGCTGACGTTTCGGGCCGAGACCCTTCATCAGAGAGGGGGATGGGGAGAGGGAACTGGAATAAATAGGGAGAGAGGGGGAGGCGGACCAAAGATGGAGTGAAAAGAAGATAAGTGGAGAGAGTATAGGTGGAGAGGTAGGGAGGGGATAGGTCAGTCCAGGGAAGACGGACAGGTCAAGGAGGTGGGATGAGGTTAGTAGGTAGATGGGGATGCGGCTTGGGGTGGGAGGAAGGGATGGGTGAGAGGAAGAACCGGTTAGGGAGGCAGAGACAGGTTGGACTGGTTTTGGGATGCAGTGGGTGGGGGGGGAAGAGCTGGGCTGGTTGTGGGGGGAGGGGACGAACTGGGCTGGTTTAGGGATGCAGTTGGGGAAGGGGAGATTTTGAAACTGGTGAAGTCCACATTGATACCATTAGGCTGCAGGGTTCCCAGGCGGAATATGAGTTGCTGTTCCTGCAACCTTTGGGTGGCATCATTGTGGCACTGCAGGAGGCCCATGATGGACATGTCATCTAAAGAATGGGAGGGGGAGTGGAAATGGTTTGCGACTGGGAGGTGCAGTTATTTGTTGCGAACTGAGCGGAGGTGTTCTGCAAAGCGGTCTCCAAGCCTCTGCTTGGTTTCCCCAATGTAGAGGAAGCCACACCGGGTACAGTGGATGCAGTATACCACATTGGCAGATGTGCAGGTGAACCTCTGCTTAATGTGGAATGTCATCTTGGGGCCTGGGATAGGGGTGAGGGAGGATGTGTGGGGACAAATGTAGCATTTCCTGCGGTTGCAGGGGATGCTGCCGGGTGGTGGGGTTGGAGGGCAGTGTGGAGCGAACAAGGGAGCCATGGAGAGAGTGGTCTCTCCGGAAAGCAGACAGGGGTGGGGATGGAAAAATGTCTTGGGTGGTGGGGTCGGATTGTAAATGGCGGAAGTGTCGGAGGATGATGCGTTGTATCCGGAGGTTAGTAGGGTGGTGTGTGAGAACAAGGGGGATCCTCTTTGGGCGGTTGTGGCGGGGGCGGGGTGTGAGGGATGTGTTGCGGGAAATACGGGAGACGCGGTCAAGGGCGTTCTCAATCACTGTGGGGGGAAAGTTGCGGTCCTTTGAAGAACTTGGACATCTGGGATGTGCGGGAGTGGAATGTCTTATCGTGGGAGCAGATGCGGCGGAGGCGGAGGAATTGGGAATAGGGGATGGAATTTTTGCAGGAGGGTGGGTGGGAGGAGGTGTATTCTAGGTAGCTGTGGGAGTCGATGGGCTTGAAATGGACATCAGTTACAAGCTGGTTGCCTGAGATGGAGACTGAGAGGTCCAGGAAGGTGAGGGATGTGCTGGAGATGGCCCAGGTGAACTGAAGGTTGCGGTGGAAGGTGTTGGTGAAGTGGATGAACTGTTCGAGCTCCTCTGGGGAGCAAGAGGCGGCGCCGATACAGTCATCAATGTACCGGAGGAAGAGGTGGGGTTTGGGGCCTGTGTAGGTGCGGAAGAGGGACTGTTCCACGTAACCTACAAAGAGGCAGGCATAGCTGGGGCCCATGCGGGTGCCCATGGCCACCCCCTTAGTCTGTAGGAAGTGGGAGGAGTCAAAAGAGAAGTTGTTGAGGGTGAGAACGAGTTCCGCTAGGCAGATGAGGGTGTCGGTGGAGGGGGACTGGTCGGGCCTGCGGGACAGGAAGAAGCAGAGGGCCTTGAGGCCATCTGCATGCGGAATGCAGGTGTATAGGGACTGGACGTCCATGGTGAAGATGAGGTGTTGGGGGCCAGGGAATTGGAAGTCCTGGAGGAGGTGGAGGGCGTGGGTGGTGTCACGGACATAGGTGGGGAGTTCCTGGACCAAAGGGGAGAAAATGGAGTCCCGATAGGTGGAGATGAGTTCGGTGGGACAGTAGCAGGCTGAGACGATGGGTCGACCAGGGCAGGCAGGTTTGTGGATTTTGGGAAAGAGATAGAAACGGGCCGTGCGGGGTTGGGGGACAGTGAGGTTGGAGGCTGTGGGTGGGAGGTCCCCTGAGGTGATGAGGTCATGAATGGTGTTGGAGATGATGGTTTGGTGCTCGGGTGTGGGGTCATGATCGAGGGTCCGGTAGGAGGTGGTGTCAGAGAGTTGGCGTCTGGCCTCAGCGATATAGCGGTCAGTGTGCCATACTACCACCGCACCACCCTTGTCTGCGGGTTGGATGGACCTTACTGATTACTGTCTCAGTCCTACCTTGGTTTGACTTTCCAAAGTGCAACACTTCACACTTATCTGTATTGAAGTGCATTTGCCAATCCTCAGTCCACTTACCCATTTGATCAAGATCTCTCTAATTTTTCATAACTTTCCTCACTTTCAAGGATACCTCCTAATTTTGTATCATCCTGCAAACTTACTAATCATACCTTTTTTATATATTCATATCCAGCTCACTTATGTAAATAACAAAGGTGCTAGCACCGTCCCATGTGGCACACCACTAATTACAGGCCTCGAGTCCAAGAAACAACGTTCAACCATTGCCCTCTGCTTCCTACCTTCGAGCCAATTAGTTAGCTCTCCCTGATCCCATGTGACCTAATTTTTATGACTAGCCTGCTGTGTGGGACCTTGTCAAAGCCTTATTAAAGTCCTTACAGACAACATGTATTGCCCTACCCTTATCCATCCTTTTGGTTACCTCTTCAAAAACTCTAAAAGTTTGTTTGGATATGACTCCCTGTGCACACATTCATGCTGACTATCCCTGCTCAGACCTTCACTATCTGAACATTTGTTTGATCCTATCCCTCAGGCAAGCTATTGGAGAAGATACTATCACTGATGTCAGGCTCCTGAACCCGTAGTTCCCTGGCTTGCCTTTGCTACTTTTCTTACAATGGAACAGCATTAGTCACCTTCCAATTTTCTGGAACTTCACCAGTTGCTAAAGATGAATCAAAAATCTCTGCGAAGGCCTCTGCAATTTCTTCCCTTGCCTCCCACGATGTCAGAGGATGGATTTGATCAGGCCTATGGGATTTAGCCACCTTTTAATGTGCTTTAAGGCTACAAATATCTCCTCTTTTTGGTAATGTGTATGTGGTCCAAAACATCCCAACTTGTTTCCTTTATTTCCTCTGCATCCACTATTCTGTCCTCTGTAAACACTGAAGAGAAATATTTATTAAAAATCTTCATCTCCTGTTGTTCTGCACGTAGATAACCATGCTGATTTTTAAGGTGACCTAATCTTTCCGGAGCCTCCCTTTTACTCTTAATATAGCTATAGAACTTCTTAAGATTATCTTTAATCTTATCTGCCTGATCCTGCTCATTCCCTCCTTTTGCTCTTCTAATTTCCTCCTGAGGTGTGCCCCTGTACCTTTTATGGTTACCTGGGGATTCACTTCAGCCTTAAACCTAATGTGTGCCGCCTTCTTTTTCCTGACCAGAGCCTCAATATCCCTCATCATCCAAGGATCCCTAAACCTGCCAGTTTTTCCCTTCATCCAAACGGGACATACTGTCCCTGGATTTCTGAAATCATACTTTTAAAAATGTCCCATTTGCCAGCTGTTCCTTTTCCTTCAAATAGACTCGCTCAATCGACTTCTGCTAGATCCTGCTCCAGTTTACCACCTTAATCTGTGGACCTGTCCTATCGTTTTCCATAACTTAGTTAAAAGTAAGAGAGCGTTGGTCACTGGATCCAAAATACTCTCCGACTGACGCTTCAGTCACTTGCCCGACCTTATTCCTTAGCAGGAGGTCCAGTGTTGCACCCTCTCGAATAGGGCCCTTGACATATTGATTTAGGAAACTTTCTTGGACAGATTTAAGAAATTCCACCCCATCCACGCATTTTACACTCTGGGTGGCCCAGAGGAAGGGGAAGTTAAAATCTCCAACCAATATTACTCCCTTATTCCTACAGGTATCTGCAATCTCTGTACACATCTGCTCATCTGGTACCCACTGGCAATTTGGGGGTCTCTAATGCAGCCCCAACAGATTGAGCATCCCCTTCTGGGTTTTTGAAGGAAGGATTTATGAGTTGATACTCAATTTGTTTGGCCGCATTGTGAACACATCTTCCTCAACCATCAAGACTGGCAGTGGAATTTGAACCCCAAACTTTTACCCCAGAGATACAAGTTGCTACCCATTGTGTACGACCTCCTGTTCTCCCAGACAATCCAGTACAAAGAAAGAGATTAATTGATATAAGTCTGATTTATTATTTAAATAGTGGTTAGTTCCAAAGATATTGGAGACAGTGGAAGGGCGAGGTGTTTTCATTGACCGTTCGTGTTAGTCTAATCAGAGAACAAAGAGTGTGTTCTTTTTTTTAATTGGCAGCATGCCTTGGAGGATGGGCCAAAAGTGGGAGTGTGGAAGTGGGGAAATCAGAAATGGGAGGCTCCGTGATTAAAATTCGGAAGCTTATTCCCAAAACCAACTGCCGACCCTATTGTCTGTTTGGGAAATAAATCTGCCATCCTAACCTGGTCTGGTTTACATGTAACCCCGGACTCTCAGCAATGTATTTGAGTCTACACTGCCCTCTTAGGAAGCCGTTCGGTTCAAGGGTACTTCAGTTTCAGCAATGGACAATAACTACTGGCTTTTCAGACATTGGTCATCTAAAAATCTGCAGACATTTTAATCTGCCAACATTCCTAGTACCCAGGCTTGTTTGCGGGGAGCCATTTCAATCAAATGCCTAAATATAGTGGTTTGAAAACCAGTATAAGCACAATTCAAACCTGCTTAGCATATGACTTCTTTCACAGACTGGATCAGTTTTTGCATGCAGTGAATGGTTACGCTACTGTTGGAGACTGACACCATGCTCCCTCAAGAGAACAATAAATGGGTTTAAGGTTTATATTTTCCTTGAGTGCAACAGAATCAGCAAAGTTAGGATCACTGATTGTTATTGCAGATTTACTGCTAACATCGTAATTCTTGCCACTTTCAGCACTGCTCCCATGGGCAATATGTGAATAGGGAAATGACAGCATCAAAGAGAGAAAATAAAATAGTTAAGGATTAGCTAAGTACACACTAATGACTGTGTTTTGATCCAGGTGGACAGAAACACATACAGCTCTCCTTAGGGACAACAAATTTGGAAAGGTAGTTATTTGCATCCAGTTGTCAATTTGTGAACAGCAGGATGTAATGTGCACATGAAAAAAGAATAACACACATTTACACAGCACCTTGGAAACATTTCAAGGCACAATGAGTTACTAAATCAGACCGTAGTTGAGGTGCTGTATGCAATTTTCAGTTCGATGAAAGGAAGGAATCTGAAATTAGGGATTGTGCTGTATAGATTCGCTGGTGGGGATTAAAAATCCAAAAGAGAAAAGAAGAGACACAACCTCCTGCCTGGGAGGGCCACAAAAGGCCCACTGGATTTCAATAAACAGGCCTCATTCCCATTTCAAAAAACTGGAAGCTTGTACAAATAAACACTGACCCTATGAGATTCATTTAAATCACTCCTACTTGGAGAAACCAAATAGGAAGGACTTTGTGGTGTTGGGGCAAGGTGTGAGCTCAGGACAGCAAAGGTCCGTGCTTTCCTGGTGGGGCTCAAAGAAGCACTTTTTTTGTATTTTTATTTAGTTCTCCATCTGCGATTGGGTTTTGCTTGCCAGGCCAGTAATTGTGGCGTGTTCCTTGTTGCCTTTGAGAAGGTGGACGTGAGCTGCTGCCTCCTTGTACAGTTCTAGAAGATCACCACAGAGGGTAGGAATACCAGGATTTTGTTCCAGCAACAATAGCTCTGACTTCCATTGTCATGAAGTGCTTTGGGAGGCTGGTCATGGTCCCACATCAATTCCAGTCTCCCAGCCTGCCTCGATCTCCTACAATTTGCCATAATACATCCACAGAGGATGCTATATCCCTAGCCTTGCAGTCATCCCTTGAACATCTGGACAACGAAGACACCTATGTCAGACATCTGCTTATTGGCTACAGCTCCACTTTCAACAGCATTATCCCCCTCCAGATTGATTTCAAATCAATGTGACCTTGGTCTCTGGTCCACCCTCTGCAGTAGGATCCCCAGCTTTCTGACCCACAGACCGCAATCAGTGAGAATAGGTAACTGTACCTCCTCCACAATAACACTCAACATGACTCCCCTGAGGATGCGTCCTCAGTTCCTTTAACAGTATGCCTGGTACACCTACAACTTTGTTGCTAAATTGTAAATGAATGCCATCTAACAGTTAACTGACAACACTGCCTTAGTGTCTTATAGCGATGAGTCAAAATACACAAGGGAGATAAGAGGTCTTGGTGACATGGTACAATGAAAACAACCTGTCTCAAAGTTCACAAAACTAAAGAACTAATCATTGACTTCAGAAATAAAAAAGGTGAACCTGCCCCGATCTGCATCAATTGAACTGAGGTTGACAGAATGAAAAGCATAAAGTTCCTTAGACCGATGATAACAGATGACCTGTCTTGGAATTCCCATGTAAATGCGACAGCCAAGAAGGCACTCCTTCCTCAGGGAGCTGAGGAAATTTGGAATGTCCATAAGGTCCCTCACCAACTTCTGCAGATGCTCCATTGAAAGCATATTGTCCAGGTGTGCAACGGCCTGGTATGGCAACTGCTCAGCCCTGGACTGTAAGAAACTACAGAAAATGGCGTGCACATCCGAGACCATGACAGAAGCCAACCTTCCATTCATGGACCGTATTTACATGGCTCGCTGCTGCAGAAAGGTGGCCGACACCATCAAAGACCCATTGTACCAGCTTCTTTCTGGTTATCAGACTGTTGAATGGACTCTAGCCTCAAATAATGTAACCTGTATGTCTCTCAGTCTTTTTAATCTGTGCATCCTTTGCTTGCTGTGATCTGCCTGTACCACTTGTAAACAAAGCTTTTCACTGCATTTCGGTACATGTGACAATAATTCAATCAATCAATTTATCAATCAACGAAAGTATCCCTGTAGTTACAAATTACTTTTTTTTTGCGGGAAATTTCCAGGTGGTCATGTTTCCATTATCTACTGCCCTTTTCCTCTTTGGTGGTAAAGGCCATGCATTTGGTTAAGTGCTGACAAAAGAGCCTTGGGAGGTTGCTCCAGTTCAATGTTTACAGGGATAGCAGGAACTGCAGATGCTGGAGAATCTGAGATAACGAGGTGCAGAGCTGGAAGAACACAGCAGGCCAAGCAGCATCAGAGGAGTAGGACCCCAAGGGTCTAGGCCCAAAATGTCAGCCTTCCTGCTCCTCTGCTGCTTGGCCTGCTGTGTTATTCCAGCTCTGCACCTTGTATACGTTGAGATAACATTGTTGACTTTGTGCATCAGTAGTGTGGGTGCACTGCAAATATAAGGTGGTAGATAGGGTCCAAGTAGGTTCTTCTGTCACACATAGCGTTGAATTTGTGTTGTAGCTGCTTTATCCAGGAAAATGGACACGATTCCATAACACTTGAATCTGTCTTGTACATGGAAGCAAAATTTTGTATCTTTTCAAATTTGCAGATAATACAAAACTAAGCAGGAATATGTGTTGAGCGACGATGTAAACATTTTCAGAAAGTTTTGGACAAGCTTAGTGCTTATGCAAGAACCTGGCAGATGGGGCATAATGTGGAAAAATGTGAGGTTATCTACTCTGGTACGAACAACAGATGGGGAGGGTATTTCTTTCATAGTAAGAGGTTGGAAAGTGTAGATATAGCGAGGGACCTGGGTGTCCTTGTTGATAAATCACTGAAGGCCAAAATGTAGCTTCAGCAAGCTATTGGGTGTGCTAACGGAGTGTTAGCCATCATCCTTGGATACAGGAGTAGTGGTGTCTTGTTTCAATAGTACAGAGCTTAGTTAGACTGCACCTGGAGTACAAAAACAAAAGAATTGCAGATGCTCTAAGTAAGGACAAAGACAGAAGTTGCTCCAAAAGCTCAGGAGGTCTGGTAGCATCTGTGAAGAAAAAATCAGAGATAACATTTTAGGTCCGGTGACCCTTCCCCAGAACTCTGAATGCACCTGAAGTAATGCATGCAATTTTGGTCTCTTTATCTAGGGAAGTTATTATTGCCATAAATAGAATGTAATGATGATTCACGGGAATGGTAGGTCTGTCCTATTGGGCAAACGGGCCAGTTTTCTTTGGAGTTTTGAAGACTGAGAAGTGATTTCATTAAAACCTGTAATGTACTTAAAGGGACAAACAGGGTAGATTCAAAAAGATGTTTCTCCTTATTGGGGGAGTCTAAAATGAGGGGGCACAATTTTTAAAAAAAGAGAGATGCCATTTAAGATATAAGGAGATTTTTTTAAACTCTTGAGAATGATGAACATTTGGAATTCTCTACTCCAGAGGGCTGTGGAAGTTCAGTCTCCTCAGGGAATTTGAAGAAGCGGTTGATGAATCTTTGACTATCAATGGCATAAAGGGTAATGGAGACTGAGGGTAAAAGACAATGAAGAGTTCAGTCAACTATGATCATGTTGAATGGTGGGGCAGGCTCAATAGCCTGAATGGCCTACTTCTGCTCCTGTCTCCCATTTAAGTTACAGATGAGGTTTTTTTTTTGAGGGTTGTAAGTTTGTGGAATTCACTTGCTTAGAGACCAGTGGAGGATGGGCTACTGGATATTCAGATTTTCATTAGATTTTCCTTTGACAAGGGAACAAAGGGGTTTGGGGGCCAGCATCGAAGTAAATTTTAGGCCACCATTTGATCAACCATGGCCTTATCAAACAGCAGAGTAGGCTCATGGGAATAAATGGCCTCTACTGCTCCTAATTCTTGTATGATCACAACCAGCTCTGTTGGCCTCACTGGAGAGATGTGCAACAACCACAAGGCAATGACTGTCTGAATCTGTGCATTGAATCATCATATTTGAGCCACTATGACAGACTGGAAGCTTGATGGGTGACCAGGCCGATTTGGATTTGCACTTGGCTGCCAACAGCTTTTTGCCACGTGACCATGTGCGGAATTTACACTGCCACAATGAGAATAATGAGGCCCCTTGGGCAGGTTTTCTGAAGTGTTTGTTCCCACCTGAACCACTCAGGAGGACCTTCGATCTCCCATTGGATAATGTCTCCAAATACTGATAATCTCTTGCACCCTCCACAGACTCAATGCTATAAGGGTGTGGTGCTTGCTACCAGGTCTTCAATGTCCACTCAAGGAAGACAGTTGAAGGGAAGAGGTGTCTGGGATTACAGCCCTCTGGATTGACAGGCCATGATGACCTATTCACTGAAACTTTGCGATCTCCAAAGCCATGTCACCGCATCAACATTGCTCCAAATTTCCCTCCTTTCCAACACTTTGCCTCAGAGTCTGCTTTTGGTATAATCCTGAATTTGAAAGTACCACAAAAATCCTTTCTATTCTGACTTCATCCAAAAACAGTTCCAATGGCACATTCAAGATTGAACTATTCGCACTGGTGAATCTCATGTGTACATGTGCTCTGCGTGCCTTTGCTTAACCCCAACTCCTAGCACCAGTGAACTTGTAATCAGTTCACAGCAAAATGCTAATTCAGTGGGGTTTTTTTATATCTCGGTAAGTGAGATGACTGAATCTCTTGGTTTAAATATATGCTGACTGGCCAGTTCTTTGTCAGTGAGATTTATGAATAAAAACAGCATGAAAGTATCAAAGGGATTCATGCAGGACCTACCAGCTTGATGGGTATTCTGTAATATCTGTCTGACTTCGCACAGAAGAAAACAGAAATGTCCACTAGTACCTATGTATTTGTGAAGTACTGATGCATAACTTTGTGAGATGTGCATTATCTTCTGAGCTGAGGAGCATAGAGACATTTGCACACTAAAACCTAAATTATTGACTAAGTTTAAAAAAAAGTTCTTTAATTACACAGATTTTAAAACTCTACTGTCTGACAGTTAATACAGTGAAGTGTACTGTAATTTTTCAGGCTGTAGTCAGGTAGGCACGATGCTGCTGCCCTGTGTCAGCTGGAAGCTGCAGATGATTCTGTCCTTGCACTTTGGCACAGAGCTGGTCTTCCTAGATCAGTGAACTTTAGGCTTGTTTCAGTCCCTCTAGCTAGCCATGCTATTAGACTTCAGAGTTAGATCAGTTGATCTAAGCTAACACTTCGTAGCAGTAGTGTAGTACTGATGGATTTCTGTGCTGTGAGAGTTTCCCCAAGTTTAATATATCACTAAATTAAATTAAATTTGCTGGTTACAGGTAGGCATTGAAATTGTTTTTCTATAGAAGTAAAAGTAGGAAATATCCTACCAATATTCTTCCCTGTTAGACTTACACTTAGAGGCATTCACATGTCTAATGCCACATGAGGCAGATGAAACATGCATTCTCTTTGTTAGCAACACTTCAGATAGTTTTGGCCACTCAACTAGTCATTATTTGTGGGGTCTTTTTATGAATCAGCTTACCTACATAATAATAGTAATTCACTGTATGTGAGGAAATTTTGGGAATTCAGAGTAAAGCAATAAGGTTCTCCATGAAAGGAAGCTAGTTTCTCTTGAGTGAATTACTCCTTTTAGCCTTGAATTTAAAAAAAAAACTGTGTATTGCTTCCTCAGTCTTTTCCTCAGTCAAGTTCCTTCTCAAAATACAATTGTGAGCCAAACTATATACTTTCCATTACTTTGTAATTTTACAGCAAGGCAAAAAGTTGCCCCACGTTGTTGAAGTATTGAATTACAAAGTTGATTATCTTCTTTACTCACACACTGATAAAGTTATGACCTGGTTCTTAAATTAAATTTTGTGGCTTCATTCAGTAAATAGTTTCCAAGTTTCAGATTGCATTGGTTCCCTGTAGCATTAAAATGGGAGTGTATGTTGGCATGGACCTAAAGGTGCTTTAGTTCCCCTTGCTGATGCCAACGGGAATGGGTTTCACTTCTTTGCTGTTTTGTAAAATGGCCTTACAAACCAGCATGAAAGCTGTACTTTGCATGGCCATCCAAAGAAATATCACTCATGGCAATTAATGCATGAGTCACGTCGAATTTAATGGTACATTACTTGAGGCTACGTTTCAGCATTAGAGTAATTAAGCCATCATAAGCTGTTCATTAATTGCAGTGCCAAGGTCCCGTCCAAGTTCAATATTTTACGATTTTCTTTCTCCATTGTATTTCTGGTTTTTGTCTCCAGTATTGCCAAAACATAAATAACGTGGAAGTTAAATATCCTGTGTTAATTTAATGATAAATCTTTGTTATGATCTTTACTCTGTCAATTTAAGCCAATGCCTTCATTGAGAATGTATTTGTGTTGAAGTACTGATGAGATTATAGAGTAAAACTATAAACTGTACTGACACACCAAATGACAATTGAATCAAACTGAGATGTAATGTAACAATTTCTAGTATTTTGTCACTGTGTAACATAAATAGATCGAGATGAATTTAAACTGCACAATAAATGATGGTGACCAAGTATGAAAGAAATGGGAATGCATTTAAATCATTTATCTAATCTCCAGTATTTTTAAACATTTTGAATGAAGCTTTAATCCAGCCAACAAAATGTTGATTTTATTTGAGTCAATATACAAAATAGTACAAACTTGACAGGAGAAAAATGGAGGTCCTTTTTCCTCCATTATTTTTTCTAAGTCAACCAACAGTTTATTGAATGATTTGAAACCAAATGTTTTTTTCTTTCTATTCCAGTTTGCAGGGAACAATAACTATATGAACATGGCTGATCCGAGTCATACTTTTTCAACGACCAATGAGGTAAGTACATGATCATTCTCTGCTACATGATCTCTTCTAATATCCAATGTTTCACTGGACTAAAATCAAAAGTGCAGCAGTTGGGACTATTTTACAGTCAGAAAACAGGCATTAAATGCTCCAACTTGACATGCTGTGTTTGTGTGGATGTGCTTATTCTACACTGGAATTACAGATGAGTGTTAGGTACATTTCCGATCCAAGGTTCACTTCTGATTTCATGGTCCTTTTCCCACTGATTGGCACTGTCCTTAACTGCAACATGTATGAGCAATATGGTAGCTTTTTCATGCAAAATCAGTCAAACCTGTCATTTTTTTAAAGGTTTACTAGAAACAATGAACAAAATGTAGTATTTTAAAATGTTCACCTGAATGTGAAACTAGGAGGAGCAGGAGTGATCTTCACGCCATCCACACTATCAGATCAGAGCCATTATTTAGGTATGGAGGCTTAGAATACTGGTAGAATGCCTTCACTGAAGATTTGTAGTGTAGATACAGTGCGTTTCAAAGTTTATTTAGTTAAGAGTCTCATGAGAACTGTAGAATTAATTGAATTGGAAAATTAATTTGAGCTGAATTTCAAATAGTTATCACTTTTCAAGAAAAACAGTTATTATAGTTGAGAGGTATGGTTAGTAAGTTTGCAGATAACACCATAATTGGAGGTGTACTGGACTGTGAAGAAGATTACCTCGGAGTACAATGGGATCTTGATCAGATAGACCAATGGGTTGAGGAGTGGCAGATGAAGTTTAATTTAAATAAATGTGAGGTGCTGCATCTTGGAAAGGCAAATCAGGCCAGGACGTATACATTTAATGGTAAGGTAGTAGGGAGTGTTGCTGAACAAAGAGATCTTGGAGTGCAGGTTCATAGTTCCTCGAAATTGCAGGTAGACAGGATGGTGAAAAAGGCATTTGGTATGCTTGCCTTTATTGGTTGGTTTGTTGAGTATCTGAGTTGGGTGGTCATGTTACAGCTGTACAAGACATTGGTTAGGTCACTTTGGAACACTGTGCAATTCTAGTCTCCCTGCTATAGGAAGGATACTGTGAAACTTGAAAGGGTCCAGAAAAGATTTACAAGGATGTTGCCAGGGTTGGAGGTTTTGAGCTAAACAGAGGGGCTAAATGGGCTGGGGCTATTTTTTTTCTTTTGGAGGCTCAGAAGCTGAGGGGTGACCTTTACGGTCATGAGAGGCATGGATAGGGAGAATCGCCACAGTCTTTTCCCTGTAGTCGAGGGGGGGGGGGGGGGGGGGGAGGTCCAAAATGAGAGGGATTTAAAAGGGACCTAAGGGGCAACATTTTCACGCAGAAGGTGATGCGTATGTGGAATGAAATTCCAGAGGAAGTACTGGTACAATGTCAACATTTAAAAGGCATCTGGATGAATATTTGAGTAGGAAGTATTTGGAGGGATATAGCCAAATGCTGGCAACTAGGGTGGATTTATTTAGCATATCTGGTTGGCGTGGATGAGTTGGACTGCAGGGTCTGTTTCCATGCTATGCAACCCTGTGACTGTATGACTTTGTACTCCAACATTCATGCTGACTGACTTTTGTTCTCCTTTAGGCCTTGCATTCTTCAGCCTGAGGTTCTGATTGTGTCCTTATTGTGCTGTGTACCTCGATGATGTGTGGCTGTCTCTAGCTCTTTGTATGGTCATTGCTGGATTCGGGTATAATCCAATAAACCAAAATGGCTTGAGGTATATTACCAGAATGTAGCTGCGCCATTTTGCTGTATATGTTTCATGTTTGTATACGGTCACACAGCATTATAATTGATATTGTTCTGGGATTTTACCTTCAGCAAATTTAGTGTAAAGCATTCAATGAAAATGCCGTAATCTGTGTTGTAAGAACCATTAATTAAAAACAAAATCCTGGTTGCCATCATGTGACAATTGTACCAAGTAGTTTCAAGTACACGTTTAGCGAGTTATTGTAATGCCAATTGATTTGAATTAATTACTAAACTATCTATTAGTAGGTAGGCAGAATTTATATCTCATTGTTTTGAATAGAAATTATGCTGTTAAGTTCCAAAATAAAGATCTAGAAATCTATAAATATATAGAAAATATCAATGAACAGATAGAATTTAGCAGATAGAGAATAGTGTGGAAAGTGGGGAGATGGGAAGGACAGAGAAACAGAATATGATTTAAATAGAGAATAGAGAATGCTACAGTGGAGAAGGAGCTATATGTCCCTGTACGTGAGGTACAAGTTAGCTTGCAGATGCGGCAAGTAATTAGAAACAGAAATGATGTGTTTGCTTTTAGTGGAAAGGAGGCAGACCGTAGGAGGGGGGGGGGGGGGTAATTTTGCTTGAACTGTATGGGGACTTGATGCAACCCCACCTTCAATAATGCACACAGCACTGGCCTCCTTAGTGAGGATGCCCACACCTTAGAAGCGCTTCAGAGGAGATCCATGGGATGGAGGGGTTAGCTTCTGAGAGAAAGTTGGACAGGTTTGACTAGTATTCATTTGAGTATAGAAGAACAAGAGGTAGTGAAACACATACTTTTCTAAGGGGCCTTGACAGTAGATACTGGCCACCCTTTTTTTTTTCAGTCATTCAGGGATTGTAGACATCACTGGCTAGACCAGCATTTATTGCCTGTAGAAGGTTGCAGTGAGCTGCCTTCTGGAACTGTTACAGGTACACTAATAGTGTATGGGGATGGGTTTTGACGATTGCGATGCAGTGATACTGAAGAGATATTCCAGGTCAGGATGGTACATGGATTGGAGAGGATTTTGCATTGTTCCTATGTAACTGCTGCCCATGTCCTTCTAGATGAAAGTCTTTGTGGGTTTGAAGTTGCAATGTAAGAAATCTTGGTGAATTTCTGCAGTGCATTTTGTAAATGGTACATGCTGCTGCTACTGTGTATCAGTGTGGGGTGAGAGGATGCTTGTGGATATGGTGCAGGCTGCTTTGACATAGATGGTCTCGAAATTCTTGAAGATATTTGGAATTGCATCCATCCAAGCAAGTGGGGAGCATTGCATGATATCCCTGTCTTGTACCTTGTGGAAAGATATTTGGGCAGACAGGATTCATGAAGAGTCTAGAGCCAAGGGGGAATAATTTTAAAAATAAAATATTTGATCATTTCAGATACCGATGAGGAGAAATTTATTCCCTCGGAGGGGTGTTAGTTTCTTAAATGTGACTTTCCTAGAGGGTAGCAGATCTTGGGTCATAGAATATTCAAGGGCCAAAACTTATTTTTGATTGACAAAGGAGTTGAGCATTGGGTGGGAGTCTCGGCACAGGCAAGAAGTAGGGATGAAGGCACAAAGAGACCAGTCATGAACTTTGAAGTACTAGAGCAGGGACAGTGGTCCATATGGTGGCCTCCTGTTTCTTATACTCTTTTGAGTTTAATGATGCAAGTAAGTTATTAATATTGTACATGATTTTGATATAATTGAAGCAATCTTTGCAAAGTTTTCACTGCTTTATTTTGCACCTTTATTCAAGAGCCGTTTCATGCTATTCCTTTCCACAAAAAATTGCCTCCATTAACTTTTTTTGTTTTTTTTTATTGCTCCCCCCCACAGAAAATCATGAATTCAATCCTTGATTTAATTGGGTGTCTCGCAATTGCCATTCTTTAAAGTTTTTTTTAACCTATCCTCACTCAAGATGCCAACTTCCACAAGTGTATCTCTGCCCCTCCCTAAGCTCAAGAATGGTTGAAAACCTCATCATTGCCTTTGTGACCTCCAGACTTGCCTCACCCAGTACAGATATATCCTGCTGCAGAAGCTGGAATAGTCAAGTGCAGGGGTGGGCATGTGTGGAGATGCCATTGTTGTAGGTTTGAGAGCGGCATTCCATCCTTAGCTCATTTACCAAGCTGCAAGTGGCTGGGAGCCAATTCAAGGTTTTTATGGCCCAATAAAGGCTATTATCAGGGGCTGAGTAGAATTTTTCAGTGGCCTGTGGACCTCTTGAGATGTCGCTGTTAGTGTTGGTGCCTGGATATGGCCACCTGGTGGCAGAAAGGGTGAGGGGCTGGGGAGCGGCTGGAGGGAGTAGAGGGGAGATGTTGTTTTCGGGCCTGGTGACTGGGCTATTGAGCACACTTTTTTTTACATTTTAGAATTTCAAGCAGATGGTGAATGCTCAGAATGAATTCCCAATTGGATTTCATGGTGACTGTCTCAGCTTGACGGCCTCTAGCTGTACCTCACGAGAGGAAATGTTCTGCCTGTAACTGATCTTAGCATTTTGTCATTTTAAAGACCTTTTGTTATGTCACCCCTCATCCCTCCCTTTAAGAAAAAGGAGACATAACCTCTTAATCTCCTCCTTGTACAAGAGGTCCCTGATTTACAAATGTCCGATTTATGAACACATGTACTTACGAAATGTACATGATTTTAATTTTTAAAGAGCCAAAATTTGCTGTACATACAAATGGCTGCTTTGCCTTGTCGTGCATTGAGCACTGATGCACAGACTCGAGTGGTATCCATTCTCAACCTAGGGACTGCTGTGTGTATCCCTCAAGCTTAAATGTAGTGGTCAGAGTTGAACACAGAAGGACAGATGGATTCTAGCCACGGTTTTACAGAATTGAAGTATCACCTTTATAAGACAAAGACCTTAATTAACTTTTTTTAACTAATATTGCAACAACCAATAATCTGGGTTTTAGTGATTTGTGCATCTGGAAACATTAATACCATTTCAAAAGGTGTTAAATTAGGTCGATCCCAAAAGTGGGATCAGGGATTGCAATGGACAATTAAGCCACACCTAACTCTTGTGATGTAGGAAACATGCAAACTTCGTACTGCCTTCTCATTTAAAAGGCTGATGGTATTGACCAAGTGAATATCTTGTAGCATTGCTTTGCAGATAATTTCCAGTAATTCTTGTTGTAGGCCAGATGCTCTTTCCAAACCATTTTTAGGACATGCTGCAGCCCTTTAAAATGCACAGGCTAACTTTACGTGTGTCAGCTAGTTTTAATGGGTGTGGGTCTTGCACAACCTTGCTGAAGTGGGCAACCACTCAAACACACACATTGTTTTAGCCAGAGTAAAACAGCTTTTTAAATGAGAAGACAGCACAAAGTTTGCGTGTTTCTTACATCACAAGAGTTAGGAGTGGTTTAATTGTCCATTGCAATCCCTGATCCCATTTTTTTTTGGGACCTACCTAATTTAGCACCTTTTGAAATGGTATTAATGTTTCCAGATGCACAAATCACCAAAATCTAGATAATTAGTTGTTACAATATGAGTTTAAAAAGTTAATTAACGTTTTTGTCTTATAAAGGTAATATGTCAATTCTGTAAAACCTTGGCTGGAATCCATCTGCCCTTCTGCGTTCAATCCTAACCATTACATTTAAACATGAAGAGTACTTTCTTGACTTTAGCAGGTTCAGTGGTGAAACTGAGTCAGTTGAAATGATTTAATGTGGTAGATACAGGGCAGTTATTTCTTGAGAAGGTAGAATCTAGAATGAGGGGTCACAACTTTCCAATTAGAGCCAGGCCATTCAGCTGTGAAAACAGGAAGTTTTATTTTAATACTAATCATGGGATGTGTGGAATCTTCTCCCCCAAAGCTGAGAAAGCTACATTTTCTGAAAGTGAAATTGGCAGGTTTTTTTTTAAAGTAGGTTATGGGGTCATAGGACATGGATCTAACGGAGTTAAGGTTATGATCAAATTCAATGGTAAAATAAGATTGTGGCATTGTACAATTTAAGCAGTGTCTTGACGTTCTACATAAATGTATTTTGCACAATTTTTATCCTAGAGTTAACCCTAACCCTAATCTTCACAGTATTTTGCATGTGTTTTCAATAATATCAAAATGTGCCAATGGGATATGCTTAATGTAACGTGATGGTAAAACATGTTTCAAGAAATAAGGGATGACCAAATGCTTATGACAGATCAGTTAGCCTAACATCAGTTAGTCAGTTTTGGAATGAAGTAGACAAAGTCAGAAGTCACATGATACCAGGTTATAGTCCAACAGGTTTGTTTACAATCGGAGGCTTTTGGAGCACTACTCATTTGTCAGGTGACCTGATGATGGAACAGCGCTCTGAAAACTTGTGATTTCGAATAAACTTGGACTATAATCTGGTGTTATGTGACTTCTGATTTTTTTTTTCTCAGTGACTGATGTTAGTTAATATTTAAATCTACTCTTAAGAAGTCTTAAGAATGCACTTAATTATACTTGAATAGAACGAGGGTTTTTTTGAAGGGAAAATGTGTTAGAGTTCTTTTTGCAGTGTCGCACAAAGCTGACTGGGTAAGATAAGACTCGTGGAGTTAGGAGCAAAATATTAGAATGGACAATAAGTTCTTAAGAGCAGAATTGGGTCATTTGGCCTATTGAGTCTGCCCCACCATTTGATTGTGCGGACATGTTTTCCAAACCCATTCTCACATTTTCTCACCATAACCATTGATCCCCTTATTAATCAAGAACCTATCTACCTTCATCTTACATACACTCAATGACTTGGCCTCCACAATGGGTTCCACAGATTCACCACTCTCTGGCTGAAGAAATTCCTCCTCAACTTGGTTCTAAAAGTTCGATGTCTTCACTAAGTCTGTGCCCTTGGCTCCTAACGTCCCTGACTTGTGGAAATGTTTTCCCATGGGCAGTCTACCTGGACCCCTTTTGTATTCAGTTTCAATCAGATTCTCCCCCGTTCACCCTTCTGAACTCTGTCAAGTATTGACCCAGCGTCCTCAACTGCTCCTAATATGACCAAGTCCTTCATCCTCTGATCATTCTTGTAAACCTCTCTAGATGCATTCCAAGTCCATCGTATCCTTCCTTAGATATAGAGTCTGGCACTGTTAACAATATTCCAAATGTAGTTTGATCAGAGCCTTAAACAACCTTAGCAGTTGACCTCTGCTCCTGTATTCTAACCCTCTCAAAATGCTCGGTGGTTAGCACTGCTGCCTCACAGCGCAAGGGACCTGGGTTTAATTCCAACGTTTGTGGAGGTTTTACATTCTCTTGTGTCTGCAGGAGTTTCCTCCAGGTGCTCTGGTTTCCTTACACAGTCCAAAGATGTGCGGGCTAAGTGGATTGGCCATGCTAAATTGCCTGTAGTGTCCAGGCATGTGTAGGTTAGGTGGATTAGCCATTGGAAATGCGGGTTACAGGGACAGGGTCGGAGGGTGAATCTAGGTAATATGCTCTTTGGAAAGTCAGTGTGGACTTGTTGAGCTGAATGGCCTGTTTCCTCGCTAGGGATTATATTGTATAAAATGAATGCTAACATTGTATTTGCCTTCTAACTGTCAATTGAACCTGAATGATGTTTTTAAGATGATCCTGAATTAGGACTTCTAAGTCCCTTTGTGCTTCAGATTTCCAAAGCTTTTCCCTATTTAGAAAACAGTTTAAGCCTCTATTCATCCTACCAGAGTACATAACCTCACACTTTCCCACATTTATTTCATGTACGACTTCTTTGCCTACTCTTTGTCCAACTCTTTCAGCAGCCTCCCCACTTCTTTAACATGACCTGTCCCTCCAGGTATCTGTGTGTCATCTGCAATCTTGACAACAATACCCTCACTTCCTTTGTACAGTTTGTAAGTGTATGACATTTATAGTTGCGGTCCCAATGCTAATCCCAGCAGAACCCCACTAGTTGCCCAGTGCCATCCTGAAAAAAACACCATTATTTGTACTTTCTGCCTTCTGCCAGGCAGCCAATTCTCTGTCCATGCCAGTACCTTGCCCCTAACACCATGGGCTCTTTTCTTCATCAGCCTGCTGTGTAGCACCTTGTCAAAGGCCTTCTGGAAATCCAAATCCATAACATCCACTGGCTCTCCTTTGTCTAATTTTGCTTGTTCCTACCTCAAAGAATTCCAACAGATTTATCAGATGTGACCGCCACCCCTCACCTTACTGCATCTGTAGTTGCCCTCTTCTGGCTTTTAAAGGCATCCCAATCTTCTGGCTTCTGGACAGAGGATTGATTATGATGCAATAGTCGGACAGTGGATAGTATTTAGGCCTTGGCTATCTCAGATATATATGAATGATGAAGAGAAAGAGTTGTGTATCTCAAGAATTATATATCTACGGTTGTTGATAATACAAAACTATTTGAAATGGTAACCTGGTGAGGAGGACACAGTCTCTGTCACAATCTGCAAAGAGGTAAAAACAGGTTAAGTGACTGGATTAAAAAGGTGACAGACGGAATGTAATGCTGAGTTTATTCACTTTGGTCATCATCATTAAGCAGATTTTTTTCATATGCTTGGAACATATGACTCTTGATGTGTGAGTGTGCTTGTACAAGAAATGCATAGAGTCAATGTGCAGTGCAGCCACCGATTTAAGAAGGCATATGGCATGTTAGTTTTTTATTGCCAGATTGAAGGACAAAAATAAAGATGTGTGGCTAAACTTTGGTGAGACAACATCTGGTATGCAGCATGGCACTGTTCTCCACAATTACAAAAGGATATAGATAGGTGGAGGTAGTACATTGAGGGTTCACTAAATTGGTCACTGGATCAGGGGGTTGTTCAATGATAGGAGGCTGAGTACATTGGGCTTCTAATCTCTGGAGTTTAGAAGAAGAAGTTTCCTTATTGAGGCATATGATGTTGAAGGAGTTTGATAAGGTCAACATTTAGAGATTGTCTCCATTGGTCATTTAATTTAAAATATGGAACAGTCTTAGCATAAATGGCCAGATATTTGGGACTGTGATGAGAAGTTACTTCATTGAAAAGGTTACGAATCTATGGAATTCTCTACACTAGAAGGTTGTGAATACTGTGAAAGTATACATTCAATATTGAAAGAGATGGATTTTTGGTGTCTCAACGGGTGCCTGAAGTGAGCAAGAAGGTATTGAAGCCCAAGTCCAGTCATGATCACAGTGATTGGTGGAGAGGGTGCTTCAGGCCAGCTGGTGTACTCCTGCTTCTACTTCCTTTGAACAAGTTGCCTAGTGCCCATGTCCTATATTCATTCTTTTTCCCCATTTGTACTAAGCTAGTGATTACCTATTGCAATGAGTAGATGTGAACAATTCCTGCAAGGTCTTCCAAAAGCATGTGTTTTTGATTCCAAAGTTGTTCCGCCTTATTTTCTTGCACCCTCAAGATGATCATTCAGGAGAGCTATTCCAGTTTATTGGCTTTTCAGGTTTTTGAGGTGTTTATTCTTTTAAGCAAAACCCAACAGCCTAGCAACGATGGCTTTGTTTACCCTTCTTGTTCTGATTAAAACATCAGAGACCACTGCATATCTGATAAAATTTCTGAATAGAATGTAATGGTTGTCCCACTGAATTTCCAAACTCATCAAATCAGAGAGTGATTGCAATTTGATCATCTGGAGCATTCTTCAGACATGTTGAATTATCCTCACCTAATGCCAGTCCAAACTGTCCCTGTAGATTTTCAATTACCTTAACATTGTAGGGTCTATGCTTCCTCTGTAGAACAGGAAGTGTTTTGTGGCCTATTATCTTTGTCTTTGATACAGTTTGAACCTGGTAAGCACTTTCTCAAAATGGTACCATACCATTCTGAATCCTCTTTCCTTAATAAGCCAGGAAACCATGTAGCTGCTGGCACATATGATAAATATTCTGTTGCTGACGTTCCCAGTATTGGAGTTGGGGCAAGCCAAACCAGCTTCTCTCGTCTAAGTAACTTGTAAAGAGTCTGCAGAATTCCTTATCTCTCCTACCAAATGTATCTAAGGAGTTTGTTTGTGTAACTAGAAAATTGTAAGAGCTTGAAGTCATTTCATGTATTGTGAAATTAGTCGTAATTCATAAAATAAACCTGTCAAAGGACTTAGGTTTTTGTACATTTTGCTGGTTATTAATTTGTATTCGACAACTATAACCAAGATGGAATATGATAAGAGATAATGGGAACTGCAGATGCTGGAGAATTCCAAGATAATAAAATGAGAGGCTGGATGAACACAGCAGGCCAAGCAGCATCTCAGGAGCCTGGAATATGATAAACTGATTTTATAATTAAGGATCAGAAGAAGCCTGATATACATGAAATAAAATAATTAGATTTTAGATACTTAGAAAAAAGACATGCTCGCCAAGCCAGTGGGTTTGGTCGCAAACATTTTGTCACCCAGCCAGATCCAACTGGAACTCTATCAACAAACACATTGAATTTGACCCTGTGTACAAACCACTGAGAAACGGAGCTGGAAGTAATACCAACCACCCCAACAAACCAAGGCAGAGAAAAACAAGCAGGGCAGAACATCAATGCTTCGTCAGAGGTACACTGATGATATTGTCTAGCTGGGTGGTGAAACAACATTTGCCGAACATACTGCTGCGGTGAGCATACCTACAACCTCATTCCCAACCCGAGTTACAAATCTTCTCAAACTTTGAACAAAAAGGAAACAGATAAAATAGCAACAGTTCTTTGTTTTTATTCATTCATGCGACGTGAATGTCACTGGCTAGGCCAGCACTTATTGCCTACATTAATTGCCCTTGAATTGAATGGCTTGCCAGGATTTTTCAGAGGGAGGGTAAGAGTCAACTATATTGTGGCTCAGGAAGTTTTTACTGAATTGTTTACCTTTTACAGACTTGTGCTGAGTTAACAAATTTCACCTGAAACAGCAGTCAGGCGTTTCACGTTCACTACCTCAGGTTAGGCAAGTAGAAAACACTTTTTAAGGATTCTTCTCCTATTCGTTATCCAACAATCCTGCCTGAAGGGTCATGTGTGTCGGGATTAAGTAAAGAATCAAATAAACCAGGACTGTGTTACTGCTAGTGATAGCCGTCAGAGTAAAGGTCACAGTCAGAATGCCAGTGAGATCTTGGGTGAAAAGCTGGAACCAGGTGCCAGCCAAGAGTCAATAGCATCAGGAAAGAACAAAAGAAAATAGTCAAAAAACTATCAAAATAGTAATATTTTTTCTTTACAGTGTATTGAAGAAGAATAAAAGCTCTAGTGGAGAGAAAATTATCACATGTTTTTACTAAAATGGAAAGTCCAGTGAAGATCTAAATGGTTCATGCTTTGGTCTCTAACCAATCCAGTAAGAATAAAAAAAAATGATTAATTACTAGGATTGCCAGGAACTACCAGAATGGGTTTAGTTGAATAGGAACAAAAGGCTCTTTTTTTTTGCTTTGGTCCCAGTAGTCTTCATTATGATGTCCAGAGCTTGTCTGTAACAATCAACACGATTCTTTGCTTGGCATTTGTTTTGTGTAGTTGAATTACTGACCCCGTTTCAGAGCTGTTTTTCAGCAGTGACTTGGAGATTGTTGGATTCCAGCTGTAATGGTCCATTGTGAGATATTTCTGAAGGGGGATTTTAAGATGGTTGAACATGCGAGGGTTCGGGGCTGTTAAAAGGGCAGAAAACTCAGAACTGCTCAGGAAGCCGATTCCAACCTGTTGGTGTCTGGGAAAGGGGCAATGAGCAGCAGTGAACCAGCTCCCAGAAGGCAGTTTGACAATTTGAGTATGTTAATAAGGCCAGCCAGCTACCTTGATGGAGCTTACTCCGCAGTTATAGCCGTGGGTGGCCAGGTTTTCCCAGCTTCAGGAAACCCAACAACTTGAGGCAGGCAAGGATGCTCTGGAGAAAAGACAAGTATTTTTACAGCACTGCTTGTGGGTCAGCAGGAGTGCTTCCCCTTGCCTCTCCTCGGGACCCATAATCCCATGCACCTGAATCCTCCCGAATGCAGGGGCTCTCCAGAATCCAAGTCGGATTTCTTTGGATCAGAGGTCAGATGCGCCCATGACCAAATGAAGTGCTGCGAGCTTTCTGTCCCAGCTATTTACTCTAGGATGGGACCCCACAACCCTAGGCTTGAACACATTCCTGTACAGGTTTAAAGTTTTTAGAACCCTCAAAGTCAAAATCATGGTGTTGGAGTGATTATATTAAACTGGAAGCCAAAGATCAGGCTGACTTCTGGCTGTCAAACTTATGAAGCAGAAATATTGCACATTGGACAGTTAAAAGCTAATAGCATTTGCGGAAACCCAGCCTTTTAGATTGACCGTCTGAAAGTTCCTCCTCCCATCCAGATAATTGGCTCCAGTAAATATTCAAATCTTGGTGTTCAATTTAACCCTTCTCAAATGGGAATGTTTTTTTAACTTGTCAGAGTTCAAGTAAGCACGTATTAGCTTTCAGAAAATTAATTAATAGAAATGACCATTGCTTTCTGGATTACCTTGAAAATGTCAATTTTCCAACTTAATGATGTCCGTGACAATCCAGTATTGAATTAATCATTGAAGTTGCAATTAGTACTTGGTTAAAGCCAACAGAAAATGTTCCTTTTAAATTTGATTTATTGATGCTTTTGCCATACTACATGTAATTGTTTAAAAATCAAAAAAAACACTGAATACATTAACAGCAATATTTATATGAAACAGATCATTTAAAATGTATTTTTTTAAAAAGCAAACTTTAACTAGTTTATAATTTAAAATTCAAGAAAGAATTGTTGCATTCCCAGTCAGTTAATCATTTATGACTTACCATTAAATCTTCTGAAAAAATATTGCACCACTTCCTGGTTGGAAACATATTCAATGCACTGTACATGTCCTGTATAAGGTCACAGTGAGCAAACCTTAACTCATTCTAATGACGTTTTGCAGCCATTGCATGCTGTGCCTGAGCATTACTCAACTAATGAGTCCTGTGGCATAAATTTTGTTGTCTTTAAACAAACAGAGAGTTCGTTGCTCTTGAACTATGGAAAGAAAAATGAATTCCAATTGAAAGGGTGGCTATGTGCCATTTGGCTTCTAAATTTGCGAAAGGATACAGGTCAGTTGTGAGCCATTTGTGACAATTGTTCTTGCAATTTTTTAAGCACCTAAACTAATTTGAGATTGGTTTAGATTGTGAATTTTCATCTTCAAGCAGTGGTTGCACAAGATTGGTAGAAATAGCCCTTAAATAATCTTATCTAGTCTGCTGATCGGACTTGTATTCCTGTGCACATTTCAACATCCTGACTGTCGACGATGAAAAAGCTTTCAATTGTGTTTATCGCCAAAAGTTAATAGACATGTTAGTGAAATGTGACTGACAGTAAAGATGTGAGATTTATCCGCAGCCTGCATTCAAACCAAACAGCAGATTTCGAACTAGAAGAGGGACAATCAGATATGATTCAAGTGAAGACACGTGTACAACAAGGCTGTGCTGTCACCAAAATTATTCAATCTGTCCACAGAACAAATATATATACTTACAGGGACAAATTTGGAGGCAACAGCGTAACCTAATTTAAATACAATGATGACACAGTACTCCTTACAGAAACAGAAGAGTCTCTGTGGCACGTCATAGATCAAGTGAAATCCAGAAGGTTCGAAATGAATCGAGTATGAATACCGTAGTGACTGAAACCACGCTAGTCAAAAGTAACACATTCGAAGAAACTAAATGAAGGTGAAAGTGAGTGGTGTCACATTGGGGCAAGTAGATAAGTCTGTCTATTTAGAACAGATGAACATGAAAGATTGTAGATTTGATGCAGAAGTGAAGGACAGAAATAGCCAGAAATAATTATGAATGATGTGTTAACAACAGCAAATAAAAGCTTAAGAACAGGAGAAATCTCATAAGATGCTGCATTCTATCCACTTCCCTGCATGCCTCAAAAACTGAACAATATATAAAGGGAAGTAAATAAAAGCTTTTGGAATGTGGACGTTAAGGTATATGCTGAAAATTCCATGCATAAACCATAAATCAAATGGAGAGGTGTTTAAAATGGCAAAATATAGCAAACTTTAATAAGTGATATCAGAAAAGAAAATGTCAATATTTGAGCTATTTGATCACAAGTGAAAAGTTGCAGAGACCTCTTCTAAGGGACAAAGTGCAGGGCAACAGAAAGGGAGGCCAACTCAGGTGTAGTTGAATGATGGGAGTCACAGTGCATTTGCAGATGAGCCACAGTGGATGTGTGAGGATAGCACAAAACAGATGAATGTGGCATTTCCTAACATCGGATCCCCTGACAGGTATAGCCACAAGCAGCAACAACACTAGACATTCTCAACATTGGAGATTTGTGTTCTACCCATGAATACCCACCTCACCCTCTCCCTTCAATCACAGTCCTTTTATGGTGTGGACACTATTCTCTGTCCCAGTGCCCTGTGTTCATGTACAGCTGGAGTCTGAAGACAGGCCTGGCATTCTTATTTCTTGTCAGGAATCTCTTCTGTTGGACTTCCAGGGTTAGATTCCAGTTATGGAGCTGGGATTTGGGAGGTGTCCAGGTTGTGAAGCCACCTCCAACAGGCTGCAGACAAAGCTGCCGATTTTGCTGGACTGAGGGCTCTGCAGTGGCAGCTAATTAGTAACTGTGGTTGGGTGATGGGGAGTTGTGGAAGTGAATGAGCAACAGCAGAGATGCAGGTCAATTTGACAGCTATTACTCAAACTGAAACCCTTTATAGACCAAGGGAATGTTCATCTTATTAAAATTTCATTGCTGTGAAATAGATTTTCTTCAAAGTACCACTTTTCCTTCAATCAAATTAATGTTTTTCTATGTTACTGATTCTGTTCCTGATGGGCTGTGAATGTTCAGCTTTTCACAGGTTCTGAAAACCACTGACCCATAGACATTTTGGGATCACAGAAGATGAGCTTTTCAGGAGCTGCTTAATTACCCAAATGACCCCCGCTTACAATGCGGGTGACTCCCCACTTGCCTGCCTTCATTCCCCTTGCCTCTACCTCCCTTGCAAAAAAGTGGCAGATTGAGAACTGAGGTAGCGTGCTGTGACGTGTTGATCCTCAGGCCCTTGTTGTTTGTGGATTGCCTCCATTTCGACACATAAAAATCCCGTCTCCAGTTTTCATTTGAAGGCATGTTGTAGGCGTTAAGTGGTTTTGTCCCCCTTCTCGCCATGGACTGTAATGTTTGCCTGGCAAATGTTAGCAAGGACTGGTTGCTCCTCTCAACTTTCTTTTGAGGTGTCATCAGGTATTTTTATCTAAAGCTGGATGCACATTTCTCATGAATATCCATTTTGGGCTAAGTTAATGAGTCTGATTCGTCCTTCATGCTTCACACTTACAGGCTAACCATTTAGCGGATCAAAAACTTTGAGAATGCTGCTTGTAATTGTGAAGCTGACTGAATAATTGTTGAGATGAATGAAGGGTTATAAGGTCAATGCAAAAACACCTTGTTCAGGTCAGCCAGACCTTATCTTTCTAATACCTGTGGCATTGTCCAGGATGCTAAACCCAGTGCTTTGTGTAATGGTGGATTTAAGGGCTATTGGTGTGTGGTTGAAAAGTATTATGAGACATCCTCTCAGTTGTTTTATTTAATATGAGACCCTCTAACAGTCTTGCCTTACCTTCACCACATACTCCCCACCCATGCTCCCTATGATGTCCCTCCACACACTGCTTTTGGACCATTAACCCTTCTTGCCGCCCTATGTCCCAGTAGACCTTGACGTGGGTAAGGTCTTTTGGACTGGCCTTTCAAAATGTCCTCTTATGCAAAGAACAGCTCAAGAGACCTAGGAAGGGCCACGATCTACGAAAAAAATCTCGATGCCTATCCCACTGTGGAGCCAAGAGGTTGGGTGTGGTAAGGCATCATCTCACAACCTGTAGCAGTCCACATGCTTATCCCACACTGACAAAAACTGGGAGCACCAGGAATGGTGCCAGGAATTAGGATTCGGCCTCCACAACTCATTGAAAATCCTGTTTCATAATCATTTTGGGTCAGTACTTACAAAAGAGGAAGAGGTCAACTTTTCAAAAATTCTAAGGAATCTGGCTTTGAATCAAGGACACTGACTCATTAAAGATATCATCAGCAAATATTGTATTAATAATGAAGAAAAACATGGCACTGAAGAGGAACAAATCCCATTGGTCAAATTGTTTACATCCTAAGATCGTAAAGGAAGCAGGCTTGAGCAGTGTAACTGTTTGAGCTATAAGCTTCCAAAGTGCTCTCCGTTCAAAAAGCATATCTTTTGCTCCGCGAAACTATACATTTTACTTCAATATTAAGAAAAAGGGAAGGAGTAAAAGAGGAACTTGTAGATGAGTTTAACCAATGTGTTGAGAATAAAAAGAATAATATGACTGAATGCTTCAAAGTGTTTTAGCCGATCAAAAGGGATGTGAGGCTTGCAGACAAGGCCATTATTTTGGTGTCTATGCTCATCTGCCCTTGAAACCACTCTGTAATGGTTAGGAGTCTACCTTAGTAGATTCCTGAGCCATTTCAGAGGCTGTGTAAGAGTTAACCACACTGCTGTGGGTATGAAGTCACATGTAGGACAGCAATAGGAAATAGGAACATAGAAATTGGCAGCTAGTGTATATCATTTAATTATTTCAGCCTTCCTCACCATTGAGTGAGACCTTGTCTGTTCTGGTTGTGATCTCAGTTTCACTTTCCTGTCTGCTCCCTATACATTTTGATTGCCTTGTCTATCAAAAACCTATCTAACTCAGTCTTAAATGACTTTTTAATGACCCTTCCTCCACTACTTTCAGGTGATGAGAATTCTACACACACTGATGACCCTGTGAAGAAATAAACACTCCTAATCTTTTTTATTTTTAAACAGAGTCCTCTAGTTCTAGTTTGCGCACATCCTCCTGGTATCTACTCTATTAGATCTGCTCAAGATCTTAGCTATTTCAATGAGGTCACCTGATTTCTTCTAGGCTACAGTGGGTAAAGGCCCAAACTGTTCATCCTATCTTCGTACAACAATCCTTCACACCAGGAATGCATTAAATGACCTTCTCTGAACTGCTTCTGATGCACTTGTATCTTTTCTCAAGTGAGAAGAGCAAAACTGGGCACAGTATTTCAGATTTGGCTCTCACTGCAATAATAAAAGTTCCTTACTTTTAAATTCCACTCTCCATGCCGTAAACGCCAAAATTCCGTTTGCCTTTTAATCAATTGCTGTAGCTGAATATTAACTTTGAGTTTCATATACCAGCAGAGCTGTCCCTAGACAGATTTAGGACCAATGTCAAATCACACTGGCATTAGAGGGACAGGTTGACTTGGGGAAGGGTGGAAGGGCTGTAGGTATCCACTCCAAGAGTTTGAGTGATCCTCCTGCCTTGCAGATAATTAATACATGTTTCACAGGATATGGGTGCCATTGGCTAGGCCAGCATTTATTGCCTATTCCTAATTGTCCAGAGGACAGTTCAGAGTCAACCACTTTGCTGTGGGTCTGGTCGCCCATATAGGCCAGACCACGTAAGGATGGCATTTTCTTTCCTTAAAGAATGTTAGTGAACTAGATGGGTTTTTCTGACAATTGATAAGTTTCTGATTGCCCAAATTCCACCATCTTCCATGGCTGTATTCTTACTTTGGTTGTCTGAACATTACCTGTGTCTCTGGATTAATTGTTCGCTGATAATAATACTTGGTTATCACCTTCCCTCATCTGCTTTCGTAACTGGACCTTCAAACTGTTAGGTTAAGGGCAGGTTCATTGACTTTCAGCCTGTCCCTGGCACAAGATTTGTTGTGTTCCTTGTGAGTGCATGTGTTAATGAGATGAGAGCTGTGTAATGATGTGGGAACGGTCTGAAGTGATGCTCAGTCCCACACTGACTGCCAGACTTAGACTGGATAGGAGAAAGCTCTTGCCACAGAGCTGTAGAAATTTTCAACTGTCGTCTTCAAACAGCAATTGATGCTGCACCAATTATTGAGTTCAAGTCAGAGATTGTTGACCTGAAATATGAAGGCTAGTGAACAAAGGAAGGCTTGTAGAATTATATTGAAGATCAGCTATGTTTGCTTTGAATGGCAGGACACCCTCAAGAGGCGAAATGGCCCTGCCATTGCTATGTTTTGAAGGTGGGCATAAAGCAAAAAGTTGCGACAGATCAGAACAAACTGTATTTTAAATCTAACTTATTGCTTTTGATTCAATGCAATGTGAAAAACATCTTCACTCATTGGCTTGATGATGACTTTACTTTTGATTGTTTTGGTCAATGTTCACTTATATGTGACGCAGGCAGTTTCATTTGTGCAAGTGCTTCATCAACTACTGGCTACTACAGACAGTGCCTTAAAAGCATTGCTACATTCACTGCCAGCATTGATTTTTTTTTTTGTTTGAATTTGAATCTGATCCTCCATCTGCCTCTGCATAATAATGATTCTTCCAGTTCTGGCACAACTGTCATTCCTTGTTTAAAACTGTGCAGAAACCATTTAGCTCAGTTGTTAAAGGTGTAGACAGGTTTGAATTTCATAGTTTTTAAACAGTCAACATTATTAACAATGCCTCCATGGACAAGGTAACAGACAGGATGGTGGATGCATACTTAAAGATGTATAGGCATTAAGGTGTTCACAGCCACCTTTGACAGACTCTAAAACAATCGTGAAAGTCGGGCAGTCAATGACAATCTGAGGCTTTGTTATATATATATTATTACCTACTTAATGATCTTTTAAAATATACTAGCTGTATATTTTCTCTATCCCTCATAAGCCTTGGGCTTATTGAATGATAGAGCAGGGTATGGACGATCTCTCAGCAAGCCTATATTAGTAACATAAACTGCTGTATACCCATCACATGAAGCGGCTTGACTTAGTGTTAGCATGACAGCCCTCCCAGGCACAGAACGTGACTTCAAACTGCACATATCCACTCCACAAAGTTCCCGTTATATGGAGCTACATCATCATATGATGTTGAGTAACCAGATGAGCTTCATGTCGGCTATTTATGACATTATGTAAAGTCCATGATATGATTACTGCCTTGTTGTCACTTTCTATTGTAGCTACTGTTCCCAGACAATCAATTCATTAAGGTAGCTCTGCCTACACACTGTCACCATATCAGATTCCGAATAGCATTGGCATTCTGAGCATGTTTCTTCATCGCGTTTTTAAATTTGTCCCTATTTAATTTTAAAGGAATGTCAACCCATAATTGTGTAATACTTAAATCCAGAGTGACAGTCAAATGGCTTATCTGTGCAATCTCCTATTCAGGCACTCAGTTGGTTTTAATATCTATAAAATGCAGTAAATAGTTTCAGTGAAAGGTTAGTATTGGTTATAAGTCCATTCCAGGTTTCTGATCCTAAATCAAATATTATCACTCACTTTAATCAAGAACACACTTGCAATATGTTAATGCTTGGCAAAATAATAATTGTTATTCCTGTACCAACGAGACACATCTGCAGTATTTCTATACAGTCATCAGAAATGAATGTCTTGGGTACATGCTCATGTGTCTACATTATTAATTTAGAGCAATTAAACTTTAATCACAAGCAAATGTTTTCAAATGCAGATTTAAACAAGCCGAGCAGTTATTTTTATCTGAAGTGACACTAATAGAAGCTACATTGGGTTGATATTTGTAGTGTGTTCTCGTAGACACTATCAGTCTGGCACCATATCAGTTTTGATTTTGAAAGTATAATGACAGCCGACAGCTTCTGTAACCATGTAGAGCTTTTTGTTCATTTGCTGACTTTTTTTTGACGTTTTTAAACAATTATTAATTTTCAAGTTATTATTAACAATTGAGTGGATTATATTGTAGGAGTTAAGATTTTTTGTTAATTGTGAACTGTGCATTGCTATTTTAAGAGGTGCACACAAAGCAGCTAGCTGGAATTGTAATTGGATTTTGAACATGGATTATGTACAAGGACACTGTGCACGTGCAAATGTTCCTAATTTACTGCCTAGAATACCTTCAGATTCCAGATTTGAATGGATGTATTTATACTGAACTAAGCAAATTGATCTAATTGCCTCTGAATTCATGCCCCCGCTTTATTATAAAGTCTACCTATTTGACTTCCATAACAACACCCCAGGTTTATTACTGACTTGAGTAATCTGTTTTGTCACCATCACCACCTCGCTTTCCTTTTCCCAGTTAACTTGACATTGTCACAATACTGGTTGAATACCCTTTTTCCATCTCTTCCCATTATTCAGCTATTCTTTTCCCAATCGCACTATCTTTTAGTATCCCTTGCCACCCCAGTTTTCCATCTGGTCCTAGATCTTTACCTTCTCAGCCTCCATGGCTCTCCCATCACAATCACTCACTTCGTCACACATCTCTGTCTTTTATAGCATCATGTGTCCTTCTCAGGATCCACATCTTATTAATAGACAGTTGTCATTTTTCACCTTGATGTTGCCCATGTTTCCTTTATCCCTGTCAACATCAATTTCAATGCTCTCCTACCTGACCTCCCATTACCCAGCTTAACCATCTCACAAACCATCAGTTCAGCCAAAACTCTGCCCATATTTTATCCTCCATCAAATCCCACTCACTCATAACTCTTTCCTTGCTGACTTCTATGGAGTTTTTTTTAGACTACTTGTTAGTTTTGTTGAGTTTCATGGAAGGTCCCTCACCATGAGGCTAAGTGAGGTCTCTTACCATATCTTACCAAACACACCTCATTATGTACCTAACCCTATGCTCCTCTCATTCAATTCTAGCACCATTTTACCGTTCACCATAACCAGAATGACACATTCACCACCAGCATATTCCAAATGGACTGGCATCCATGGCACCAGTGCCATCTTTAAAAGCTAGTTGTACACCCCAGGCAAGCTCTGTTTGTCTGGAGCCGCTCTGTTCATTTCCTGACATTTGTCCTGCATGCAGCAAAAATGAGAATATCTGGCACCCTGCTTCATAGGCACTGCCCTGGATGATCCTGGTGTATCACTTGGTGCAGAATTCAGTGTGTACCATCTCAGGACCAGCAATGAAGGCCACTCACTAGGCCATGCCAGCCTGGTCTGAGGTTAGAGCAGTCTCAGCTGTCAGGAAAAATCCACAGCATTGTGGAAGAAGTTCAATGACCTTCTTCAGTCTGCCTTCATAAGTGCTAGCGTCCTTTCTTCAATACCTCACGTGCACTCTTTCTGTTGATATACTCTCCATACATCAAGGCTCAAACTCTGTCACTTGCATTGTTGCCTGCAACATTTTCCGTTTTTTACAGTCACGCACCTGAACCCTGAACCTCGCTAACTCTCTATTTCCTCTGCACTGCTGCCTTATTTGCTAGGGATGTTTCCCAACCTGCATCAAAAATAACAGCTGTGCCACTCACGTTCATCTCCCTTTAATGCTTGCACACCTCTCATTCCAGGAGAAAAACTACCTGCAATGAGAAAAGGATCAGGATAATGTGACTAATGTGATAATGTGTGTCAGGATAATGTGTGTGTATCCAAACCCCTTTGTATGAGGGGCTCCCCCTGATTTACTGTGCCAGGATCCTGTGACCAAAGACTATCTCCCTTGACTTGACTGAGGATGCTAACAAACTTTGACAAGCTTCCAATGCCACAGTATTGTGAGCCTGCTATCTCTGGCTGAGGAAACAAGCTCATGTGGCAAAGCTCAGGGATGCTGTCAGCCTGTAGATAGGTTCAAAGCAAATGAGGGCTGAAAGGGCAGAAAGAAGGATCCAGACCCGAAACGTCAGCCTTCCTGCTCCCCTGATGCTGCTTGGCCTGCTGTGTTCATCCAGCTGTACACCTTGTTCTCTCAGATTCTCCAGCATCGGCCATTCCCACCAGGATGTAAACACAGCCTGGTCCAGTCCATGAGCTGGGTGGATGTATCTGAGAGCATTATAATGACAGTTGCCATTGTGCTCCAGGATACAACATTGAAGAGCAGAAGTGTAGTGTAAGTGGATTGGAGAATTATGTCTAGTATGTTCGTGGCAGGTAGCAAGACAGGAAGCTGTATATTAATGAGGTGAGATGAGTAGTTTGTAGGGTCATTAACAAACAATAATTCCCTTTAGGCAATTCGCAGTTGACTTGCGAGATTCTCACTTTGATGCCTGAAATATAGTTAAACAATGCAGCAATTTGCTCCGAACATTGTGATAGCTTGAGGTTATAGACATGCTCGCCAAACTGGTGGGTTTGGTTGTAAACATTTTGTCACCCTGCTAGATAACACCATCAGTGTGCTTCTGGTGAAGCATCAATGTTCTGTCCAGAAGTGTTCTGCTACTTCTGAAAGTAATACTCACCAACCAGCAAACTGAGGTATATAAATAACGAGTGGGTCAGAACGCCAGTGCTTCACCAGAGGTGCACTGACTAGGTTACCTAGCAGGGTGACGAAACGTCTGCAACAAACCCGCTGGCTTGGCAAGCAAGCCTACAACCTCATCCACAAGACGAGCTACAAATTTTCTCAAACTGTAAGCACCTACAGGTCCAACACCCTCAAACTGGTCCACAGTTGGGAAACAAATGCCATTCAACTGAGCGCGACCTGTAAACAACTATACTTCCTGCATGAATTCCTCAGAAAAACCAGAAGTGAAACCAACCTTCCCGGCAAACCAAGGCATATAAACGGAACACTGATGCTGCACTGTACACACGATGTTACCCAGCAGGGTGACAAAACCTCTGCAACCAAACCCACTGGCTCAGTGAGCAGGTCTACAAGCTCATCCACAACCTGAGCTACAAATCTTCTTGAACTTTAATTGTGATAGCTGTTGCTGAATGTCTTGTCTGAGGCTGCCACATTTGTGGTCATAACCAACATCATTGAGACTCCTGTAAGATTTTGCCCCTGACAACCCAGTGTCTCGAATTTAAAATTCATGTCCTTGTGTTAAAAATGTTCCATGGTTTTATTCACTCTGTTTTTAAACATTTCTACACCCTGACAATGAAGCTCTCTTTCCATTTCTCAGGCTCAAGCTTGGTATTTCCTTTCCCTTCCTTAAAGCGCTAATCTGTTTGGTCTGCAGTCTCTATCTTCTGATGTTTTGTTCTGTATAAGTCTCCACAATAAGGCTCCCACTCCGTCCCGTTGTGCATTTGTCTGAAGCGATGGCACTGTTGCATTTTAGGATGCTTTGTGCACAACATGCAGTTTTCAGCAAATGTGAGCTCAAGTGACCAAGCGTAATAAGTAGTAACAGAGCTGTTACATTTGATTGCTTAAATAGTAGCTGCAATATACCTATCCGCCTTGCTAATCAGTGCAGGTAAAACGTGGGTCACCCATTACCAGAATGTATAAACAATGAATTTTTACAGTGCTGTTTTGTAAACTTCCTGCCCAGGTTCAGTGGCGTTTGTTGAATCAATCTGCAAAGGACCAGTAAGCACAGATAATAACAGTGCAGCTAATTCATGTGACAATACCACCTTAATATCCTATCACTTGTACTTTCAAAAGTGTTGATAACCTAAAATTTTGTTAAACAGTATCACTTAACAGGTATTTGAAAGCAGCAGATAAGGAAGGTTGCTCATTTTGCCTGTCCAAATACATCACTTGGCAAGTGAAGAGCAGCCATTATATCATGAAAGATTTTGTTCTGAGTTGTGTTAAATCTCACTGTAGACAAGTGCAGCTTGATGCAATTTCTGATGTGCATTGATTTCAGCCTGCAATGAGAACTTCTATCGTTTATTAATTGATAGTGCTATTAGAGTGTTGTGTCAAGGACTAATAAATCTGCCTGAAGGTTTAATGTTCACTCTGTTTCTTTTAAATCTCATACTATCTATTGCATAGTGATTGTGTCCAATCTGTTCTCTCATCAGACATTCCACACTCCAAGCCTTGGCGATGAAGAGTTTGAGATTCCACCTATCACCCCGCCGCCAGAAACAGACCCCACACTGGGGCTAACCGATGTGGTGTCAGGTTTTCAAGGCCTTAATGATCTGTTGCAGTCACAAGGAAATGAATTCACACCCCATTTTCCCCCACAAAGCCTGGAGCTGCCTTCCATTACAATATCCAGAAGTATTCTGGACCCAGATGGTGGACTCCTCAGCAATGGTTTGTCTGTGGTGAGTGAAACTTTGTGGAACACAAGCTTTTATTTCTAGCAGGAATTAGCCATGGCTTTGAATAAAGTTGAACATTAAGTCACGAATCACAAATGCATCCATACAGAACACTATTCAAAATTTCCACTTCATTAAGATGCACATTAATACTTGCATATATTTTGAACAAATGCAGCATTCCCTTTCAATGTTCACCTGCATTTAGTGCAATTTGTCTTCAATGATAATTTCCTGCTTTTATAAAAACAAGCTGAGAAAACTTAGCCCCTCTTTCTCCCATTTGTAGCATTGTGTGAACAAAAGAATTCTACATGTATTGGTCCAGTCAAATTGTAGCTCTACTAGTAGCTTAGTAACTTTTGGCAATGATTAGATGAACTGCACAGTCTAGTTAGATCACAGATTCACTCCTTAGTCAATGCTGGTGCCAGTCCTGTAATAAGGTGCTAGAAGCGACCTTTGTGCCCTGGGTCAGGCGCAGAAGCAAGACTCCCACAATTGATTGCTGTGCTGGAACTGCATAGATGTGGGCATCTGCCAAATGAAGGTCTAATCCAACTCAGCTTCTTGCACTCCAAGGTCGATCTCTTTGCTGAAATTCCCTATCAAAGCTCAAACAACATGAATATGGGAAACCCAAACAAAATGCTCAGAAAAGGGAAGAAAATTGAAATACAGGAATACTTAAAGTGATTCAACATTCCCACACAAATCCTGCCTCGGTGTATTTACTAAGAAATGTGAACAAAGCAGCAGATGATTTACTTCGACCCCTTTTAATCAAAGATTTGGCTGACTTTTAAAAAAAAGTTAATCCAGACTGGTGAATTATAAATGGGCTGATCAATTTCATGTCTGCTTCGTAATCTTTTAAATGCTAATGAGAATTTGATTTGCTTTAAACCAGGTTAAGTTATTATAGAAGTCCAATGTGTAACTACATACACTGACTTACAGTTTTAAGTTGAAGTTATTCTTTGAGCGAGAGGGCGAGTTAGTGGAGTTGGAATGTTGATAGAAAAGTTAAATGGGTAAAAGTCTTTGACAACTACAGGGTTTTACAGAGCTGAGACAAGGATTAGTAGCCAATCCTCTCCCAGGATTCAGGTTATCATTTTAACATCATACATATATGATGTATCTTGAATCAAAATATTAATGAGGCTGGAAGCTGCAGATATTTTAAAAATGCATCCTTTCGTAGGATGTGGGCATTGGTGAGCAATAACAGCATTTGTTATCCATTCCTAGTTGCCTTTGAACTGGGTGGTTCGCTAACCCCAGTTCAGCAGGTTTAGAATTAACTTGGTTGTTATGGATTTGAAATTACACGCATGCCAGACCAGCAGAGGATGATGGATTTCCTTCCCAAATGACATTAGTGAATTGGATTGGGTTTACAGTAACCAAGAACAGTTGTTATAGTCACTGTTACTGAGACTAACTTGATTAATCTTGATATATTAGGATCGTAGAAAATAAGAGCAGGAGTAGGCCATTTGGCTCTTCAAGCCTGCTCCGCCAATTAATTGGATCATGGCAGATAATCCAGTTTATTACCTTGTTTCCACTTTCTCCCCATTCCCTATGACACAGTTTAGCCCTAAGGACTACATCTAACTCCTTATTGAAAACAAAATAGCAAAATGGCATAATAGCAAAGGATACAGATTTACAGAAATACGGAATTGTTCTGGTACATAAGGAGACCATTCAGCCCATTATGACTATGCTGGTTCTATTACCCAGTGCCAATCTCCTGCCTTTTCTTCATATCCTTGCACACCATTTCTATCCAAATAAATATCCAATTGAATGTCTCAATTGAACATTCTTCCACCATATTTCTGGGAAATGTGTTCTACCCCTTAAGTACCTCACTGTGGGTGGGGGGCGAAGACTTCTTGCATCACCTTATTTTGTTTGCATATCACAGCAAATCTAAGGCGTCTTGTTCATTTTATTTTCTTTAATGAGCAGGAACAGTTTCTGTCTATCCTAGCCAGCCCTCTCATAATTTTGAAAAGCTCTATCAATCTTCTTTTTGCCTTCTGTCAAAGAGAACAGTCCCAATTCTTCAATCTATCCTCAAAACTGAAGTTCCTCATTGCTGGAACCAGCCAAGGCCACTCAGCACCTGACCCCATTGCAGGTTTTGCTCAAACATGGATAAAAGAGCCGAATTCCAAAGGTGAGGTGAGAGTCTTAGCTCTTGGCATCAGGCTGTATTCAACTGAGCGTTCAAGAAGCCCTATCAAAACTGGAATCAATGGGTATCAAAGGGCAAACTCCACACTGGTTGAAGTCATGCCAGTTATAAACGCAGATGGTTGTGGTTGTTGGAGTTCAGTCATCTCCACTCCAGGACATTTCTGAAGGAGTTCCTCAGGGTGGGCCCAAACATCTTCATCTGCACCATCAATGACTACCCCCATATCATAAGATCAGAAGTGGGGATGTTCACTGAAGATTTGCACAATATCTCAGATATTGATGCAGCCTAAGTCCAAATGCAACAGGATTTGGACAATATTCAGGCTTGGACTGACAAGTGGCAAGTAACATTTGTGCCACACAAATGCCAGCCAATGTCACTTGACATACAATGGAGTTACCATCACTGAATACCCACTATCTGCATGCTGGGGATTACCATTGACCAGGAACTCAACTGGCCTTGCCACATAAATGCAGTGGCTACAGGTCAAAGGCTAGGAATACTGCAGTGAATAACTCACCTGGCTCCCCAATATCTGTCTACCATCTACCGACGCACAGCAAGGGTGTGCTAGTAATAGAATTAAATTATTAAATTTATTGAATTAAATTCTTCAATCTGCCTCAGTAGTGTTTGAATCTGTGTCAAATGCCTTTCAGCAGTCTTTGTGGCCAGGATGAACAAGAATGCTTACACTTGATTCTCTATACACCCCACCACAGTTGGACCACCCCACAGTATATAAGATACCTCCCCCTGGAATTGAACATCCCACACCACCTGCCTCCAGAGTCTGTGTTTCGACCACTTCCACCCACCCCAAGTCCCACCAAGGTGAAGCATCAATCTAGCTGGTCCGATAGTTTCTTCCAAATCGATCCGAGTGAAAATGCTAACCTGTTCATTCGGGCTGCTCTCGAGGGGGGACACCTGCAGCAACAAAGGTTGCACTTTGTGAAATTAAAATTCCTCCCCATTGCAGGGAATCTCAAACTTCTGGTTTTCCCCATGTCTGATCAGCCTCTCAGCCCACTTCCAGTATATCGAGATGTACAAATTTCCTTAAAATGTCCATATTTATTTAGCAGTGAACACTACAATAAAATAGATAAATCTTACCAGTGATGGCATCCTCATTGCGAGGTGCCCCTCTCCAATTTCTTTTTAAACAGTTCCAATTAAAATAGAACAAGATAACAAAGAGCTTTGATTAGTTGAATTAGACACTCTCTCTTTCAGTGGGTAGCTCTGTTATCACCTTGTCCCTCCTCTGGGTGAATGGTACTGCAGAATTTGCACACTGGCCAACCACATGAAATTCAGCGCCAGTCCACCCCAGTGCTTGCCACTAATTGGGGCCTATAAATAGAGGCTCTTTGCTTTACAAACAATGCCTAGACATGTTTTTTTCCATTCAAACAGAATCACCTGCAGGCCATGGTTTTTTTTAAGTTGTTAATGTGTTTTCAGCTGTCAGCTCAGTGTTTGCAGACTGTAGTCAGAGCTGGTAAGTGAGAGCTTAGGTGTAGAGCTAATGCTTGCACTAAAGCAGGTGCTTCACATGGAGTTTTAGTGATTCAGATAAAATGCAACACAGCTGCCCCTGGAATGTAGCATTCTAAGAAACATTATTATCTTTCAATATTCTGAAAAGCAGACACCGCATGCTTCAAATCATTGTGAATATTGGTACCTCTGCATTCAGGTTTTGAGGCAGCTGTTTGTGAAGTTTTTTTTCCAGTTTCATGCACAGAACCACTCCAAAGTCTGCAGTCCAATTGTTATAATGCTAACGTGTTATTTATGTTGGGAATTAATCAACTATTGGCCTACAGATTCCCAAAGACCAGACAGTGCGCAATTAATGATAAAGATGCTGTCAAACAGAAATTCCAAAAAGCGTTAGTGGTTGAGGTAAAAGATTAGAAGTCCCATGTAGATTCAAATCCACCCAGTGACATTTCTGGTAAATGGAAAAATGTGTTCAGAACTGTGAATTTATGAAGGGTGTCATGGTGCAGTGGTTATGTCCCTACCTCTATGCCAGAAGGCCTCAGTTCAAGTTCTGACTGCTCCCATGGTGCCTTCGCATATCTGAACGTCTTGATTAAAAATACCGTCCTTTGGCAGTCTATCTTAAATCAAGGAAAAATTGACTGCATGAAACTGCATGGTATTTCTGTGGCTTAATTTGCTAGCCACATGAGATAAACACTATGCCAGAAATGCAACAAGTCTTTGGGAGAGGGAGGGAGGAGCTGGTATTTATCACCTTCACTGTTTCAACAATAATCTGACGGAGTGGATTACACACCCATTGTGGAACCCATCCAAGTTTCATCCCACTGCTTTTCAACCTGCTAACACTTGCTCAGCTGTGCATGCTGAGAGTAAAACATCCCAGATCAGCGTGGCACTGGGCTATCTGATTGCCATAGCAATATAAACAACACAAATTATCTTCCATTTTCACAAGCAATCCAACTTCACATCCCTTTAATGCCATTAAAGTTTGCCATCCATTTTGTTTGCAGTTGGGACCTAATTTTCCATCTGATGAATGGAGTGGGGTGTATGAGCGGCCGCAAAAATGTTCTTATGGGCATTGCTCAGTTATACATCTTCATGGGTTAGCATTGGCACCATTTATGATAGCCACGAGCAACACGAACCGCATGAGTGTTGAGAATGTTGGGCAAAGGTGGGCAGGTTGTGTGAAAATAGGAAATGTCCCACTTGCACACCCATCCTTACTTTGCTACCTTTTGAATAAAACATGTAAAATGCTGGTGGTTTATGTTAAAATAGGTTATGTTTCTATTTTTATTTCTCTTCAAAGAAGAAAGTTAGTGGCTTTCAGCAACGTAGCACTGATACATCACCTTTATATTTCCCTTGGGTAATATACCAGAGGTGTACAGTAAACCATTCCATGAAGCAGAACATTCTTTGGATTTCTTGTTCTAAAGAATGTGTCATGTTGTTTGATAAGTTGCAAAATAGTATAAACATTATCAGCACACATGTTTATTCGAAAAGTGGATGAAACAGAATGCTTTCTGGGTTTTCAATTTTAAAAAAAACACTACACTCCTTCGTGGCAACAGACAGGACTATTCACTTATTCAACTACTAACAACACAGTGATAGTTATTTATAGATTTTGGGAGAGAGGTGATTTGTGCCACAAGCGTATAATTTAGCTTTCAGAGATTAAACACTTTTCCTCCTTTTTTATATAAGATTTTCAGTATTTGCACACACATGATTGACACTTTCTGCTCTGAGGAAGTATTTTGCTTTCACAACAGACAATGGAAGAATTTCAATCTTGTAGAAATAATCAGCGCTGAGCAAATTTATTATACACTAAACTACGAGACTAATTTCTGCACATTGTGAATCAATCCTAGAATCTGATTGGAGAAATGAATAGGTGGCATGTCATTTTCCAGGAATGCTGTCACATTTTACAGATTGGTAGCAATATATTTGTTTTACTAGTTTCATTATTTCTTTACCATAAATATTACTTCAGGCAAATTTTCAAAACCATGATAGCTAGACCACAAAAAAATAATGGGAGAATTGGAGTAGATATTCATCAAGCTTTTTAACTGTTTTTGTACTTCTTGGATCAGGCCTCCAGTCTAGATCGGAAAGATTGGATAAAACTGTCATCTTCATGACAGTTGTGAATGTGGCTTGATACTCTTGGTCAAGTTGCAGGTTGTCAGTGTTCCACAGGAGAAAATTTGTCACATATTGACACCAAATTGCAGTCTCATTCAGAGAATTCATGACAAAATGCTGGTGTGGAGTGTGGAAAAACAAAGTATATTGTGGTGTTCTTTTCAGAAATGTGTGTTCCACTTCTGAATTCTGACAGAAGAGCCCAAAAACAAAAGCCAAACTCTGATGTGTAAGAGGCTGTGCTGATCTCTCCCACAGATTTAATTGCAGAATCGCAGCATTGTTAGCTGCAGTTCTGATGAACCCAATTATTTCTTGGCTGTGTAGCTGCATGGATCACCTGTCTAAAGAAGGCTGTCCCACCTCGAGGCAGGAACTGAATGGCCAACTTGCTCTGCAACATCTCTCATCCGCTCTTCGCTCGGCAGCATTCACAATGATCATGAAGAACGTAGCCTTAAATGCTCTTTCTTACCTGGTGATGGATACGATATATTGAGGCCTTGTTTAGGGAAAATAAAGGATAAAGATGATGTTTAACATCACATACAGTTTCCTTTTTACAGTTTAAATTCATAAGATTAAAAATATAACGTTAATATTAATTGAAGTAAAATAAACAGCATCTCTCTTTCACATTGCAGCATGAATTATGCACTCTAATGAACTTTGAATGATTTTCTATGGGGAAAAAATGATATTTGAAGCCTCGGCACACAATTTATACTGAACCCTCCATCATAAAATCATCAATATTTTCCCAGTTTCACATGGAGGCAATTTTAAATTCAAGTACATTGGAAGACTTTCTTTCCTAACCTGAATTACAATGTTGAGAAAATATCTTTGAAAGCTTTTACTAACCAATTTATAATCAATGCAATAAAAGCTGTATGTAAAAATAAAAAGCAGACAGTCATATAATCTGAAAAGTTTTGATGCTAAATATTAACCACTTTGGCTTCACTTGTAATTTTAGCATAATGTGAAACTCTTGATTGGATTGTTATTTTGTAATGCAATTATGCACATCCATTAACCAATACAGGTATAATGTTGGAGATTGTAACTTGTAATTCCTAATATTTATGTCAAACTGACATAATTCCTTATAATGGATTAAAAATGTTTTTGATGGGTAGAGTTCCATAAATCTCTCATTTTGTGCATTAAAGGCAATGATTTTAAGAGCCTATTGATGATTCTATTTTCACATTATTTTATTGTTATTTAATAATTCTGTGGCCATCTTGAGACACTTCCTTGAATCTATAGGTGGTGTTTCAGCACGTACTTTTAACACTTTTCCATGATCTGTCCAGTCCACTGAATAGCAACGATTTCTGTAGTACATCAGTTTCAGAAAGTGGAATTTTTACTAGACAGCTACAGTGACATATTGGGTCAGTCAGAAATGAAAGATATTCATGCAAGCATGCAATACTTGTAATGAAGTCTCACTCTGACCTTCTGTATGATTGATTCTGTAATTTAGTTTTCTCAGGCTGTGCCAGAAATGAAATGAAATCATGTTGAACAAGTTCTGAATACCCACAGTGCACTGCAAAAAATCTTCAGCCCAAGAGGCTTGAGGGGCAACAGCTGAGCGATTTATCTCTGCACTATTATAGGCTTTGCTAGCATTCAGAATTTCATTTTTCTCATTTGGTTTAAGAGCTTAATTCTGCAGGTAGTTGTGAATGGGGGAAAAAAAAATAAAACACAGTTCACATATAAATTGCCAGAACAGGAGTATGTGCAGAGGGCTGATAAAATATCTGAATGGAGTTGACCTTTCATGTTAGTGAAATTTGCTGGGGGATTCATCCTCATAATTACCATATAGATTATTTTATTCCTCTTCTGCAATGAAACATTTCAGAGAGCACTACTGCTGATTGAATGAAAATTGAACTTGTTAACAGTCTTTCCAGTTTTGACTCAGAAATGCTATGGGACTCTGCTGTATGTTATGTAAAGTTAGTTTTAATGAATTCTGATATTAACTCTGAAGGAACGGTGAATGCCAAAGGAAAATGCGGCATCCTGTGTCTCTTATTTATTATTCAGTTAAAGCACTAGATTTTGCTTTTGTGTGTATGCTAAACAATTAAGGATGCAATTTGCTGGTGTATCTGGTATTTAGAATGCTCCTTCGTACTTGTGTGGACTGGTATACTGCAGTTTGAGTTCAAATTCTCCCTCTCTCAGCCAAAATTCTGCACTTTCCTGTGGCAGGGCAGACAAGATTGTAATCTGTGCTTTGATTGAACATGTGAATTGAAATCACTAATAGCTCACTACAAAGAAAATTGCTTTATATATCAACCATATTGGTGCATAATTATACATGTCTGCCAGACCCTGTTTAGTGAATATTCAATTAAGCTTGAAAGGAAAGTATTTGCACATGATCAGTGTGAATCAAGCAATTCTTTGTGCATTTTACTTCATAGTAAACATGTCCATGATGTTTTTTCTGTCGTTATTTTTGAGATTTGTCACTATGTAACTTCAAGGACCACTCCAGATATCCTTTTTATATAAACACTCTCTATATAATCTCAAAATCAATCCAGGTTTTTTAATCAATTGAGTGAATTAACAATCTTGTTTACAGAGCTGCAAGTGAAGTAGTTATTTTATGCATCATTAAAATGTTTAATGTCTGGAACATTTTGTTCTTTTGAATAAAGTGTTCACTGCACAGTTGGTTATCTTCTCATGGCTATCAAATGAAGATTACCTATGGAATTTTCCATTACGGTGCAATGATTGTGACATGAAGTAAAATGGCTTGCATTCTCTAATTCTAATATTTTCCACAATTTGACATTTCAAGAAGTAAACATGTATGATGGAAATGAATGATTCATTTATGCACAGCAAAATCATTAAGCAGCAAAGATACAATGATAGTTATTGGAAATGACTGCTTTAAATTTCACAAACATGTAACTTAAATGACTAAAGAGTTTCAGAATTTGTTTTGGGTTATTTCAGGGAACATAGCATGGCTTAATTCTAACAGTTGCTATACCACAAAAATTGTATTTGTGGTTTTGATTGATAATCCACACTTTGCACATACCACGTCCTTTAGGGAAGGGAATCTGCCATCCTTTCTTAGTTTGGCCAATGTGTGACTCCAGAACCATGGCAATATGGTTGACTCGTAACTGTGCACTGAAATGGCCCAGCAAGTACCAAGATGCTGTAAAACCTAAGGAAATGAATGGAATCTGACCTGCTGCCAAGCACTAGGCACTGAGCTCGGCACCAAAAATGGCAATGGCAAACACAGCCCCAGCAACCCTGCAAAGACCTTATTGTTAACATCTGGAGCTTTATGCCTAAATAGGGAGAGCTGTCTCAAAGACGAGTCAAGTAGCTGCCTGACATAGTCACACTCTCAGAAATGTACCTTGCGGACAACATCCCAGACACCAGCGTCACCATCTCTCTGTATGTTCTATCCTATATTCAAGCAGACTCAGCAAAGTTCATAGCACCATAATATACAATCAGGAAGGTGTTGTCTTGGGAATCTTCAGCTTTGATTCTGAGCCCAGGAAATCTCATGCATCAGATCAAACTTGAGCAAGACAGCCACCCGTTGAAAATCACAGACACATAGCTGGTGTGTTATATCAGTCCTTGTAAAGATGATCCTTTTTTTAACTTGATGGCACCATTTTTTTTGTTAATAACGATGCAATGAATCATTCATCATAGTCTGTTGTTACAGAGCTTTCGGAAGGTAAATTCAAAATGTTGTAGCCATCCCAACACTTGCCAACTTACGTGCCTCAGCCATTCGCCAATGCTTCATACCTTCCCTTGCAAAGCTATTCAAAGATAACGGCGAAGTAGGACTCTTCAGCCAAAGCTCATAAGGCCATTCAGTCTTTTCTCTCTTTTATCTGTCTTTTTTCTTTGTCTTCCTTCTTTCTTCTTGGCGATATCCTGAACTCCCGGCCTCAGCCTCAGCGCAGACCTAGCATGGCATTTTCTCGGCCTGGCATGGCCTCAGTTTAGACTTCTGACCTCAAGATCCTTGAGGTGAAGCCTGGCCGCGGTCTGGAGTCAAAGCCCAGCATGGACTAGAGGCTGGATGCCAGCGTGGACTGGGTTGGAAGGACTGTTATTCTGAACTCTTACTACTTTATTTCTCTAATTTATTCCTATGATCAATAATGCTGGGCTTTTATTTCATTTTTTTTCCCCTTTTTCCCCTAAAAATTTATACATAAGAATCTGTCCCCAGGTACCATTGTACCTAAGATGGTCCATGAGTGGTGACTTGTAAACCATAAATTGTACTCATTTGAATACATGTGATGGTAAAGCTAATTCTAATTCTATGCTCCTTTCCCATAGTATTTCTACCCTTCAGTTAAACAAATGCAATTTCTCTGCCCACTTAGTAAATGCTGTACAGAAGCAATGCACCTTGTAGTAACAAGGCATGTCTGAAAAAGCTTTAACAACAGCCATTCATTTATAAGGTTCTAAAAAGTTATGATTTTACGCTAACCTTCAGTTTTAATAAAAGAAATTATAAATACTTAATACCCCCCTTATCTTGTGGAAGTAAATAAGGAGCAATTCAATACAATGATAAAGAGGAGAAAAACAATCTGTGAATGAAGCAATATTTCCCTTGGATGCAGTTTGGCTGGAGGATATGTGGTGGTACATGAAGGGGGCATATATTAACATGCAGAATGTGTGGGTTTTTTTTTGGATGGAGTGGCATAGGTTTACCTGGGCACCTGAGAGGATATGTGGGGAAACTTGGCTTGAAGTGCAAGAGGGACCATGGACAAGGTGAGTGGAGGAGTATCTCAAGGCAGGGAAGGGGCATGAGGAGTATGTGGAGGACAAAAAGGTACAGAAGATGAGGATGAGTTTTGAGTTTTATTGCTTTATTACAGTGGGACAAAGCCCACATGTGCCACTGTCAGCCCCTCTGGCTATCCTCACACTGTTTTCAAGGCCATTGGACCTAATTCCTTTTTGCATCCATTCCCCTGAAATATAAATCCTGTCTTTTGACGCACTTGATGTTGACAAGGATGTGCTGTCGGGAAATTCCCTGGCTACCACTACTTACCTTGAGGCAGAAAGTTTGCGCCATTGTGCAGGAGCAGTTGTATTAAGAAACAAGACTGTATTGGCAAAAATTCCTGTTTCTACAGAAGAGAGCCATGAATCTTCCAAGAAATGAATGTGGCAGTCATGCTTGAATCCAAATGCTGCATTTTTAATTTCCCATTTTTACTTGTGCCAAAAATTGCCACGGCAATCAATCTGCTTAATATTTCACCAAATCATCTGCTTATCTGAAGCAGTATATATTGATAAAGACCAAAGCAAGAACTGGCTTTAAGGTGGAGTGTCTCACTGAGATTGAATTAGAAATTATGTAGATACTTGGATTGTATTTACATTTACAGTTTTCATTACATTTTATCCTTATCTTAGCCAGAGAGAGAAAAATAATTTCCTCACTTTTTACAGTAATCAGAATCCGTTACCACTTTGTCCCAGAGGCCAGTAAAGCTCTTTCTGAATCAAGTATATTGACAGTGCCCTGTGATATGTATTCTTTATTGTAGTGGTGCACATTTTCAGCTATCCTTTGGGCTCTGTGAGTGACATGGACAATTTAGCACAAATTAGTGTGAGGCTACAGGCAGTTTTTGTGAACATGGGCTAAGCAACACAGAGAGGTTTCATTCAGTTACTCTGGACTGGGTTCAAACATGTGTAAACAAAGCCCTAACCCATCATGCAGTTTCTGCTCGGAAGCTAATTTGTTAAATGGGGCATTTCCAATGAGAATCACAAAGTAAATTCCAATGATTTTGTTGCTTTACTTAAATTATGGTTATTTTACAACTGAAAACTTACTATGCCGTAAATGTTATAAACAGATCATGCCATTAGCAGCACTGACATGAGATCATTATTTGTATCTAATAGACAATGCGAGGTGAAAAGTGACAATCTTGCATAAGAATTATCGGGTCAATCTCATTTATGGGTTACATGAGAAATATCTTCACCAGTGAAATTGATCATAACTCAGGCTTAGTTGTGGGAAAAATTGATCAGAATGCATTACTGATCATGATCTAGCTTCTATATATTAGCACAAAATCATCGAACGAGTGAAAGCTTTTCACGTTGACCCCGTCGCTATCTTCCCCATATAATGTGGGATGCTCGCAATCCTCAAACTCCTCAGTATTTATGCATCTGCTATTCAATCTTATCCTGCAATCTTCCACGTGCTCCTCCTAATTTCAACTGCAGAGTGATCGCGGTGGTAGAGGTTTATCCTCTGGCAAAGTGGAATTAGTTTGACTTTCATTTTATTGATTTTTCCATTGCATCAATGGAATAGTCAATTGTCTCAACTTGTGACAAATACCTCCAATCCCATTAGGTTACTAGATAATTCCTCAGGAAATGATGAAAGGGGGATGACCTCATCATTTTGACTTGAAGTTCTGTGTCTAGTCAACATAAATCTGAACCTGTTTTCTCCTCCTGTCAATGCAGGACCTGGGACAAGCACAAGTTCCCCAGTACCACCATGATCCAAGCATGGGCATGCGGCCTGTTGTTCACATGGCTGATGTTAACCAAACAGGAATGATTCAACATAATCAGCTGACCACCATTAACCAATCACAACTCAGTGCACAACTAGGATTGAATTTAGGAGGTGGTAATGTGCCCCACAATTCGCCCTCGCCCCCTGCCAGCAAGTCAGCTACGCCATCGCCTTCTAGCTCAGTAAATGATGATGATGCTGAGGAATTCAACAGGGTATGTTGTTTGCTTAAAGTCAAAATACATAGGACATGTAATAAATTCAAATTGTTCCTCTGGAATTTCATGCATATGTTCTCCATTTTTAATCATCCTTATTGTATGAAAGGTAAAGTCGCATTAGTCTTAGCAGAGAATAGTATTTAGGCTGATATTTTGAAGGGATAATTATTGCAGTTACACTGAAGAATGTACAGTTACCGCAACTGTTGAAAAATAATAAAAGATGGTAGTTTTTTAATATTCATTTTGATTTATTTAAGGGAATAATTCATATTGAGTGTAGTTAAACTAAATTTCAAGGTCAATAAATCGCTAAGTCTTGTCTAGGCAAATCCATAACAAAAGTAAATGAACAGTTCCATCAAATGTCACTGTTAATTTTCATAAGATAATTGCAGTTTTTAAGTTTGCTTTGAGAGTGTGATATTTGATTAGCTAATCTGCCTTGATTTAGTTTAGTTCTGTCAAGCACTTCAGAGATTGTTTTAGACCCATTAGCTAATCCACATGAACAAAGCATTGCTACATATTTGATTACCTAGAGCTTTGATCTCTAGTTGCTAAATCCTGCTTAATCCAAAATATATTGTACATTTAATGCCTAAAGACATTTGGTATAATTTCAATTTTTGACTTATCTAAGACTAAATGTACAAATATTTGTTCTTTCAATTTTACCCTTGTTGAGGGAGTATTGGAATCTTAAATGACTAATAATTTTCAACATAATTTTATCAGAACGAAATGCTTCAATCTTACCATGTTAATCGCCTTGAAGAGAGCATTTGCGGTAACCAATTATTTTTGTGTTGCTGCAGGTGAGTGTTGAGAAACGAGCTGCAGTAGATTCAGGAAAAAAACCCAAGACACCAAAGAAGAAGAAGAAGAAGGATCCTAATGAGCCCCAAAAACCTGTATCAGCCTATGCTCTATTCTTCAGGGACACGCAAGCTGCCATTAAAGGACAAAACCCCAATGCCACATTTGGAGAAGTTTCTAAAATTGTAGCATCTATGTGGGACAGTCTAGGAGAGGAACAAAAACAGGTGACTTGTTATTCTGTAGAGACCATGGTAGGCTGACAGAGTTGCATTAAGATATGCCTTTCCATAATAATGATAATGAAACTGTCAGCATTTACTATCATCACTCCTCACAGACTGACAATGATTCTGGTGGTCCACATGTAGTCAGGATAACCTAGAAACCAGAAGTTACTGATAACCATTGAACACTTCTCCTGAGGATGTATTGTTGAGTAATCTCCAGAATGCAAACCCTGGACAATGAACAAATTCATTAATGGAAAATGCCACTTTTATGCTATTTTATATATTGCTGTAAACAATTCTTGAAAAATGCACATTGTGTTGAATGAGGTTTTTAATAGTGTATTAATTTCATAATTAATAAACACACTCCTAAACCCTAAAATAAAATAATTTTTATATATGTAAAATTCCAGATTTCTCCATCATGATAAAAATTTTCCACAAATTCAACTTCTCCTTTTTAAGAAGTTCTTTTCTAGCTTCTATCTTAATTCAATTATAATAATTTATTTTGTCAAAGCATTAAGTAAAATCTGAAGGATATTAAATGTTTTTAATTTCGTGCCTTTCAATATTTCAATTGAATTGATTTCTTAGCCTTTTCAATGACACCGTTGTTTCTGGGCCCTGGCAATTCAATGGACTTGGGATCAGATACAAATTCACTTCAGGAAAAAGAATTGTGTGCACAGTGATTGTTGCACTTTTGTGGCCAGTTTCTTTGGTCAGCACCAAGTGCTATTGCTACACCACTTGACCAAAAAAAAACTAGCCCAATTTAATAGTAAGTTTTAACTTTGGCAGGAATAGAATAAGTGATACTGAATTAGTTGGTTGTTACACAAATCTTCAGGTTTTACATTCCATTGAATGTGCTGAAGCATAGAGGTGACCAGTCTGATATTGCTCACTCCTCATGATCAACACCAAAACTTGGAATCAACCCCAGCACTTTCCACACCATTCTGCACTTTCTTACTCAAGTGGGTAACAATGAGAGTTTTAAAAATCAGAAGATTACATGATTATTGTTAAATCCAATTTGGAATGTAATTATCTGATTTAATATTCTTCTGGCTATTTGTATTTTCTTCCATTCTCAGAGATATTTCCCTTGATGCAGCTCTGCGGAAACTTGTAGACATCTTGTTTTAACATATCCAGTTTACAGTGTTGCACCTTGCATTTGACTCAGCTTAATAATCTGACAAAGAAGAAAATTGTACCCCATCCTACCTGACACCTAGATCTAGATTCTTTTCTAGTTTCTTCATAACAAGCCATGACCTCATTCATCCTAAATTCTGTCCAACCACCAACTACCCGTCCTCACATACGTACTTGGGCCTTCTGCCCTGTGTATATTGGCTATTTCCCTTGTTAACTTAAAATCTTTCCATGTTCTACCATCAGCCATGATCTCGGGAGATGGAGAGAGGTGTTGGAGGGTTGATTTTGCGACTGGAGGCTTGTGACCAGTGATTGGTGCTAGATCCACTGCTGTTTGTCGTTTTATGTAAAATTTTTGGATAAGAGTTTAAGAGAAGTGGTTAATAAGTTTGTGGATGTGGTACAGTTGGCAGTGAAGAAGGTCATTTAGAATTACAAAGGGATTTTGGGCCATTAGACTGAGGAGTGGCAGATGGAGTTTAATTTGGAATAGTGTGAGGTTTTGCTTTCTGGTAAAGCAAACAAGGGCAAGACTTGTACTCTAAGGTTTTGGAGTAGATCTGTAGCTCGGGTAGCGGGTGTTGAGGTTGGTTGGCTCGCCAAGCTGTTTTGTGGTTCCGCAGACATTTCATTACTGTGCTCGGTAACATCCTCAGTGCAGCCTCTGATGCAGTGTCGGTGTGTTTTCCCACCTGGCTTTTAAACTCTGGGGCCCATTACGATGGATTGCCTCACTTCCGGGTTTCCTCCGTTATGGAATGTATATGGAGTCGAGCTCAATGTGTTTATTAATAGCATGCTTCCAGGAATTCTCGTGCTTGCCTCTGCCTAGACTGCCCCAGGATCTTGGTGTTATCCCAGTTGAAGTTATGGTTCTCCTTGTCCATGTGGATTGAGATGAGTGAGTATCGGTCGTGTCTTTTTGTAGCCAGGTGGTGTTCATGCACTCTTGTTGTTAGTTTCCTTCCTGTTTGTCCAATGTAGTGTTTCTCTCGGTCTCTGCAGAGGCTCTTGTAGATGACACTGTTCCTGTTCGTGGCAGGGAGTGGGGCTTTAGTTTGGGTGATCGTAGGGTTGATGTGGGCTTGTGTGATACTCTGATGCCCCACCGTTATATGAGTCTTGTGGTGAGTTCTGACGTGTTCCTGATGTAGGGTAGGGTGATAAGTGTTTCGGGACGTGTAAAATCTTTCTGATGCTGTGCCTGTAGGCATCTCCTGACCCAGTTCTTTGGATATCCATTATCCTTGAACGCTTGGAAGAGGTATTCCTCCTCCTCTTGGCATAGTTCCATGTTGCTGCAGTGTGTTGTTGCCCTTTTAAATAGTGTTCGCATGCAGCTTCGTTTGTGTGTGCTGGGATGGTTACTATTGAAGTTCAGTACCTGGCCTGTGTGAGTGCCTTTTCGGTGTACTTTCATTTCCAGTTCCCCATTTGTCTTGTGCTCTTCCATGATGTTCCGGAATGGGAGTTGTTTGTTCTTCTTCTCCTCTCTGGTGAATTTTATTCTAGTGAGAGTGTTGTTTGAGTTTGTGTGTCTCTTCTAATTTGGTCCTTTTAATGATGACAAGGGTGTCATCTACATAGCGTATCCACAGTTTAGGTTGCATTTGCGGAAGGGCAGTCCTTTCCGATCTTTGCATCACTGCTTCTGCTATGAGTCCGGAGACAGGCGATCCCATTGGTGTCCCGTTGATTTGTGTTTGGCCGTTGAAGGTGAAGTGGGTTGTCAGGCATAGGTCATTTAGTTTAAGCATGTTGTTCTTGGAGATGGTTTCACTGGGGTTGTGTTCTTGTTCAAGTAGTGTTGTCATTATTTCCCTTGCCAGCGATAAGTCTATTGATGTGAATGGTGCAGTGATATCAAACGAAATCATGGTCTCTTCATCCTCTTTCTTTGTCTTTGAAGTTGAGGAATTCTTGGGCTGAGCGGATTGAATGGGGTGATTTTTTTGACTAGGTGCTTGAGCCTTCTTTGTAGGTCTTTGGTTGATCTGTGCGATGGAATGCCTGGTAGGGAGACTATGGGTCTTAGGTAGACTTCTGGCTTAAGTACTTTTAGGAGGCCATAGAATCGGGGTGTGTTGGTTCCTTTGGGTTTCGTTGTTAGGAAGTCTGTTTTGTGGATCTGTACTGTTTGTTTAAGTCTTTGTAGTGTGTATAGGATTTGGTTGCCTAGTTGTACTTGTACTGTTAATGGTAGGGCTGTGGGTAGTGTTACAGGACAGAGAGACCTTGGTACATTGTCCTTTGAAAGTCGCATATCAGATGGGGTGGTAAAGAAGACATTTAGCATACTTGCCTTCATTGCTCAGACCATTCAATATAGGAGTTGGGATGTCATGTTAAGGTTTTACAGGACAGTGATGAGGCTACTTTTGGACTGCTGTGTACAGTTCTGGTTGCCCTGCTATAAGAAGTATAGTATTTATTGGCCAAGCAACATCTCAGGAGCACATCCAGCTTCACACTTTGTTATCTTGGATTCTCCAGCATCTGCAGTTCCCATTATCACTAGTATTTAATTGGAGAGGGTTCAGAAAAGATTTACCAGATGTTGCGGGTGCTCGAGGCTCTGAGTTGTAAGGAGAGGATGGATAGGCTGGGACTTTTCTCACTGGAGTTTTAGAGACGGAGGGGTGACCATTAAATAGGTTCATAAAATCGTTGAGGGGCATAGATAAGATGAATAACAAGGGTCGTTTCCCTCAGGTGGGGAAGCTGAAAAATTGCGGACAACTTTTTCACGAAGAGGGTAGTTCGTATGTGAAATGAACTGTTCGGCAAAGTTACAACATTTAAAAGGTACAGAAATAAGAAAGGTTTAGAGTGATATAGGCCAAATGCAAGCAAATGGGATTAGATTAATTTAGGATATCTGGTTGGCATGAACAAGTTGGATTGAAGGGCCTGTTTCCATTCTGTGACCCTATAAATGATGGTGTGCGTTCAGCGAGGTGAATGACCTACATCAAATGTAATTTTTCAGCTTTGTACAGCACTACTCCTCACCCTCCCACTTTCCTTTATCCCATTCTATACCATGATTCAGTCTCTAACACCATCATCTCTCCTCCTTTTTAAATGCCCTTTCAAAGCCACATTTGTCAGTTAACATTTAGCTAACCCTCCTAATTTCTCCCCACATAATTTAGTGACAATTTTCCTGTCAATTTCCATTCATTAGCACCATTTTACATGAAAGATTATATGTAAATGAAAGTTATTTTGCACAACACGGTGATTGTAAGAATCCAGAAGCTGAATAAGTAAAACTCCTCCCACAGTCAAATGCTATAACATTTAACATTTCGACATGTTACATGTCACAATATGCTGCTGCATGATTTTCTTACAACAGTCATAAATGTCCAATGTTAATCAGTACAAGCATTTAAACTTAAGAATATCTGTTCTTGCATGTAGGTATACAAAAGAAAAACAGAAGCCGCTAAAAAGGAATATTTGAAAGCGCTTGCTGCGTACCGAGCCAGCCTTGTTTCAAAGGTAATTTTCAAAAAGTGCATGTTGAATGAGCATGTTGAATGTGGTATGTTTTTGGAATGAAAGGTCTGTCACTTATGTTAGTAGGTTACTTCTGGGGACAAATGTAAGTAAAAGTCAGCAAATCACATTACAGGATTTGGTTTTATGTCACATGTTAGAGCATAAAGTGAGTAACAAAAATTTTGTGTGCAGCACATACTGAATTTACAAGAAAAATATTCTACCTTTTATCATTCGTCAACTGTCAGAAGACGTCACTGCAATATAACATGTGTCTCTTACTATTTCTAAAATCTGAATGACAAAATATACTGCTTTTCAAACAAATAGAACAAACACATGACATGCCAGTTATGATTCAGTAGTAGCATTTTACATCTGAACCAAATATGTGTTCAAGTCTGCTGCAGTAATTTGACTGCGTAATGTAGGCTGGACCTCAGTTTATTACTGAGAGATTCTTGTCTTTCAGATAAGATGTTAAGCCTAAACCTCATCTGGCACGTCCAGTGGATTAAAAATATTCCAGGACAGTATTCAAAGAAGAGCAGCAGAGCTCTCGCATTGTCCTGCCCAATATTAATTCCTCAGTCAATTTCACTGAAACACATCAGCTGCTTGCTATTTGTATGATTTTATTGTATTTGGCTACCACATTGCCTACGTTACAACAGTGGTACTACTTCGCAAATACTTCAAAGGCAGCTCAGCATTTTAAGAGGTTTTGAGATAGTTAAAGGTGCTGAATAAATTCAAGTTCTGTCGTTCCTCCTATTAGTGAGATGCTAGTGGAAATCAGTCAGTGCTATGTTATTGAAATGAGTCTGTGGGACACTTGCATGACGCATTTTGATATGGGCCTGATTACCACACTCTGATCAAGATACACTTGGAAAGAAATCTAGAGGCTGATAGAATCTAAAGCTCTGTTTGAAACCTATTAGGTATTCGGGAAGAGATCTCTAGTGCATCAAAGATTTGAGAAGTCAGTAAGATAAAAGAGATGGTAGGAAATCAAGACACCCTTATTTGCAATTCTTTGCTTTCAAAACTATTTGATTAGCCATCACTTAATGTGTTCCTTATCCTACTTTTAAGTCTACTTTTCTAAGAATCAACTACTTATTGAGTTTAGAGTTTTGCCAAATCATGTGACAGAGTTTTACTGCTGATAATATTGCATCCATTATTTTGCAGTTGGAAAACTTTAAATGTCATAGGTGCAATGGTGTAAACTGAATGCACTGGAACAGGAAGCAAGGAGTGGAGATTGAATTTGAATTCTTTCAAATCATTTGCCTTGAAAAATAAAAACAACTGAAATTATTTCATTTAATGTTATTCAATTGAATGACACAAAATGTATTACTTATTTTTCCCATGAATGAATACATTAAAAGAAAGGTCATTTCTAAGGAATTATCTCTGATCTGTCATTTTCTCAGTATTGTTTCATGAGCACCTGTTGTTAAAAACATGAAACAATTGATCAAAAACACCATATTTGTCATGGGCATGTTTATGATTTCCACATTATTCCACTTCCTAGTTTAAATTTGCTCTAACTGATATTTATTTCAATATGTTATCAATATTATCAGATTTTTGTTACTGCTTTTTATTACGTGGATGATTGAGTGAATGTTCCTTCACAGCGACCTAATAATGATCCACAATATCAACTTACCAGATGACTGACCATATCAATGAGCTGCCCAAGAACTATTTGAAACTGTTCCACTCCATTCCACTGAAAAATTAGGATGGCAATATTGTATTCAATCGTCCTGAATTAAGAGGAAAAGTCAGTAAATGCATTCAAAAGCATTTACCTATAGCTAATCCAAGTTGATCTTGTCAACCCTTTCTCCTTATGTGTCCATCTCTGTTTTCCTTGGTACATACTAGAGCAGATATAATAAAGAAGGAATTCCCTTTGAAGCATGCCCACTGATTACCTTTGGAGAGCTGGTCATTTAGAATCAGAGACAATGGGAACTGCAGATGCTGGAGAATCCAAGATAACAAAGTGGAGAGGCTGGATGAACACAGCAGGCCAAGCAGCATCTCAGGAGCACAAAAACTGATGTTTTGGGCCTAGACCCCTCTCTGATGAATGGTCTAGGCCCGAAACATCAGCTTTTGTGCTCCTGAGATGCTGCTTGGCCTGCTGTGTTCATCCAGCCTCTCCACTTTGTTATCTTGGTCATTTGGAATAACAGGTTTCCTTTTAGTTATGCCTTTGATTATTTTCATTGATTTGTTTGGCTAAGGCCAAGGCTAATTCATAGTATCGTCATCTCTACTACAGATAGGGCAAGGATGGAGATACCAAGTCTGCCTTGGCCAGAATAGGGATCACATTACATTGGTTTTTTTGCACCAATCAAACTTATGCCAAACCTCCAGCCAAAAGGCCTTCCAAGGAACCCAAGTTGCTGAGCAACACGCACATTTCCAAATTTGTTGGAGCCTAAAACTGTGAACTGTGATGACCAAAGCTCCTAGTTATTTTTATCACATGGCTAGACAGGACAATCTCCCACTGTTAATGCCTGCCATGTTTAGCTGCATTATGAACTTGTTTGGCCTTCTAACCCTGCAGTGGGACCTAAACCTGGAGATTCTGGCTCAGAGTGAGGGAAAGTGCCACTGTGTCACAACACGTTTTAGTACACAAAGTATAATCAGAAAAGAGGGTAAAAAGCAGCCTGTGACCATCTGGCTGCAGTGCCAACAATAATGTTTAATATTTTTAAGAGCAATGGAGAGACTGTAACTCTGTAATCACCTGGATGGTACAACATTTCAGTTACCTTAAAAGCTGTTAACACTCCATATTCATGTGCAACAATGTTTTCATAAAAGTTCAAATTGTTTATGGTTCCAATGTTTTGTTCTCTCCACAGGCTGCTGCAGAATCAGCTGAAGCACAGACCATGCGTTCTGTTCAGCAGACCTTAGCATCGACTAGTCTTTCAACTTCCCTTCTTATGAATCCATCACTTTCCCAGCATGCATCTGTCTCAGCATCAACCCAGACACTGCCAAGAGCAATAGCCCCTAAACCAATGAGGCTGCCCTTGCAAGGCAATCAGCTGGTGGCATCTGTTACCATAGCTCCAAACATGTCAACAAATATTGCCGCACCTCTGGGTACCCCTATGGTCCCCACTCCACCTTCACCCCAGCTAAGTCCTCCACTGCAGCCTCAGCAGCACCAGATACAGCAAATGCAACAGCATCAATTGCAACACTTTCAGCAGCATCAAATGCAGCAGCAAATACAACAGCAAATGCAGCACCAGCAAATTCAGCAGCATCAGCACCAAATACAGCAGCATCAAATGCAGCAACACCAGATGCACCATCAAATGCACCAACAGCAGCTTCAGCAGCACATGCAGCAGCAGTTGCAGCAGCAGTTGCAGCAACAGCAGATTCAGCAGCAGTTACAGCAGATGCAGCTACAGCACATGCAGAAACAGCAAATCCAGCAGCTGCAACAGCAGCACCCACCTCAGCACTCGCCACCTCAGCATTCCCCTGTTGCCTCACAGTCAGTGGTGGCCTCACAGATCACTTCGCCAGTGCCCACACCATCAAGTCCACAGCCAGCTCAGCAACAACAATCTCCACTACAAACCCAGGCCCAGACCCAAGTATTGCCACAGGTCAGTAACTTTTAAACATAAAAACTTCCCTGGAAGACAAGGCGGCACGATATTTTAAATTGATGCGACTAATATTCTCTGAAACGGATGATATTTAATAGATTCATGAATCTGGTCTATCTTTGACCTCAAACTGTTTGGTTTTTTTTATGCGTTAATAAATAAATATGTACTTCATGATCTCTTCTTTGTGGTAAAATTATCCCAGCATAGATTTTTAAGAATCAGTTATGCATATTATGCTGGTTGAAATGTGAAGCTGAGGATTTTTAGTTGTGATGTACACTGTATAATTTTCATTTTCTACAGTGATACTTTGCCCTTATTTCTTTGAAAATGTAAAACAGTAATCCAACAGGTTGTTTAAATAAAAGTCATAACATCAAAAAAGTGTGGTAATTGGTTCAGTCCTATTTAAATACTTAGGATATGTATATATTTTATCAAAGAACGAACGGAAGATTAGATCAACAAGATTTACATCAAAGAACAAACTTTTTTGTTTAATTGTGACTTCTAGTAAATGATCTGTCTCATTACAGATTGTGAATTCAGTTGGGTGAATTGCTAGATTATAGATATGTTTATCATTTTATTGGGATTAACATCATTTTCACAATGCTACCACACCAGTTAGAAGTAAACTTGCATGGATAGACAATGAATGCTGTCAGTGGCAGGTATACCATTCAGATGGTAATTTTTTTTATTCACTCATGGAATGTGGGCATTGCTGGCTGGCCAGCATTTTATTGCCCATCCCCAGTTGCTCTTGAGAAGGCGATAGTGAGCTGCTTTCTTGAACCACTGCAGTCCATGAGTTACAGTTTGACCCACAATGTCTTTAGGGAGAAAATTCCAGGATTTTGACCCAGTGACAGTGAAGGAATGATGATATGTTTCCAAGTCAAATATGCAGAAACGGTCCAAAGTCCACAAAAACGCACCAGCTAGTGAATAGTGATCTTTCCTTTTTGATAAATAAACAAATATATTACTGGAAGGGAAAATAAAAATATTGGCTCTGTATATGTTAAAATTCCATAAATGAATAGATCTTAGTTGCTTTAGTTCACTCTAGAGAAAGGCTTCCATCGTTCCTTGGTTTTGGTCATCCTTTTATACTCCTGAATCCAATAGATAATGCTCCTCTTATTTTGTTTCACAATTGGATGGCAGTCAAGAAAGGCAGTACATATGCTCTATGTACCTGTTTGTTGTTTTGCAAATGAATCTGCTTTCCTAGCTCCAGTGACTATTGTTTGTTAAAATAAAGAATCTGAAATTAGTTTATTTGTTCTGAAACAGAAACTGTATAAGAAACTCTTGCCAAATGGAGTTACGTGTGCTTTACATTTTACAAACAATAGTTTTTGTTGGAAGTTGCTTGTGTCACATTGATCACAAATTTGTACTGATAACCCTTCCCACTTAGCCGTCCAGAAAACATCCCAGTGTTACATAGTGCTTGGCAACCCATTGCCCTGCACCCAAAAGCGGAATGAATGGATTTTCATTGATGCACATAAATGTCCATTTAGAAATGTTTAAAATAATTTAAGAAAATGTATTGTAGAAATAGCATCCATTACAACAAATTGTATGTTCCTGTAAATAGATCACAGTCGTAGAATATCTTTTTGGTTGTTTCCTTTCACACTAGTAAATGAATCTGTAATTTGTATTAATAGCGTTGAGAAAGTACTGAGCACCTTTGTGCATATTGCCTGCGCACAGATGGGATTAGCAGTTCACATTATTTCATTTCTCATCCAAGTGCATCAGAAATGAGGCTGCCATCGTAATGCTTTCTGGAACAGCATGGCTGCTGTCCCCAGCTGTCTCCAGTGATTAATTACAGCATCTGTCCTGTCAGAAGCTATAGTGAAGAAGTCTGGTTAAAATTGCAAATGAGCGCTGGCAACAACCTTAAACTGCTGATGATAAAATGAAAATTAAAAACAGCAAGTGTCATGCATGACTGGAATCCCAATACACACTGGGGACATGCTATAGTATGTGTCCGTAGCTACCAGCTATTAGTTATAAACAGAAATTAAAATAATGAGCACTCACAAAATAGCAGGTATTCTGTTGAGCCCGGACCACATTGTTTCATTGATAAGGAAACATGAATTTTGTCTGTGTTCTGCAACCATGCAGCATTTTGATCCTTGTGTACAAATATTTAATAGCGCAGTGTTGATCTGATTAAATTCTTAAATTCATTGCTTGGAATAAATTAGATGAGAAGGAGAGAAAGATTTGTGTGTGGAACTTATCTCTCCAATTTACGTTTCATCTGCTATCAGAAAATTAATATGAATTAGACAATGTCGCTGTAGAAAGATAATCCAGCCCAAATCAGCTTTTGTATTTTATTGCCAGGTATAATTACATTTTTGTCTTTTGACAAGCGTAATATGATTCGTAGTTTAATTTATGCTTATTTTTGTCTATTTCAGAAATTAAAGCTTGCATGACTCATTCTACCCTAGGGAAATTAGATGTCGACCATATAAAATTATAATGTGATATCTCACTTGTGTAACACAAGTTTTTTAATCCTTTATTGCCTATTCATGACACATATATTTTAGATTTTAAAAATATACAATGAGTTTCATTTTTTCACTCAGAGTTCAAATAATTCTATTTATTTTCATGGAATGCACCATGAGAAGATACTTTCTCATGTCAGTGGAAAGCTGTGTCTTCATTCCCTTTAAACAGTTGTGACATTATTTGAATGAACACGAAAAGTTTTAATTAAATTTGGCACTAGGTCATTAATCACTAAGTTAGAGTATAACAGCCCCGGTGACTGTACGCAGCATAATTTCTGTCAGCCATTATCACCTGATCCATTGATGTTTGCAGTATTTCTAGACTGATGGATTAAATATCTCAGGTTTAACCAGTGTCTTCTGCCTTACTCTATTCAATAGTCTTTAAGCATTTGAAAGGCTTCTTTCTATTACCCACTTCATGGAGTAGTTTGCAGTACTGGACTTGAGTATAACCTTTCTTGCTCCTTTGTTTTGCTTTTGTTTTGTAACAGCTGTTATCATCGTTTTTGGTCAGCTGTGATTGCTGGAGGGAAAATAGGACCAGATGGTGTTTTGCTATGCATGAATGGAGTGTTAGAGTAGTTTGGACTGAATAGGCCACGATTGAATGGTGTCTATACACCACCTGCCCCTTAGCAGCAGTGTTTGGATCATAGTAGCATGATCTGTCTTGGACTTAGTAGGTTAGGATGGGAAAAAATAGAGACAAAAATAGAGAGTTGTTGGATTTAGCCCATATTTATTGATCAGCCGTGTGGGCAGGAGCATAGTGCAATAGACAGTCAATTTGACTTAATTGGATATGACACCACATGTACATGTAATCTATCATTGTTTTCTTTCAATACAGGTTACCTGTTTCCATGGAAACATGGTATTGTCATGATGTAGTATCAGATAAAGGAAGGAGGCAGGAATTTAGTTGAGTGTGTGTTTCTGCTTTTGTCAGTCTTTTTGTAATTATGTTGCATGTAACAAAGGGACACAGATTGTGATTCAACAAAAAAGTATCTCCACCCAGGTTTTCAGTGCTAACACTGCTTTGTTAAAATGCAGAAAAAGGATAGCATACTTGAGCCGCATACTGTTGATCCAAATTCTGAGATTAAAGCATGATGCAAAATGGTATTTTCACTCATTTTTAATTTGAATTGTAATTACCAATTACTGTGTGGAATTCACAAGGACAAGCTCTCAAAATATAATGCTCTTTTGAGATGGCATTGCTTAAAATTGCCTCTTCTGCTGCGGAGTATTTTGCGTTTCTAATTTGTATGCAATCCTTGCCTCCTCTTGTCTGTTGGAAGCCAAAGTAAGTATAATTTTCTTCATTCCTGTATCTGTAGGTCAATCACTCCCTTGAAAAGAATGATTGTGAGTACTGTTACTACGTATAAGGTTTAGTGCTTGACCTCTGCATTCAGAACTGAGACTGGCTATTCTCATTATTCCCTTCCATTGTGTAGATGCTGTGTTTACCATGAGGCTGGCTCAGGGTGCAGTTTTACTTTCGGCATAGGAAGGCAACTTATTAGGACTGAAAGCATCTTATAGGGACCCCTAGTTATTCGTTGCAGGAACAGTTAGTATCATTATTCCTTACCAACTTTTGATGCATATCCTATGACATTTACATCTTGATTTGAGCACGACTACAGGCATAGGTAAATTCTCTGGCTCTTTGCTGTCCAACACAGTACCATTTAAACATTGCATTAATTAGAAAAGATTCACCTATTTAAATAGTTTTTAACTACTTCCAGACCTTTTCACCATCTCCGCCTGAAGTCCAGCCTATCATCAGCTCTCCCCCACCAACTCCTGTGGGTGCTACCACTCCAATACGATGCATGAGGACTGGCTGCACAAATCCACCAACCCCGAGCGTGGAGTGGGATAATGAATACTGTAGCAGCGAGTGTGTAGTTAACCACTGCAGGTAATATTTCACATCCACCTGTTTTATCAGATTAGTTACGTTAGCTAAATATAAACGTATTTTCAAAACACACAAAGCAAAAATGATTCCTGTGGAAGCAGTAAGCATAAGTGTAATTAAAACAAAATGCTCCATTTGCAAAACATTAGTATCTGCAGTGGTAGACGATATTTAACTGACATTTTGGTGGAAGTTCATTTTTGGGCTGGAAATAAATAGCCAATATCTTTGCTGTTTTGAACATGACTCTGTGTACCGAACTCAGTGTATACATTTTCATTACAGTAACTTGATCTGAGCCATCAATCACTTCACTTTAGGACAGACCAAATACTGATTATCCCATCAAATGTAGTAATGTACCAGACGATGAACCTTCTGTATGTATAAGTAGATGTTTTTCATTGAAGAACCACACATCATTTACTGACTAAATAGTCCTTTTTGAAAATGGGGGTCTCTGATCTGGAGAGTTTAGAATGGATGAAGTATGCTATAGATATATCTGATGCATTAAGTAGGACATGCGGCATCTACTGACTAATCTGGTGAGTTTTGAAGATGTTAAAAATATTTGCTTCACCCAATCCAGTTGTTCAGTAGTAAATATGATGTACTTGTGATCCACAGGACCTTTTATATCTATCCAAAAGTTTCCTCCTATTTTGGTGTGAACATGAATTTCAGCTATTAATTCTTTGTGCTGTTTAATTCCTCCTTTTTGTTGTAACTCTGAATAAAAATGTCAATATCTGACCTTCTTGGCATACATACATGGTCCTTACAAGTGTTTACCTATTTAGAAATAATCTTAAAACTGATACTTTCTGCATTTCCTTTTATAGGCGATGAAAATTGTGATACATGTGCAGGGGTTTACAGTCTTGGTATTTTTTTCTTGATAGTGATGGAGTGCAAATTGTGGAAACAAACAAACACTATTTAGTCTGGGTGTAATTATTTGTTGTTTTTTAAATGCATTTGTGATGTTTTATTGAACATGTCAACAGGGAATTGAAAAGTTATAGAAGATTCCACTGAGAAGAGTGCTGAGTCTGTGTTATTTCTCCCAGTTACAAACATCCTATTTGAAGTAATGAGCTGGGTAATGGGATTGTGGTAAGATTGCGAGGCAAATCTGTCAATGTACACCTTATCTATTACATTTTTGTCTGTAATACTTCTTTCTGATCTGATAAAGGTTAGAATGTATGCTGTAACTAAAATCTAATTTCAACCGGTTGCTCAAATGTCAATTTCATTCTTGTGTTCAGATTGATAGGCAGCAAGAAAACTGGAGTTTAATCGTCCAGCTGGCCTTGGAGTACATATTACAGTGCTGAGAATTTTTGTGTAACATTGCTTCTGATTAAATGTAATAGCAGTGACGTTAAAATCTTGTGTCTTCTGCAGGGATATCTTCATGGCGTGGGTTGCCTCTCGTAATCAGAGCTGTACTGCTTCTGTGAAGTGAAGATTCGCCATCAACGTTTTGCAGCCAAAACTCGGCATTTGTCAGACTGACTGCCAAGAAGATGTTCTGAAATGGCAGGCTGACATGCTTTGTTTCCTTGTAACTACATGGGCACAGACTTCAGAAGGCTTTCCAGTGACAGGCTGTACAGACTTTCTTTAGGCCCACCTGCCACTTCTGCCAGTGCCTGGAGAGCTAGCCATTTTACATTGTGTAATGTAGCTTCAGATGATTATTTTGTTTGACATGAACTTAAAGGGCATGGCTTTTAGTAAATGACGTGCCTCTGCATGATTGCTGAAGACTTTGAGAAGACTCAGATGGAAAAACAACTCTTCTTCTCTGACAGTGATGTCATTGTGCCCAGTTGAGACTTAAGATACTGAGTGAAGCGTATTACTTAAATGGAATGCTAACTACAATTTTCTTCACAATAGCGCAATTGCTTTTTGATGGTTTAAAGGAGAGTTAAGATCTTTTGCTCAATAATTGTTTCCATTTTACGAATTGTACACAACGATCAAGTTTAAGAATGTTGGTTTCTCAGATGTAATTATTTTCTAAGTTCTTAAGAAACCAGGTTCATTATGTAATAAGCAGTCATGTGACACTTGTATAATAACACCTTTTCCACTGGTAGTTTCATCTATTTGTTCTGCAACCAAAAAGAGTTATTTTACTATGTACTGTATTGTAGGAATTGCTTTTTGTACAGCAATTTCTTAGCATAGTGTGCTCAGTTTAACTGTGCCTCCTTTAAAGGAGACTTCTGTGTATAAGGCCAAATGCTTTAAAAAAGCTCCTCTTTAATGCAGTAGTCAAGTTAGAGATGGCTAGTGAAATAGCCTGTAAACCAAAATCAATCATGTTTAATATTTTTACTTCAGTTTGTATTTAATTTTTTGTATTAAAATTTGTGATCTTATTTAAGATTTAATTATTGAAAAATGATAGTTGGTGTATTACTGATCGACCTTTCAGTGAAGTGTACTTGTTTCTTCACCCAGAAACAAGTGGTTTCTTTCTCTCTTGTAACTGATCTTTTAATTTGTTTTATTTTGACTGTAATAAAAGTGACATGAAAATACTTCAGAGATTGTGTCATGAACCATGTGAAAGATGAATTCCCTATCCTGGGTAGGAGCACTGTGCCATTTTAAGCAAATATTTCTTTGTGTTATTACAATGAGTGATGTGTCACAACTAAGGAGTGCAACTGAATCCAGCAGGAAGCACAAATGTTAGGCACACAGGATGTTTTCAATGTCAAGAAATCAACTGTCACTTTGGAAATTCCAACCAAGCAATCTGAATCAGTTGCAAGTACTCAGAAGGCTGGAGAAATTCAACAGGTCTGGTAACATTTGTGAAGAGAAAGCTAACATTTTGAGTTCCATATGACATCTTCAGAACCATTCCCATATTTCCTGTTTGAACTAGAGTCCTGCTGGAATTGAAACTTTAACTGTTTCTCTCTCCACAGATGCTGCTAGATATGTTGAGTTTCTCCAGGTGTGTGTGTGTGTGTGTGTTTCAGATTTCCAGTAACTGCAGTATTTTGCTTTTATCAGAGTCAGCCCTTGAGTTCAATTGAAGTAAAAATTATTTCTGACAAAAACCTTCAAAATATGTTTTGACAGTAATTCCACATGAGGTCTCCAGACTCTGCCATAATTACTAATGTTAGCATAACCTTATTAAGTGAGGATATTAAGAGATATAGAAGGAAGACTGTTGCATCGGTTCTCTCTTTTTGTACCAGGCAGTTTGCGCCTCGGAAGGCACACCGGCTTCTTCAGGTAGCTGTTTGTGGGGAGAAGGAGAATTCTGCCTGTCTTGACAAAAATATCATAAGTGACTGTTAGCCAGTGCTGTTTTCTTCCTGGAATTCCCTCCACCTGAGCTGTCTAACTTGCCAATGTTGTACAGACAGAGAATCATAGTGAAGTTGTCCGGATATATACCTAGAGTCTGACAATATTTTGGATTTCTATCCATGAGTATGTGGCACTGTCACTAATTGTGAGCCTGGCAACTATCATTGGCTGTTGTTAAAGCCCATTAGGGTAGGAAATGGCCTGGGGGTATTATTGCTAGACTATTGATCCAGAGGTAATATTCTGGGGACATGGGTTCAAATCCCCTTGTAGCAGATGGTCGAATTTGAATTCAAACAAAAATCTGGAATGAAGAGTCTAGTGATAACAATGAACCCATTGCTGATTGTCAAGGGGAAATCCCACCTGGTTCACTAACAGCCTTTAGGGAAGGACCTCTGCCATCCTTACCTGGTATGGCCTACATGGGTCTCCAAACTCCCAGCAATTTAACAGTCCTCTGGGAAATTAGGAATGGACCAAAACCGCTGGTCCAGCCAGTGATGCCTACATCCATGAATAAGTTAAATCTGGTTCATTAATGTTGCTTAGGGGTAAAATAATTGCCATTCTATACAAGACTCCAGCCTCCTAGCAATCCGGTTGATTTTTTAACTGCCCTCTGAAATGGCCTAGCAAGTCCTGGGGTGATTAGGGGAGGGCAACAAATGCTGTATTCATGCCCTAGGAAAAAACAAAGGGAAAATCTTCTCTGGTGTCTCATCCACGCAACTATTTTTCATATGAGAGCTCGGAAATTGAATGTAGCAGTCTATTCACTTGTTATATTCATAGATAATATCCATCACTGTAGATTTCTGACTAAAGCCTGTGAATTCTATGAATAAGTTATCCAAAACTTTGTCATTAATTTACAAACACCAATATTTCAGATTCAACTTTGTCAATGTTGAATTTATTACTTTTTTATATGGATATAGGAGACCCAAATGGATAGTATTGGGTGGATTTTTGTTTTTGGTTAATAATCATGCTTGTTGTATTTCATGAAGGGTTTATCTCTGTGAGATTTGGTATGTTTTCTCACATTGATGTTCCAATCTGCCTCATTAATAACTGACCATACCCCTAAGGCATTCCTCTTCTCCAATACTAGCCCAATTCAACCATTTGCCATAGCTGCAAGTTCTCACCATGTCCAGGATATCCTGAAATAGACTGGCAACAGCAGCACTGACACCATATTTGAAAGCCCATTGTGCAGCTGGACAAGTACTTGTATTCCAAAGCTGGCCTGCACATAGTTTGGTTGATATCATGGCAGACAAGGGGTAATTAGCACTTCACTTTGTGGACAAGAACCTTGAGATCCTGCTGCATGTGGCTAGTGCCCTGGAACAAGCAGGAGGGTATTCCAGAGGAACAATTAGCAAGTTGGAGTTGACCTCTGATCTTGCTGACATTCATGTCAAAATTCCTAAACATTTCACCGCGCCCCCCCCCCCCCACCCCCCGCCACATCTTGTGGTATGATGGGAATCTTAGCATCTTAATTAATGATGTAAAATTTGGTGTTAATGAGAGTGATAATGAGTAATAATCCACATTGAAAGGCATCGTGCTAGTGAGAATCTCATGTCAACATCCAAATCTCTGGTGAAGAATGCTACTAGTCACTCCCAACTTTGAGATAGGCATCACCCCTCGTGCGATTCTCCTAGATTTCCTGCATAAACCACATCATTCAGGGTCCCATTAGATACTATCCATTGTATACAAAGACAATGTGGAAGTATTTATGCATCTGAAGAAAATATTTGTTAATTACATTGAACAGAATACAAAAATTGAGGTAGTTCTGGTAAAAAGTGATGTGTGCAGATACAATTTGCGTCTCTTAAATATCACTGTGTACACATTAAGAAGTAGGAACTGAGCTGAATGTTCTCAGAGGCTTCCGGATCCAGATGTCAAGTTGAAATGGTGGCCCCAAACGTTCCCTCCAATAGGGAGACCAGGACAGTGATACTCCTGCGACAGTCTCTTAATTAGTCACCGCTGAGCTCAATGCTCCCTTTGCTGTGGCCCTATCACCACAGTGACACCGTTACAGGAATAGGTTTAAGTGAAAAAATTAAAGGTGCCAAGCAAGTAAACCCCTTCGGAGAGGTATTCCACCAGGAACTCTCCAAAGCGCATATCCTCTACTGTGGGGCCTAAGGTTCCAATGACTCTCCCCATACTGCCACACAGAGGCTATTACCCTCTGGACGCAGGGTTGGGGGGGGGGTGTGCTCTGGAATTCGCAAAGTGCTACTGGACAATCTAAATTGCTCCTAATGGGGAAGTGAGTTTGGAGACAAACTGAACATTAAATTTCGACCAGTGGGAGGACTTCATCGTACCAATTGAATGTCTACCTCCATCCAGGGGATATCCAATCCTGCTTCCTGACTGCTGCAGGGAAACCTGCCCAAGCTTTTTGCTATTTTTCAGCTGCCCATGACTCTTAAACCAGGAACCTTTTGGCCCCTCTGCTTGTATAGATTTAAATTATCATTCTAGTCCATTTTCCCATGTGTTATTGCTCTTGGGAAAAGTGCCTCACAGCCCAGAAGGATGACATAACACAGTAAAGCACTGCAAACCTTCCCCTCTAATGCATGGCAGGCTCCTTTCCCTGACTAAGTTCAGTGCAGCAGTTTTCAAGATGAGCTCACTGCAAGGCTTAAGCATATCTAGTTACAATTAAAAGTATTACTTGGGAGGTAAAATACAATCAAGATTCAGATCTCTCATGCTTCAGGCTCTCACAGCTTAAACTCCTTTATGGCTTCAGTAGTGCTCTGCAAGATTAGTGAGAGTTTTGCTGTCTTATTCCACTGGGCAGTCAAGAGATAGGCCTGAACTTAGCAGTTCATCACAGCACAAAATGTTTTGAACAGTTGATGATCAATCTTTATATTGAAGCCTTCAGATGTTGACAATCATCTTGTCATGAGGACTGTGGTTGGGTGGGTCATGTTTTTCATTTCTGGCAAAAGCTGACTGACAGTCCATGTAATATCCATGAAAGATGCAGACGCCATGGGAACTGTCAGTGGGTCTTTTGACTAAGTGTTGTTGCCATCTCCCAGGACTCAGGTCATGCCATTGCATCTATAGTATTAAGATCTTATGTATTTGAATGTTTTTCTAGTGGCAGCTGGGTAGAGCCAACCACACAGCTGCCAATTCAAAATAAAGCCAATGGATGCTATTTTGCTTATTTTCAAAATAGATCCTTCACCAATAGATTTGTGCATCACTAAATACGATGAACTGATGGACGACTATTCAACATTACATTTGTTTTATGTATTAAGGTGACTATCATAACCATATTTTGGACTGTCCACACGATTATCCAGCAAACCTGAAAAATAGGTTCAGAGAAAAAAAATACAGTTGTTTATCACATCTCATTGGGCTGTGCATTTGGACATTTTTAAAAATTCATGAACGGGATGAGGCCATCAGTTGCTAGGCAGCATTTACTGCGCATCTCTAATTGCCCAGAGTCAACCACATTGCTGTGGATCTGGAGTTACATGTAGGCCAGACCAGGTAAGGATGGCAGTTTTGTTCCCCAAAGGATGTTTAGTGAACCAGATGGGTTTTTATGACAATTGGCAACGGGTTCTTGGTCATCATTAGATTCTTATTCCCAGATTTTTTTAAAATTCAAATTCCACCATCTGCAGTGACGGGATTCAAACCCGGGTCCCCAGAATATTATCTGGGTCTCTGGATAAACAGCCCAATGATAATATCACTAGGCCGTCACTTCCCGCACTGCAGACATGCACAGTCTTACTTTCAACACCAAAAAATGTCAAATCAACAGGACCCAAATCAATTCCCTTACATAAACTTACTTCTCAATTGGTACTAGACCTGATCCTACCAAAACAAGAGATATTCAGAAAATACCTATACCACAAGTCATATGAATGTACAAACAAGGAACAAGGGCAGGCTTTTCAGCCCAGCACCACTCAATATGATTAGGATCCATGTGATTGCCATTTCCTATCTGCATTCCTGTCTACCGCAGATACTATTTCACCCCTTGCTCAACAAGAATGCATCAAACCCATCTTAAAAGTATTTTAAGGACTCTGCTTCATCGCCTTTTTAGAAAGGTAGAATTCCAAAGACTCACAACCTTATAATACTGGACTGGAAGCCTGTTGTATTTGGTTCTAAGGTCCGAACAATAGCTAGCATTATTTTTGGGCGTGGAACTCAATTATCATCATGTGCCACAGTGGGATTCACACCTATACTCGCAGAACATTAACCTGGGGTTCCAGGTTGCTAATCCAGCGAAATTACCACTTCACCATTATCTCCTCAGTGTAGTGGTTCCTACTCCTCACTTTAAGTACAGAATTCACAGATACCTATTTGAGATAAAGAACTTAGATGAGAAGTAAATGACATTGGGTAGAGATATAGAGAGGCTCAGTTGGCTTGCCCTATCCCTCCACTCCTGCAGGAGTAGTTAGCATTGGGTGGACAGATGTAAAACAAGCCTGTATCCTAGCCATAAAGTGCAGTGTGTGGGCTAGACTGCAGAGTGTGACTTTTATCCCTCAGAGGCAACAAATCATAGCTTCATTAGCTGCTAGCCAATCTGATTGGCTGCCATCCCCAACATGTCCTGGTAGCATCAGAGCTCCATAGTGGGCATTGCCAGGAATGCCTGCAGACCCAGGCCAGCTGTCCAATGGAATGCCAGATCGAGGTCAATCAGGCTCATTAGATAGGGAGTGCTTTGCTCTCTTAGGAAAGGGGTAAAGGGGGTTTGCAGGAGTAGATTTTAAAGTGCTTATGGAGAGGAAGAAATAGGGTGTATTAAAATACAGGGCGGGGGCTGTCCCAACTAGGCAAAAGGGCACTGTGCAAAGATAATATCCCCTTCTGTCCTGCGTTTTTGAAAACTACTTTTAAGAAATAGTGTTGGTCTCTCCTGCCCACATCAAAAGCATTTTAAGAAGCTCAATGGACCCTTGTTTGTTTACAGATAGTAGGTGAACTGTTGATTTTGGTGCCCGAGGCTTTCCATAATATCTGGGTGAGCCTAGTAACGGGCAGGAAGCTAGTGATCTGGGCAGATGCCTGATTTCACAAGCTCCCTTGACCGCCATAAACACACCAGACATGGGCATGTGATATCCAGTCCATTTATCTCTCCCGAGGTTAAGCATGAAGGCCTAGCAATTCTATGCATTGATTTGCACCACTTTTATTTCAGTGGAAAATGATTTGTAGAGAAGGTTCTGTAGAAAATAGAAGCTAATACTTCACATTTGTTATATTTGCACATCAGTTGGAGGATTGATTGCCACGGAACCCAATGTAAAGTAGAATAATTTACAGGAGTGCTTGGAGATTCAAACTCACTCATCAAAACCAATGCATCATCGGGCTAGGAGAACAGTAATGACGACTTTAAACTTTTGGGTGTAAAGAAAACAACTCCATTGATTACTTCAGAAAATGATAATCATGTAACAGCAATGTTTGAAGGCCACTGTCCTCTATAAATAATGTTGAGATGAAGATCAGGTTGAGTAACAAATGTATCACAAAGGTTTGAGCTGTAATATCAGTACTTTAAGGTGAGGAGCTGTGATAAAACTGCTCCTAGTTTGAACAATTTGTGAAGTAATGTTGATGGAGAAGTTAAGAATAATTTATGGGGAAACATAGCCTAATGAGAACGGATAGGATAATAAGTTGGTGATTGTAGCAAGATGGAACATTGCCATCAGCAGTCAGTTACAAGAGAACTGTGCAGAGAGAATGGAATAGTTTATGCTAGCGAGGGATGTCCTTACAGAGGAGAGAAAATGATGCACAACAGTATATGTAAAAATATTTGCAGGAAACTGCCATTTCATAGGTAAGAAGAAACCATTACAGGCCACAAACTACCAGAAGAGACAAGGACAGCCATCATCCAATATATTGAATAGAATCCCAAGACACAAGCCTCAAGGCTGGTAAACCATGGCAGCAGCAGCAGAGGCTTCATTTTAATCATAAACGGGTGCCACATAACAAAACCCAAGAGACAAAAATTCTGCAGGTGACATCAAATGAAGGAAAACAAAACTTCGCCCAATGTACTTAGGTGAGAGGTGCTCTGCAAGTCAGCAGTGATATCAGCACCAGTCGAACAGTCACTGGCCCTTTTATAACCATAAGAAAATTGTGTAAGATCATCACAGAGGTCAGTACTGAGAATGATGGAAGAGCAATTTCAAGGATGTTGAACGTGGAATATAGAGGGTAGAGTCTGCCCTCAATCCAGTGAAACACAAATGTTTAGGGTAGATCAGTTAGTTGCATAGGCTAAAAGAAGACAGTCTGCCCCACCCATGAAAATGGGGACCATGTGTAGGAAAAGCGTATAGCAGCCATTTTATATTATTCATGTTGTGGACCTGAGCGATACCACAGAAAGCAGTAATGTCCAGCAGGGGGAGAAGACTGTTTAGAATGAAGGAAGATAAGGCACTTCAAGCATTTTGCAGACTAAAAAAATGCAACAGAAGGGGAAAGAAAATCAAGAAAAAAGTATGCAGAGAGCATAGCATTCAAGGAATTGGAAATAGAGTAAAAGAAGTTAAAACAAATTTGCTCGGGGAAGTCAAGGAATAAAAACTGAGGTTCCAGTTAGTCACAATCAAAGTAAATGGGCCCGAAACAGAATTTAAGCTTGACACTAGCACAAGTGTTACAATCCTGGGAGACCATTTGTAATAATGCAGAGCCATAGATGTCTAGCCATCAAGAATGTGTGAGGTACACATCTCTTTAAATAAATAATCAGATTATTACTCCACTTAGTCTTAACGGGTGAGATGTATGCCTTAAAGGATCTAAGAAAATCTCTCTCGAAAAAACATGTGTGTGCCTAGGGTTTCTGGAAAACATAGCCAATGCCCTAAAGCAAGTGAATTGGGCAGAATTCCATCAAGAATTCCCATAGCTCTTTCATCGTCAAGAAAATATATCAGATTATGTTGTTTCAAGATGCAAAACCAATATGTCTATACATTCCCTGGATGGCCCCACGCCCATTACTGGAGCAAGTTAAAGAAAAGCTTGGCAAGATGATACGCAGAGGAGTAATATCAGCTGTCACAGAACAAACCATGTGTTTTTCAGGACTTGTAACAGTTTCAAACTGAATAGTGACATCGGACTCTGTGTAATCCTGATACAATAAATAGAGCATTCAGAGAGATGTCCATCTAATGTCTTCAATAGATAGTATTCTGTTTAAACTCACCAATATTGTGCTCTTCACTAGGCTTGATGCTAGCAGTGTTCTTTTTTTGACAATGCGAACATTTATCACAATTTTCAGATGAGTCTGTTTTAATTGCCTTACTTTTGGGATGTCATCAGCTCCAGTGATTATTTGTTGTGCAATGACGTAAATCTAGAAGGGGAAAGAGTGTAGTTTGTCACATGGAAACAAAGAGTGCGGCTTACACATCATTAAGGGAAAGGTTAGGCAGTTCTGCAGATCATGGATCTATTTCATCAATGCAATGTTAACTGACCTCATACTTCTCTGGAAAGCAGAACATACCCAGTCTGGTGATCTCCACCCCCATTCACATCAGCACAACACAGGGGCAACACTTGAGCAGCCATTAACCGTTTACCTTTATACAGCACCTTTCATGTAGTAAGGATTCTTCACAAAAATGATTATCAGGCACAAATTCATCTTTGTGGCTGTGGAGTCCAGAAAATAGTTATCCTGAAAAGCTATCATGCTATACCACTGAGGTGATTGCCTTTCAAGAAGATAATCATCCTATATCTCTTTTAAATATGAATGTTGTGGGCGTATGCAAGAATATAGAGGAAAAGCAGGAGACTAGCATAGTTAATGATGCCCATTTGAAGAGCAGTGCAGGTACCATGGGCTGAATGTCCTCCTTCTGCATTGTAATTCTGTGAAATAATAATTCTGCAGAGCTTCCACAGAAATGTGATATTTGTAAGTCCGGTATAAATTTGCATCTCACTTGAAACCTTGCTATGTTACCACCTGGTGAATGATCTGTGTTGTGGAGTCAGGCAGTCTATTTCAGGTTTAATCAGAGGATTCCCAAAGACGTTTCCTGTGGTCTGTGATTTTTGCCAAAGTCTCGACAATACTATGAAGGGTGAACAAGGATAAGTGCCTGCACACTGGTGTGTCTGCACTCACTGTCCCTGCACCCTCTACAGTTTAACATACTTGGGATAACCACAGTGAGCTAAAGGAGTAATACCTGCGTGATCCTAGAGATGGATTGTTTGCGCTATAGTACTTGACAGTTTGGTCAACCATCACTTGTAACTTTGTGGTAAATGCTCTGTGTGAAAAGTAGAAGGATGTTAACACCTGCAGCTGTTTCTATTTTTGCATATAATTTATGGTGCTCCTGCATCTGTGAGAATATGTTCTGAATGGTGTCAAGGGATTCTTTAAGACTCATTATATTGGAAAGATTGCTCACCTGGTGTACAGATGTTTTGGTCATTCTCAACACCTGACTGTATAGCCTGTCTAGTCATATCGTGGGCGTTGTTTTGGTTATGTTTGATACATTCTTTTGGTTGGTAGAAATTGTGCTTTTGTCTCACCTCTGGTGTGGCTTCTCATGTTGCTGAACTGTTTATCCTAGCCTTTGCTTTCGGCATTGTCGCTTCCAGTGTCCTCATGCCTTGCATATAGGAGATTGCAAAGCCTGAATTACTAACTATGCTTACTAGCATTGGTTATTATGCCAATGGTGGGAAATATTCCATCTACTCAGTAGTATGGCTTTATGTTTGCATCTGCTTCATAGTAGTGTGTCTGTACTGTAACCTTTGAGTTTGTACTAGTGCCTTTTTTGGAATGCCTCTGTTGGGATACTGTCACTAGTTTGATTGTTATGTCAGCCAGTTGTGCTTCTGTATAGTCGCAATTTCACCCTGTATCTCTGTATCTGCTTTCAAATTGATCTATAGTGTTCTTCAGTCCCTGTCTAAAACGCATGAATTCTGCATAGTGCAGTTGGAAGTCAAGCCTCCTTTTAATCAATCTTTAAGTGTGGAGCATATTATGTTTTTGTTTATAACTTCACCTTCTGACAGACCTGAAGTGTTCATTCAGTGGAGGCCTTCAACTTTAAGCTTTATGGCTCACTTATCAAGTTTAGAAATGTTCAAGTCCTGAAAATAGAGTTGCACATATTTTCTGATCAGGGAAGATGTCTGCTGCATTTAAATCAAGTGAAGAAATGTTTGTGGTCATTCAGTAGCATTTTTTTGCAGGAACCAATGTTCAGACTTTCACAGTCCTTCAGGACTGGTTTTCTGTGACCCTGCCAATTTGTTGCTCTTTGCCTATTGGTAGACTGTAGTAGTGAACTGTTGCTGCATTCCTGGGCTTTTGAGGGGCCTGTTCATGAAGTTGTGCATTTGATGCAAAGATACACCCCACAATAGAGGAAATAAATTTATTTGCCAAAAAAACTTCTTGCAACCTTCTACAAGCAGATGATAGATGGCTTCTTCCTTCCTAACCTATGTCATCACCAGTGAATCCACCACACTCCCTATGAACTCCTAGCCTACTGCAATAATGGATCCCCATTTATGGGGTCTGTCCAGTGCGACAGATGCTAGAGCTGCATATTTTGTGGCTGTCACTGCCCAAAACTTTGCAATAGAAAGACGCAGTTGACTGAAGTTTTCTGAATTTCTAGCGCTCTCTCCAGGACCCAGTACCGGCTGGATTTAACAAGGTGTTACATCCCAAAACGGAGGTACTGTGTAGAGGATACCTACTGTACTGTAGAATCACTTAGACACCACCACTGAGTACTTGACAGTTTTTCTGAGTTGTGCACCAAAACATTTGCTGCATTTGAAAAGGCTAAGGCCTGTATCTTGTTCAGTCAAATCTTCACTGGCTAGCATGATCATGGTAAACATGTTGCCATCTTCTGTTTAGCTCAAATGTACTAATCATACAGCACGCATTGGTAGAACAAGAACGTGAGATATTTTTTGCATGTAAAGCTATGTGCATTCGTACAATGATAGCAGATCTGTTCTGTAAGATGCTGCATTGATTTGTTTATAGAGTGCATGGGATTATATGTCACATTCTGACTTGTGGTTGATAGTGATGGCGAGCAGTTTAAAATATGCTGAGTTAAAAATTCATTACAACAATGGCAACGCCACCCTCCAGGCTCATCGACCCGCTCAGCTGAGATTAAATCCTGTCCTGTGAAACAAAACAACTGAGTCATTCATATACAGGCTTGTCAGGCTAAATGCTTGTTTGATCTAATGGAGAGACTAAAGGAAGACATGAGTGAAAGTTAAGTGGGATGCTGTTGATATATTATGTTCTACAAAAATGGAATAAAAAGGGTAGGAAATTTGTCTCTGTGGTTTGGCGAAAGCTGGTCACTCACCCAGTGGTTTACATGCAGCCACCAGCTGTTTATGGCACAGCCTAAGCAGCAAACCTTTCAAGACCAGGAGGTATAGGAGCAGAATGAGGCCATTCAGCCCATCGTGTCTGCTCCACGAATCGATCACAGCTGATGTTTTACAGTGATAATTGCCATGTTCCTGAAAGGTCCCAAAGCTACTACTGAGAGAAGATAGATGTGGAGAGGAAGTGGGGAGAGGGTGCAGGGTACCAGGGATAGGGTATCAGCTGGGTAGCGGTTGGTGGCAACCAGGACTGAGGAGCACCAGGTGAGGTATTGGTGCCAATGGATAAAAAGATGAGAGAGCCAGGTGGGTGAGCCTTTGTGTAGTATAGGTAGCAGGGAAGGATTGCAGTGTGAATGATTGGCATGCTCTGTTCTACAATTAGCCAGGAGGTAGAACTGGTGTTAATCGCTATGATAATTCCTGGATAATTACTAAAGTAAGTTAAAAACCCTCTGACGTTTTTGACTGTAAATGAGAATTGGTGGACTTTGTCAGAGGGCACCAGGTGCTGGATCATTGCCCTTCAGAGCAGTAAAGCTTACGAGCAATAGCTGTGTAGTTGTACATTGGGACTTCTGAGGGATTTCAATGTAAAACCCAGCATCACTGAATTGTTACAGCACAGAAGGAGGCCATTTGGCCCATCATTGCCTTCACTAGCTTGTTAAATAAGCATCTTCCCGGTCTGCAACTATCTGGCAGCTGAAAGGTAGGGTCGTCGTGGCCTAAAGTTGGTGTCCCTACCTCTGACCCAGAAGGCGCAGGTTCAAATCTTACCTGCTCCAGAGATGTGTAATAATGTGTCTGAACAGGTTGATTAGAAAATATCCCAGAGAGCTGACAACCCTTGGCCAAGGTTTTTGTGCTGTAGTCAGTTTCTGTTATCTTAATGTAATTTAGATCCTTTGCAATGCATCCATTTTATTATTTCCTGTAGAGCTTGCTGGGCAGACAGTATCCGCAGCCATTTTAAAATGCAGTCTCCTGGCTCATTTTAAGTTGTTTTCAATGAAAGACTGAGGTATTAAATCAGTCTATGGAATTAAAGATTAATAGTTCATATGTTATAACCTTGGGGCATTATTGGAGGCTGATGAACAGTGGTTAGGAGAAATCATGTGAAGATTAATTAATGTGAAGATTAACCCTGAATGTGAATGGGAGTACTACATGCCTTACAGCTTTGTAGCAAGGTTTTCCAGTCTAGACTCCAGGAGCTGACCTTTCTGAACACTTTTTGCTATTTCTTCTTGTGGATGGCCCATGAGGGCTTCCTTTCTTTGAGAGAATTATGACACCTCTATTTCTGTCACAATCCTGGAGCCCTAGAATCCCATTGTTTAACGCTGTGACCTCAGTATTCTGCAGCAACCTCCTGCATTTCAGCGTAGCTTCCCTTTAAAAAATACTGACTACCTTTAAGAACAGAATGTGACATGCACCACATGCCAAGAGCATAACCTCCCTCCTGATCAAAAAAAAGCAGCCAGATGCTTGATCCAGGTGTCACAGACAAGAGGGAGAGATCAACTGTATTGTTTGTGCTGTCTTGTACTATTCCCTAAAAGGGATTGTTTTTAGAGTTTATTTACTTGCCCTTGCAAAAAAGAAATTCTTTGTGTATCCCCATATCCCATTTATGAAGTCCATTTTTAAAATGACCTGCAGTGAATTATTTCAGGTTAAAACAGTGTAGAGAGTACGACTGAATTCAAAACAAACTTGGGCTAATTGTTCAAATGAGATAATGGGGACTGCAGATGCTGGAGAATCCAAGATAACAAAGTGTGGAGCTGGATGAACACAGCAGGCCAAGCAGCATCTCAGGAGCACAAAAGCTGACGTTTTTTTCTGATGATGGGTCTAGGCCCAAAACGTCAGCTTTTGTCCTCCTGAGATGCTGCTTGGCCTGCTGTGTTCATCCAGCTCCACACTTTGTTATCTCTAATTGTTCATAATGTTCATTCATACATACACACATCCAAAAAAGAGAGAAAAGCAGTTGCAAATTACAAATTACTTCAGCCAAAGATAGATAGAATTCGTTCAGATGATTTTGGGAGACCAGTAAGTCAATGTCTATGTGAGGTTCTTTCTATGTGCAGAAGTCTCTTTTGCAGGAGCTCAAATACTCTTGAACCGCTAATGAAGGTATCATTATTGTTTCATTGAAAGTTGGTTCACTCCATAACCAAAACTCCAGAAATCAGACTTTTGAGAGATATCAAAATCAGTGGCAGATGTTCAGTTAATCTTGGTATTTTTAATGATGTGTTCTTTTCTGGTATTTCAAGGAGATAGATGAAAGGAATTAAAAAATTATATAGTCAAATGTGTTTCGAACAAAACTAGCAATTTCAATCATGTCCCTGGAGCCACAGATTAAGATTTTCAGGTGATGATTTGGATTTGATGTCCCCTTGTCAGAAACCATTGTGCACTGCAGCAAATAAAGGTTGAACAATATGAAATAGTAAGGTGTAGAGCTGGATGAACACAGCAGACCAGGCAGCATCAGAGGAGCAGGGAAGCTGACATTTTGGGTTTGGACCCTTCTTCAGAAAATCTGTTATCTCAGATTCTCCAGCATTGGCAGTTCCTACTATCTTTGATCAATAATCTGTTTTGATGGCCATCTTTATTCAGAACTGGCTGAAATGATCACCTCATCTCCTAGTACCATGTATTGGTTTGGATGGAATGCTCACAAACAACAAGGAGAATGTGAGAATTTCAGAATGTGAGGTTACTTTGTTTCCTGGCAAATGCTGGAAATTTCTTGAAGTAAGCATTTTGCCCACATTGTGTTTGATAACAGCCATATTAGAATCCAGCAAGAGTCAATAAAAAAAAAGCAAGGTAGTATTGTTCTGAAAATAAATTATGATTTCTCTATTCCAGCCCCCTAAGCAATACTAGGGATGTAATGATGTAAGTGAAGTGACAGCACAAAATTTGTCTACTATTTATCTTCACCAGACCTGGTGTGTGTGAAATTAAAGGGAAAGCCCTGTATCTGGATATTTTTAGATGCTTGCCTATAAAAACTGGATTAATTGATATTACTGAACTAAAGAAAGTATCTGAAATAACCAGTAACCAAATCTCTTCTGTCATTGACCTGTACTTTGGTTGATGATGAACAGAATTTTCCCAGCCTTGAGCAGAATGTGCAATGATAAGAAATTTGGGAAAATACAGTTAGACTGGAAACATTAGACTTCTGCTGTTGAGAAAACATTTCCATCTTTTGCCTCATGATTTAAACGGTGAGTTCTAAATTTCATTACTGAACAGTTATTTTCATGTATTTGCATCTCATTAATAGCTGATCTCGCCTTATATCTATACAGCTCTCCATTTTCTTCGTTTTCGGCTACAAAGTTGAGAAATTCAACATAAAGGTGGGTTGAGCTGAGTCAAAGTTATCCTCCCAAATCAGTCCAGGGTTTGGGACATGGTCAGTCCTACGGGATGGGATATCTATGGTCAGGGAGATCATCAGGAGGCAGACCTTTGAAAGTCCTTTGAAAGTGGAATGCTCGAGCCTGGGTTTGTGATTCATTTAACTGTGAGAGGGAGAATTCACAAAACAATCACCATCACCTTAGCTTCAGCATGCAGAGATTCAATGGCCAACATTGGCATAGCAATTCACAAATCCATGGGATTATGAGATAAATTGCTTAAAGTTACATTACATTAACAGTAAGATAAAGGGACTTAATGGAATGGGGAGAGGCTGAAAGTTCATGGTGGGGTTTTGGGGTTTCAGGACAGTAATATAACAGAGAACATGAAGGGTGGGAGGAACATCATTATTCTCGGGTAGGAGCTTGCAATGACACCAATTTCAAATATTGCCGTCATTGCCTCAAAATCAACTGGGCGCTAATGAAATTGCTGCCACCACTCGCAGAGTGGGTAAAGTAAATTACTGTTTTTTCCTTTTACTTATTCGCATGTGAAATCCTGATAGGGGCCATTTTATTCATTCTACATCCACCAGTTTTGTAATGCCATTCATCTGCTGTCAAACTGGATTCTTTCGAAGAACATTAGCATTAAAAACTAAAGTCTCAAGATTCTTGACCACGACATACTTTGCATCGTTGAGGTTGGTTGGCTCGCCGAGCTGGCTTCTTGGTTCGCAGACGTTTCGTTACTGTGCTGGGTAACAGCCTAAGTGAAGCCTCCGATGAAATGTCGGTGTGTTTTCTTGCCTGGTTTTTAAACTCTGGGCTCTGTTGAGATGGATTGCCTCACTTCATCAGAGGCTACATTGAGGATGTTAGCCGGCATGGTAATGAAATGTCTGCAAGACAAGAAACCTGCTCGGCGAGACAACCGACCTCAACACCCACAACCCCAGCTACAAATCTACTCCAAAACCTTAGATACTTTGCATCAGGTGTCAGAGATACAAAGCTGTACAGATGCACACTTAAAAGTTTCATCCGACTTCACCATTTTGTATCATTTGACCTGATCACCTGACACTGGAATACAATTGAGCTACACCATTTCACACCAATGGTAAGAATGAAATTGCGTGGTCTGTGTTGCTTAAGGATGGTTCTTTCAAACAGGCTGGTGTCACAGTGGAGACAGCATTAAACTCACCCAATTTAGCATTTGCCCTTTGATTCTGCAACATACATCTGGATCAGCCTGTAAAGCTCAATGCTCCCTATTAAGGTATGACAGTGCCTTCCTCATGACTGCAAAGTCTCCATGTTATACTGTGTCAGGCCATAACATGTAGCTTCATCATGAATGAAGTGAGGGATCAGGAGGATGAGTACTGAAATTCTCTTATATTTCTGACATTACCAGATGATCTGCTCACTCATCTGAGATGAGGTACACTTCCGCTATGTGAATGTGGCTGGAAAGGAGCAAATTAGCTTGGGATTTTGATGCACTGGCTCTCTGTCTTAGTGTGGGAATCTTGCAGGGAATCTTGCATTCCAAACAGCATCTGTGGTGTTGGATGGGCAAGATTTGGATGCAGTGTGCCTTATGTGTACACAGTGTGCAACCCCGCTGAGCCAAACATTGACAGTCTGTATGCTGGATGAGACCAATTATACTGGCTGTTCAGTAAACAAAGCGGTCTTAAAAGCTATAGAAAAGACCAGAGTATTTCACAGTCAATGACACTCACCTTCTTTGGGGCGGCACAGTGGTTAGCACTGCAGCGTCACAGCGCCAGAGACCCAGGTTCGATTCCAGCGTCGGGCGACTGTCTGTGTGGAGTCTGCACACTCGCCCTGTGTCTGCGTGGGTTTTCTCCGGGTGCTCCGGTTTCCTCCCACAGTCCAAAGATGTGCAGGTTAGGTGAATCGGCCATGCTGAATTGCCTGTAGTGTTCAGGGGTGTGTGGGTTATAGGGGGATGGGGCTGGCTGGAATGCTGTAAGGGGCATTGTGGACATGTTGGGCCAAAGGGCCTGTTTCCATACTGTAGGGAATATAATCTAGTCCTGTTTCTTTCTGACTCTCCCTGGGGCATGGAGGACACTTACCACGGAGCTGACTGGATCAGTGTCTGTCCTTACTGCATGCTCAATGTTGACAATGAATATGTTTGACCATGTCACAAACAAACTTTCTGCATTTATCAAGTCTTAGAGTTGACATTGAACCAGGGCCTTTCGCTGACAAGCAGGTACTTCTGTACTGAGCCACAGGACATCCCAAAGTATTATTTCCTACAAGCCTCAAAAAAGGACTAAGCCCTCACCATCCAGCTACTGAAAAAGCATTCACGAGGGGCAATTCATATCTTTGGTCAATTGCGCAAAATGGTATTAATTTGGCTGACCCCTGGTTTCCAATTCCAATGATTCAATGGAAAGTAAAATTTGTGGTACACAAGGCTCAGTACCGTCAGTGAGAAGTCAGGTTGCTTTACTACAATGCACAGAAGACTTTTCAAATCTGAAAGGTCCTGTTTTCAGGCCCAAATCAATGGTCTGCTCCTTCTTCTGGTGCGATGATAGAAAAGGAATGTCTAAACAAATAGTGTATTATGAATAAACTAATTGTCACCTTCTCAGCTAGCTGAATAAGAATGCGGAACTTCCATGCAAACTACGCTTCTCAATCAGAACACAAAATTAGAAAACTAGATTAATTGTGAAAAACATTGTATTTCAAAGATACAGTTATGTCTTTCACTACATTTTGCTCATGGCTGAAAATGCAAAGTAGAGATTTGAATCAGTTCTCCTTCTGGAATGGTGATGCTAAATAAGGTTTAGCTGTGATCTGCATTGTTGTCAGATTTATTGCATTTTTTAAAAAAAAATTTGTTACTAGGAACACAGGGACAGAAATAAACCATTTAACCCTTGAAGCCTGTTCTGCTGTTATTTAATGAGATTGTGGCTGATGTGCAATCATATGAACTGTTTTTCAACAATAGAAAGAGAAAATTAGTACATTTATTGCACTTTATGACATTATTTACTATCTTGATCCAAAATATTCCAATAATTGCAACATCCATTTGACGTCATAGGTTTAAAATGTAAGATCTGGAAAGGAAAATGAAAATAGACTTATTTTTATGGCTGTTACAAAGTACCTCACAATATATGGACTGTCCAGCGTGCAACAGCTTCTCATATAACATTGAATATGTAGGTCAAAATCTTACACAATTTGATGAGACAAATTGTCTTCCCCAAAGAGTTTTTTTTAAAATGTACAACAAGGCTTCTTTGTATATTTTTTGGTATTTATACTCAAGAGTCCGTAATCCTTAATCTTGAAGCAAAAATAAATTTTAACACCAGGCACTTTTATAAACATGCAAAAATGTGCCATCTTACTCAAATCTTCTCAATCATTTTAATAATTCCCTTAACAACATGAATGCCACTTGAAGATCCTTATTTTGCTTTTACATCAAAAATGATGAGGATTTTATAAGAATGGATAAAATGGATGCAATCACATTTTTATTAGGTAGAATATGCGTGTATTCTACTAATCCAAGCTCAATGTACAAATAATATGCAATCTTTCATGATGTTTACAGATGCTTATTATATAGTTCAGAGAGCACTGAAGACCATTTTCTTTTTCATTTCTATAGTTAAATTGTTGTTCACCTAGTTTCCCAAATAAGTATTTCATTGGTCTCCCGGGGCTCATCTGGCCAAGAACCATGCAATTACCAAAACATATTAGACATCTGTGAATAACAAATCTACTCACACTATAAACTACACCATTTAATTGGACAAAACTGTTTGTGGTTACAATTAAAAGCTGACTTCTTCAATATACAGTGCTTTCAGCATCACGCTAGAGAATTATACATTTAATAGTGTATCAATTTTGTGGAGTGCAGTGTCGTTTGTTTAGATTGTGCATCATTTTTCAAATTAAACCGACTTGTGTCTTAAAAGATGAAAAGTCATAGTTTGAAGAAGAAATGCAACGTAATTAGAAAATAAATTGGGTTTGGTCTAAGTTTTTGTGACATTTATCAGATATATATAGATGGTTATTTTATATTAACTGCTAATTGTTATGACCCGATTACACTCAGTAATTGGTATCCATTTTGAAAATCTTAAGCAAATGCTCCATGTTATGGACCCTTATTGTTTGATCCTAACATATATCTTAAAACTGCTTTAAAAATGTTGTATTATTTCTCCTGTAAAACAGATAGATTTTATTAATGTCTTTGCTAGAGTCCTGTGATCAGATAACTGTTTTTATTGCATTTCTCTATTCCGTGTATTATAACAGTGCTATTGTACAATACAGAAGTTCATGGGCTACTTTCAGCAACCTGATCTTCCTCAAAACATCTCTCAATGTTTCATTTTGTACTATTGTTGCAATTCAGATTATCATTTCCTATTGTCCACAAAGATAAGGATTTCCTTTGAAATTCAGTGATTGTTGTGAAAAATTTGTTTGCCATACTTTAGCATTGCTTATTTAATATCATATTTTAAGATTAGAAAAGGAATAACTTCTATAAACCTGAAACAACCATTATTTTAACTGCACTTCTGGTCATTCCATTTTTGATTTGACTAAGGAGATACTTTAAGCATGGCACTTCAAGTGAATTTCAGTTGCTCTGATGAAGCACTGCATTCAAAATGTAAATAACCTTTTTCACTTCTTATATATTCTGATCCACCCTAAATCTATTTAAAAACGTGTTCTAAGGATATGTGCTGGCGGTAAGGCTATCTTTATTATCCAAACCTAATTTCCTAGGAAAGGTGGCAATGGATTACTTAAACTATGGCAGTCTTTGTGGTGTTCTTACAGCAGTGTTAGTTGGGAAATTACAAGGAAATCTTGGGTAAGGTGGAAAATCTTGGGCAAGAATATCAGGCATGGGCAATACTTTTGTATGATTTTGGTATGATCAATTTATTTTGAATGATTTATCTTTATGATCTGAAACCAAATGAATGTGTCATTCTGTTGTGTTCTCTGTTTCGAATTACCTGTCCCTAATTTTGGTTGTTGTCTTTCTAGAATGTCAAAGAAATAATCTGCACATCAGGACTCAGTTAAGTCCTCATAGCATTCTCCTCTCTGAGAAAAACAATCTTAACTTCTTCAATCTATCCTCATAAATGAAGTTTCTCATATCCTGGAACCATTCTTGTAAACCTCTTCCGTATTCTCTCAAAGGTGTTCATATCTTCACTGGATTGTGGTCTCCAGCACTTTTCACCATACTCCAACCAATGTCAAAGAAGTCTCTTATACAAGTGCAACATCATCTCTCGGACATCATGCTTCTGTTAATGAAGACTAGGATACAGTATGTTTTATTAATTGCCCTCTCCACTAGTTCTGGTACCTTTAACGACTTATGCATATATTGACACAGGTTGCTCTGCCACTGTTCATCCTTAGAATAGCACCTTTTGTTTTATATTGTCACGTCACATTCTTTCTACCAAGATAGTTCACCTCATATTTCTCAGCATTACACTTCATTTGCCTTATGTCTACTCACTCCACCTGTTTGTAAATGTCATTATCTTTAAGGTTCAACAAATTTTCTCCTCACAGATTGTAATATTTCCAAGTTTTGTATTGTTGAAAACATTGAAATTGTCCCCTCTACCCCAAATCTAGATCATTCATGTAAAAATGTAGGAGCACCAACACCAAACCCTGGGAACACCAGTACATATTTTCCTCCATGCACCACATCAATAGCATAACCCTCAAAAACGGGACATGGTGATACAGTGGGAATGTCATTGGACTAATAATCCAGAGCCCCAGGTTAATGCTCTGCACCTGAACCCTATCAAAGCAAATAGTGAAATTCTAAACCGCTGGAATTAAAAGATGGGCCAACGGTAATCGCTGTTGATTGTTGCAAAAAGCCATCTTGTTCACCAATGTCCACAGCAATGTGCTTAACTCTTAACTGCCTCTGGACAATTACTGATGGGCAATAAATGCTGGCCAGCCAGTGATGCACACGTTCTATGAACAAAGAAAAAACCCTTTTTTGTTGCCTCTTCAAATAAACTTCCAGCAATTAAGTCAAACACGACTTTCCCTTCAGAAACTAATGTTGTTTCTGTTTTATTAACTCACGTTAGTCTATGTGACAGTTAATTTTATCTTCAGTTATTATTTTTAGGACTTTTCCCAGCAGCACATTTAAATGGAATGATCTATTATTGCTGGGTTTATCCTTACACACAATTTTTCCATGTGGCTATAATGTTTGTAATTCGCCAGTCCTCTGTCACCAATCTGAGTGTAAACAATTATGGTCAGTGCTTCCACAATTTCCGCTCTCACTTAGCTCAGATTTTTTGGATGCATCTTAACAGTCCCAGCGCCTTGTCAACTTTAAGTACCTATAGCCTATCCAATATGTCCTCCTTATCAGTTTTGAACCTGGCTATTCCCTGCATTTTCTCCTCTGCCTTGACTGAAGCCTCATGTGTTGCACCAAGTATAAGTATGAGCCCAAGCTTCCATTGGTTTGTTGTTGTAATTTTCCATTTTGCTCTCATGGTGTCACTTTCTGTGCTCAGCATATCGCACTGTTCCAGTGAAACTTTTGATACCGCAGTTTACAGTCTTCTGGGTTCAACTGAATTCAGGAATTTCAGACAAAATACTCTGCTCAATTTTGATTCTTTCTCTTTATTAGTTTGCTTTGTTTTTCCTTTCAGACAGCTTCACAGCTGTACTTTTGTTTCTGTGCTTCATTTCTTGTCGCATCACCATTCCCTTTGACCACGGAAGACTAAACTCTTCCGGCATTCATTCCCTCCTGGTTTTTATCATTGAAATTGTGTCCTTGACACTCCCCTATCTCTTACTCAGAACAGTTAATTGTTCTGAAAAAGTTAATATTGAAATTATATTAAACTCCTTTGAATCTGTTCGTGTCATATAATCTTTGGTGAAGGATCCGGCAGTCTTGCACAAGATCCCAATGGGGCCTAAAGTGACATAACCACTTCCCGATAATAATTAATCCTAACTAGTTAATGCAACCTGTACCTGTTACTATACAATAAATAAACCTTGGACGATGTAAGGCAAGTTTCTTTTCTTGTTAAGACTTGCCAGTGGTCTGCCCTCTGCCACTGATAATTAGACCGACTCTAAAGCCAGTATAGCAAGGAAAATTAGAGGGTCTCTTGTGGTGGAGTATTAGTCCCCCAACCTCTGAGTCCAGAGGCCTATGTTCAAGTCCCACATGCATGAGATCTCTGAACAGGTTATTTAGAGATACCTAGAAAGGAAAATTGGCAGCACTCAACACCACACACCCAAATCTCTACTTACCCAGTTGTGATGAAATATCACAGAACGAATGCATTAATTCTGCTTCTGTTTCCACAATGTTGCCATTCGATGCTGAGCAGTTCCAGCACTTTTTGGTTTTATTTCAGATTTCCAACATTGCATTTGTTTTTCTTTGTTTCTTCAGAACCCAGTTTTTAAATAATACTTTGCAACTGTAACAAACTCTTCTATATCAAATTTGATAGATTTGCAGAGGCAATCCCGTTACACTACATATCATTAAAAATATATATCTAATGAAATATGGATAATTTTTCTTATGCCTCTTACAAATTCTCACAATGGATCCAGTGTAGCTAATTTTTGTAACCACAGGAAGAGTATGTGTAGTAAATATGCTGGAATTATTTCCTCTTCACCTGGGCCAAATTACAGCAGAAACAAACACATTCTTATGCAGCCTTCGGTTTCTACATTTTGTTTCAAGTAGTAAGCACGCATTTAAAAACAAGATTCGACGGTTTTAAAAGCAAAAACAAAGCAAAAAAAATGGCAGATTGCGGAAAACTGAAACACACAGAGAATGCTGGCAAAAGTGAGCAGATATGGACAGACAGGCAGAAAGTTAACATTTTGAATCCAGTATGTCCAAAAAACCCACTTTCCAATCCCTTTCTGCCCTGAAGAAGAGTCATATTGGATTCAGAACGTTAACTCTACTTCTCCCACCATGGATGCTGCTAGCTTGCTGAATTTCACTGGCATTCCCCACACTTAGTTTTGTGATTGTTTTGCTCACTCAAAACTACATTCAATGACAAAAAGGTTTGCAACTTGTACTGAAGACAAATACTTTCATTGGTGTCTCTGATGAAGGGTCTAGGCCCGAAATGTCAGCTTTTGTGCTCCTGAGATGCTGCTTGGGCTGCTGTGTTCATCCAGCCTCACATTTTGTTGTCTTGGATTCTCCAGCATCTGCAGTTCCCATTATCTCTTTCATTAGTGTCTGTTTGTTTACAGGGAGCTTTCTGCCAACTGTTGCAATTTCGGGTTTTTCTCCATTTCCTGATCAATTTCTGTGTACGTACATATATCTGGAACAAAATGCATTTGTATGTTTTTCACAACCATGGGATGTGACAGAATGCTTTATAAATAATTTAGTACTTTTGAATTACAGTAACGGTTACAGGAAACACAACAGTCAATATGCACACAGCAAACTGTAGTAAATAGTGAAATGATAACGAGCAGATGATCTGTTATTTGGAATAGATGTTGATTTGGATATCAGGGATAACTCCATAGCTCTTCTTCAAATGAATGCCACAAGATCCTTCACATTCACCTGAGCATGCAAATGGGTGGCCCAGTTTAACATCTCAATATACATTTTTTTTCTATTATGGAGCAATACTATATTAATGACATTTTAGAAAAGTTGAAATTGGTCCAAACACTGTGAATCTGGCTGAGAAGCTGATCAATTCAAAAGAAATAAGTGACATTAGATTTGAAAAATAAGGTTAACTGGCTAACAAGGTGAATTTGTTACTTTGCAATGTTGCACAGTGAATGTAAATTACAGAAAGCAACATATT